>NC_086324.1:47692567-48025067 GCF_036172605.1 Pelobates fuscus
TCTGTGTCAGTGTGTATCAGGGATCCTTAGGATAGGTGTCAATCCATATCTGCCAAGTGACCCTATATAGGGGGAACAGTCCCTATTCTGCTCTGTGTCAGTGTATGGGGGGAGTATCTGCAGTAATACAGAGTGTCTGGAAAGAGTATCTGCAGTAACACAGGGTGTCTGGAGGGAGTATCTGCAGTAACACAGAGTGTCTGGGGGGAGTATCTGCAGTAACACAGAGTGTCTGGGGGGAGTATCTGCAGTAACACAGAGTGTCTGGGGGGGAATATCTGCAGTAACACAGAGTGTCTGGAGGGAGTATCTGCAGTAACACAGAGTGTCTGGAGGGAGTATCTGCAGTAACACAGAGTGTCTGGAGGGAGTATCTGCAGTAACACAGAGTGTCTGGGGGGAGTATCTGCAGTAACACAGAGTGTCTGGGGGGAGTATCTGCAGTAACACAGAGTGTCTGGAGGGTGTATCAGCAGTAACACAGAGTGTCTGGGGGGAGTATCTGCAGTAACACAGAGTGTCTGGAGGGAGTATCTGCAGTAACCCAGGGTGTCTGGGGAGAGTATCTGCAGTAATACAGAGTGTCTGGAGGGAGTATCTGCAGTAACACAGAGTGTCTGGAGGGAGTATCTGCAGTAACACAGAGTGTCTGGGGGGAGTATCTGCAGTAACACAGTGTCTGGGGGGAGTATCTGCAGTAACACAGAGTGTCTGGGGGAGTATCTGCAGTAACACAGAGTGTTTGGAGGGAGTATCTGCAGTAACACAGAGTGTCTGGGGGGAGTATCCGCAGTAACACAGAGTGTCTGGAGGGAGTATCTGCAGTAACACAGAGTGTCTGGGGGGAGTATCTGCAGTAACACAGAGTGTCTGGGGAGAGTATCTGCAGTAACACAGAGTGTCTGGAGGGAGTATCTGCAGTAACACAGAGTGTCTGGAGGGAGTATCTGCAGTAACACAGAGTGTCTGGAGGGAGTATCTGCAGTAACACAGAGTGTCTGGATGAAGTATCTGCAGTAACACAGAGTGTCTGGGGGAGTATCTGCAGTAACACAGAGTGTCTGGAGGGAGTATCTGCAGTAACACAGAGTGTCTGGGGGGAGTATCTGCAGTAACACAGAGTGTCTGGAGGGAGTATCTGCAGTAACACAGAGTGTCTGGGGGGAGTATCTGCAGTAACACAGAGTGTCTGGAGGGTGTATCAGCAGTAACACAGAGTGTCTGGAGTGAGTATCTGCAGTAACACAGAGTGTCTGGGGGGAGTATCTGCAGTAACACAGAGTGTCTGGAGGGAGTATCTGCAGTAACACAGAGTGTCTGGAGGGAGTATCTGCAGTAACACAGAGTGTCTGGAGGGAGTATCTGCAGTAACACAGAGTGTCTGGGGGGAGTATCTGCAGTAACACAGAGTGTCTGGAGGGAATATCTGCAGTAACACAGAGTGTCTGGAGGGAGTATCTGCAGTAACACAGAGTGTCTGGAGGGAGTATCTGCAGTAACACAGAGTGTCTGGGGGGAGTATCTGCAGTAACACAGAGTGTCTGGAGTGAGTATCTGCAGTAACACAGAGTGTCTGGAGGGAGTATCTGCAGTAACACAGGGTGTATGGAGGGAGTATCTGCAGTAACACAGAGTGTCTGGGGGGAGTATCTGCAGTAACACAGAGTGTCTGGAGGGAGTATCTGCAGTAACACAGAGTGTCTGGGGGGAGTATCTGCAGTAACACAGAGTGTCTGGAGGGAGTATCTGCAGTAACACAGAGTGTCTGGAGGGAGTATCTGCAGTAACACAGAGTGTCTGGGGGGAGTATCTGCAGTAACACAGTATCTGGGGGGGAGTATCTGCAGTAACACAGGGTGTCTGGAGGGAGTATCTGCAGTAATACAGAGTGTCTGGGGGGAGTATCTGCTTGTAACATTTATATGCACTGAAAAAAAATTAATAATAATAAATTGAAAAAAAAAATGAATGCGGCTTCCGAATGAATCTTAAATGGATGCTGTCCAGGAGGTGGGAGGGTCTGGAAGGGAGGGTCTGCGGCTGATTGGCTGTAATGTGTCTGCTGAATGTGAGGTACAGGGTCAAAGTTTACTCAATGATGACGAATAGGGGGCGGACCGAACATCGCATATGTTCGCCCGCCGCCGCGAACGCGAACACACTATGTTCGCCGGGAACTATTCGCCAGCGAACCGTTCGGGACATCACTACTTACATAATTACTCATATTGTGTATTGTTTCATGTCTTTGTAACTTTATAAGAGTGACTTTAGTAAAGAGTGTTTAACGAAAGAGTACAGGGTAGGTTCATCAAGGGGAAGAAAAAAATTATAGTGGAAAATAGAGGAAAATAAAAAGAGAGAATGAGTGGAGGACCACAAGTAAGTGATCAAGAGAACAAGGATGTTAAACTCATAACTCTATAGCACAATACAACATAAACAATATAAATTAATGCGATATAAAGCAATCTTTAAACAGAGTGCATGAAGTCATGAACTTAATGTTATGTAAGACACCTTAATGATAAAAAAAGCCTAAATTAATTGAATAACTTGAATAAATGATGTACTGAACTAATGAAATAGGAAAGTAGTAGAACACAAAAAATCATAAAGGCAATAACTGAAGCTTAAGAAACATAATGGACAGACAGTGGCAAGTTAATGAAAAAAAAAAAAAAGAGGCACTCATGTTATTTACAGTATACAGAAAATCTTGGGTAGTAAAAAAAACACCAAAACATCCAAGCATGTGAATAGAGGTCAAGAGTCTAAAACATGCAAGGATGACATAAGGGGCCAGTAAAACATGAGCATAAGATTTGAACGGATAACTGGTAGGTAAACCAGTTGAACTGTTACAAAGAAACAGTAAAAACATGTTCAATACATGTTAAGCTACATATTTATGACAAGCCCCCTTTACATCAGACTATTGCAGGTAATAAAAATTTAGTCAAGAACCAAGTCTTTTCAGAATGGGATTCTGTTAACCCCTTATGGACCAAGCTTCTTGAATAAAAGGGAATCATGAAATGTCACACATGTCATGTGTCCTTAAGGGGTTAAAGGGACTCTCCAAGCACCATAACAGTCAAGTCAACTCTGGGCAAGAGTGTTTGAAAAAAGTAACAAAGGATCCCCGACATCCCAACTCCTTTGCTTGGGATGTGAAGATGAGAAATGTGTTATCTCATAATATATTCAAAAAATCTGCAATACATAGCGTTGCTGAATTGCAGAAGCCATTCCTATACAGCAAAGTCACCTTTGACCCTTACAGTTTTACATAATGGACACAGTCTCTCTCTGTACGATATTACCGGCAGAGAAAAGCATCCTTGTATGAAAACCACTACAATATGTTGTAATGGCTTTAGTTTCTACAGTTCCCGTTTAATTACATTGTGGCCCATTTAATTAAAGAAGTGCTGCAGCAGCTATCACTTTTAATACATGGACCTGTACAGTAGCTGTGAACGAGAGAACAGCCCGGGTCATTAAAATTCTTACTGCTCCTGGGACCATTGGTCTTCTATCGAAAGGTTGGAAAGCTTTTATTTACTGAGATTCTATAGAATAACAAAGCAGATGATTCATAAACAGTATATTAAACGTGGCATAATAGCCGAAGGAAATACTGGTATCTGGAGGCTCACAAACTACAGAATGTGTTTGTTTAAGTATTACAAATACATGTCTGTTTGGCTGATTGGCAAGTTTTGTTACTTTAATGAACCATAAAGAACACTTCAGTTGAACTGTTTTTTTTTATTAATACAGCAAACACTGAATTATTAAGTTCCTTTGGGAATTTTTCTACAAGCATTTTTCTCCATCTTTTCATAACATTTTGATCTCACATAACTATCTCAATTACTAAGCACAGAATAGTAATAAGATTTTACAGAAAAAGGAAATTCCCAAGTTGACACCTTTTACATGTTTTCATGTAATGAGTACGAAAAATATTAACCTTTTTCATATCATTTACAAGACAGGCTAAATCAATATTTCGGGCCAAGGTGATGAATTGTAAATTATTACAATTTGTAGGTCTTAATTCCAGACATTGAAAAGGTCAACCTTTGAGGCTGCTACTGGATGTCAGCCTTTCAACCCTAGATTTGCCCCTTTTCATTTACTTGGAACTTAATGTGAGTGTTCTATCTCAAAAGAAGTCCTCTTTTAATTGGTAATTTTTTAACACATCACCTGAAAGGTAACACTATTCATAATTCAGCTTCCATTTTCATTTACTTGGAACATAGTGCGAGTGTTCTATCTCAGAAGAAGTCCTCATTTAATTGGTCATTTTGAAAACATCACCAGAAAGGTAACACTATTCATAATTCAGCTTCAAGCCCCAAAGAGCACATGGGAGATTAAGCACAAGCTAAAGTATTTGTTCACTAGCTGTATCTTATCTTTGCCTCTGTCATACACCACGTCGCCAATTATTTTGTTCAACCGAATCACATAAATGTAGCTAGTCTTCTTAGATGCATGTTTAAAGTGCATACATTCTTCAAAGTATAAGACACATTTGGTTTCATGTTGCAAATATATGTTTCATGTTTATGAACTAAGGTTCAACTTCCTTAGGCACTTAGAGCAGAATGTCCTTCACTTGGATGGCCTCTTGTTAAGTTTAAGAATGATGGACAATTCCCCAACTAAACACGTAACACTGTAAAGAGTACCACGTTCGGCATGCTGCTATTTATGGTTTCCAAATATATTGTTTTTATTAGTAGTAGTAGTAGTAGTAGTATTTGATCTAAAGAGTTCAGCATCCAAATGAACTTTAAACATATTAATTGATAAATAGATAAATAAACAATAGTATTTATGTACCTTCAGTTTAAATATCAACCACTTATATACTTTACTTTACATCTGTGTGTTTGCTAACTTTTCTGCCATCTGATTTTGCACTTATTTGGCTTCCTGTAACGAATATGTTGACATTTATTTGCAAACCAAAATCCACCCCTTTCCGATAGATTTCCAAGGCCATTTTCCAAAGAATAACAAAACTGTATTTTTGATTATTATTGTTTTGTTTTTGCTAAAAGAGATATATCACTTTTGTAAGCACATCTAGGTTTTCTTTTGCCCAAAAATTTAGGCAGGAGGACACAAAGCCCACAGAAGAGGGTACAGTATTAAGAACTGGTACTTCAAAGAACACCAAAGAATGAGCCCAAAGTAGCTGATGCCTGTAAAATGAGCAAATTAAACTTTTAGGGGGCCCTACTGAGCTCAATTCTATATTTATTTTGATAAGAGTTTAGCTGAATTGGTATAAACTTGCCAAATCCAGATCAGTAAGTGTCAACATGTTTACATTTTACAAGGGTTTGCTTTACAGGGAAACTGGGTGAATACTGAACTAGCAAACCTTAATAGGTCTCAACCTGCTGGAATTTGGAAAGACTTTGAGAAACTGGGTAAAAAAGTGTTATTGAGTATATCCAAAGAATAGGTCAGCAATTTTGATAGTTCAAATTATTTTTTCTTGATGTGACCCATAAGAAGACTGGAACAATATTCCATTTAAGAAAGGCATGACATAGGCCTCGAGTTAATATTTTTGGATAAACCTTTCAAGTGAATGAATATCTTTAGATGAATATTTAAACAATTTAACATTTTGAAAATGTTTTAAAATTGTGATATTTTTATATTTATACATATTCCTTAAATAAAAAATAATTTGAAAAGTTTATCCAAATATATTAAATCATTTGAAAAGTTAATCTTAAAATATGACATCGAGGTCATAGTGTCTTCTGCTGTAATTTAACTTTAACTTTAACTACACATATGACTGCCTTGTTGGATGGGCTTTTCCATTCTACACTCGGATGGGCAATCTAACAATCACTTAGAGTTCACCAGTGATACTTTTTTGTTTTAATTTTAAGATTAAGATCTTAATATTGACTATTGTCTAGTTAATATCAACTACTATATAGTCATGTTCCCTGATTATAAGATTATATAAAATGGCAAATCTCTAAAAAATATTTCAGGTATAATGGGCACCTCTGAAAAACCATCACAGGAAGATTGTCTTTTAGTGTATTTTTTCCCTTTTTTTAATAAAGTCAAAAAGTATTTATAGTTTTATCAATTTATTTATTTAGATGTAAAACACATGGTATTTAAAAAACGTCTGTTATTTTTTCCTCATCTCTTTCACACTGTCTTGAAGAGTACTGATTACAAGAAGTAAAAACGGAAAAAATAAATAAAAAAAAAACAGCAAAAAAACACAGATGCATTATTCATGGGTCCTACCGAGAAACCTTCATCTACTTAAAATTGAAAAATATGTCAAGACATTTCTATTCCTGACAAGCAGTGATTATTCCTAATGCCAACTCAGTTTATTCAAGGTAAGATGAATTGGCCTCACAAAACTGTGCACCATATATAATTTCCCAAATAATAGAGCTGCCTTTAGCATTCGTCCTATTTAAAAAATGTCACAGCAGTGATAGGTGAAGTGCCAGTTCTCGTCTCAGTGACCTCCTCCTGTCCACCGCATCTATTTTATTTCTGACAATAATCATTGGCACTTACATTTAAAAAATGTTTTTTATTTTTTTTTGAGCTGATTCTTTTGTTGTTACACTTTTCCTGTCGTCATGGAAACAAAAGAACAGCTTAAAAGTCCTGACAAAAAGAAAAAAAAAGCAAGTGGCAATTATTAGTTGAGAAAAAATAAGGTTTTTCTTGCTGCAATCTGAAATTTCAATCATATTGACTTGAACAAACCATGCAAAGTACAGTAATGACAACATCAAAAGGACCTACTGTGTGGAGAGCAATGTGGAGGTTAAGCTGCCAAAACCTTAAAAACGTTCTCAAAGATATAGTGTCTTCATTATCCAATGAGCTATAGACAAAAATAGCAATTACAAAATAAAACCTGGTTGAACCCAATGACGATAGTGAAATATCCTAGAGCAAACTTTGAAAAATTGTGTTTTAAGTTGAAAGGCTCCTGTGAGTGGAATAACACACACACACACACAAAAAAACAAGGTGGTGATAGCGTATTTTATAAGACAATTTATATTTTTGTCCCTGCTCTACAACGTTACTACTTTTCAACAGGAGAAATTGTTCAGTTGGTGAACAGGTTCACTGCAGTACCTCTGAATCACAAATTCGACCTGCCAGGGCTATCATACTTCCAAAGTCAAATGAGTGGATACAACTGAGTAATTATTATAGTACTAATAACAAATCCTGCAGTGTTTTACAATTACACAGTTGACTTAGAAGCAAATAACTTAAAGACAAAACAAAGTACAAAGGCAAAAGAGGTAAAGAGAGCCCTGCTTAGTTGGAACTGGGTTACGGAACAGAAAAGACAAAGAACATGTCAGTGGGGAGAAGAGGTTGACGGGTAAGATATCTGTGTCTAGTTAGCTTCCAAAAGTGGAACTGAAAAATACTAGAGTTACTATAGAGGGAAGCATTACATAGTACTATGTAACTGTGGATGAATAAGAGCAAAGTTGTTTTAAGCCAATCCGACTTGAAGCTAAAGGAGGTCTTATATGAAGAGGTGGGGAATTCCAGAGGAATAGAGCTGGCAGTAAAAAATCCTGTCCGTGAGATTTAGCAATCTGAGAATGAATACAGGTCAAATAAATGTAAATCAGAGAAAAATAGATTATTAATAAGGGGTGTATTGATGATTTAAAGAAGCACTCCAAGCACCATAACCACTACTAGGAGAGCCTTGCACCCCCCTCCACCTCCCATTAAAAGTAGTAATTTAGGATGGTTTGACTTTTTTATTGGGGTCCACTGGGCAAGACTCCCCACCATCTCACAGCTACCAGAAGAGCAGGAAACCCCTGCTTAACCCATTAAGGACCAAACTTCTGGAATAAAAGGGAATCATGACATGTCACACATGTCATGTGTCCTTAAGGGGTTAAGAGATGTGTTAGCTCTCCTGAGCTAAGCCCTTCAATGCAGGTGATAACAAGATGGTAATAAGAGGTACATAACATGTTATGCATTTTTCTCATTGGAAAGCTAGTGACAGGCTGTGAACTTCACCAGTTCCCAGTTTGAGACTTCCCTGTTGAAGCTAGGGCTGGAGAAGGAGACGCTGGGACCCGGAGGATGTCTGGACTACTTTAATCCCTTAAGGAAAGATAGTAACTAGGACCCCCAGGCGCCATAACAACTTAATCAGAATGGAGTAGTAATAGTGCCAGAGAGTTCCTTGAACAATAACTTTTATACATTTGACCGGACAATCAGGTATACATCAGATCTGATTTTATTATGTTTTAAATGTATTAAAAAGTCATCTTTTTTTTAAACTTTAAAAAATACAGTTACACATTTGAAAGTTTTTTTTTTTGGTTACTTGCACATTTAATTTTTTTCAAGGTAACTACAAGTTCATCATATCTAAAATTATATAGCGCATTCCAATGTCAAATACATTTAAATCACTTTTCATTGTGCTATCCAATTGTTTTATATGGTAATGAACATATCCCAAAGAGTTGCTTTTCAGAAACTTAAATGAAAAAAGATGCATCTGAAAGATAATTCTAAAATATTGAAATTCATGCAGAATTAAGTTTAATTATTTACAAGTTTGCAAAAAAACTTTTTTTTATCCACAAAGAAAAAAAAAACACTTTGTTCTATTAAAAGGTAGAGTTTAGACAGAAGTTTAACTTCATCATCAGAACTAAAATAAAAAGTCAATGGTGCATATAAAGGGGGCTTATTTTATAAATCACGTTACATGAGATGATACAGACAATTAAATGGTTTCTATTTGTACTAAACTGTGTCTTGAATCTTCAAGTGAGTACAAACACCTAAGAAGACACAGTATAGTACTATAGCCTTGTTCTGAACAACATCAGCTTTCATTGCGTAGGTCTACCCACTAAATTCTTTTCAAGCTTTTCAACCAGTTTTTGGGTGGGTTGAAGACAGTAGTTTCAGTACAGATCACAAAAAAATAATTGGAAAAATATAGGAATGCAAATGAAGAACTTCTATCTTGAATATATCCTGATAGCACTCTAGGTGCTGAGATTGTACATTACTGGTCTGTATCACTCAAGAGACTTGTCAAAATCATCTGTCAGGAGGCAGTTAACTAATGCCTCGTTTCCACTGAGCGGATCGGTTTGGGTTGGTACAGTTTGGAAGGTTTAGAATGGTCCAGCCTATTCTGGTGAGCATTTCCACTGCAAGTCAGACCTTCAGGAGCCATGCGGGGTTTAGAAAAAATGCTCTTCCTGTCCACCAATCAATGGATTGTATAGTAGCTCCGCCCTAACCGAACCGTACCATTTCCTATGGCCCTACATCTGAAGCAGGACCCTGAATGGTGCGGTCCGATTTGGTTGTATGGGCCACTTTCATAATGGAAACACTCAAAGTAGCGAACCATACCGAACCGAACCAATCCGCTCAGTGGAAACGAGGCAATAGAGGTAAAAAAGGTTTGTAACAACAAAAAGTAAAAATAATAAATAAATGCGGGATAGAAGGTAATAACACAAAATGTAAGGGTTACTTCTAAGATACAGTTGGGTTGATTTTTCAAAGGTAGAAATATTTACAAGGTAGGGGTACTGAGAAACAAAAAAGTTTGTTGTAGGGGTGCGGAAATCAGCTTTACTTGGCAGAATCAGCAGTGTATTAGTTGACATGAAAACATTCCGGTTTATATTATAGATTCAGGGTTCACAATCCAACGTAAGACTCTAAAGTCCACCTTGATCTTTCGCTGCGTTGACCAATGAACTATTCCTTCTATAGTCAACATTTGGTACTGTAAGTTTCCAAGCACAAGGTACTCCTCATGGCTGCAATTGTGTTTATTTTGCATACTGCACACCTATATCTGGCAAATGTGTTCTTCTTGCCATAGAGAGATACCAATTCTACTCATCACTGTAAGCCTGAAGGGTCCATAGCTTACTAAACAGGGGTGAATTTCTACCCACCATGGTTGATTTTTCACTTGCCACTGGTTAGCATGGTAGTGGAAACTCTGAGCCATGACATATTTATAATTATTAGTAATAGCAGTATCTTGATAAACTCCCACATTAATGATGGTTTACTGTTATGGAACAATGCGATACAAAACATTCCAACCATCTGAAACATGAGGGGCATTATGGATATGGGTCATGAAGAAATCCCGAGATAACATCTATCATGGGGGACATCACAGACTGGAATGCAGGACTAGCGTTACTCCATATCTCGACGCAACCAATCCCGGTATATAGGAAATCGATACTCCGTTACCTCCTGAACGCAGCTAAAGCTTCCATACCGGTCCACTGGAAAACAACCAGGATACCCTCTAAGGAGGAATGGATACAACGAGTCGAGGATATACAGGCAGCTGAGGCGGCACATGCCTCCCTGACGGACCGTGGAACTAAACACGCAGAGATGTGGTTCCCGTGGTTCCAATATATATTGCGATACCGGCGAGACAATGGTACTGCCGGGGCAGCGGAGGGAACGTCTGCGGGGATGGGTCCCACGTAATGGACCGCGACCAACCCTAACCCCCCCCCCTCTATCCTGCCTTCTCGCCTTGCCCACCTTCCAATCGCTACTTAGTATGACATGCCAGTGAGGTGCCAGTATAGGGGAATTCGGGAGCAGAGAGGACGGTGGTGGAACACCTGCACAACATTACACACTACCAGTTCCTAACTCATAGCACACGAGGCATTGTGCCACTACTACCTACCTCCAACGCCTAATCACTAAAGTCTCAAGATACAAACTGACCGCTACACTACATACAGTAACTTACAGAACTACCGTGACCGACCATGGTCCCTGCACCTCCCTCCTCCCCCCACCCCCCACCCCCCTCACCCCCGACCACCCCCTCCCCTTTCCCACCCCCTCCCCCCCCCCCCGTTCTCCCTAATAACCCAAGCACAGGCAATATTGCTTATAATCTCGAACTACCTGCACCATAGCAAAAATGACATAGCCTTCTCCACCACGACCTTAATATTACTCACCACGCAATTACGCAGTAGATGGGAAGGAGATGATCACCTACTTAACACGCACTATGCCCCATTAATTCGCACATGACCTCAGACTAGGGGGGCTAGGATACAGTGGAACGATACATCAACGAACTTATACCTCAAAAAGCGACTGATCACATCCACGACCCATGTACCACTACACTCGAGCACTGACAGACCCAAGACAGAAACGCTTTTGGAGAGGACACAACCATGAGGACCGAATCTGGTTACTGACTTTAGACGGAAGGGATACACCTGCTTCCTACCGACGGGCTAGGGGTAATGATATTCACTGCTCCCCCGTGGGGTGGTTTTGTTGAGATCTGCGAAACCTAGGATAAGGCCAATTTCACGAACCCAATTGCTATAGCTCGGCTCTAGTGGGTAATGGCGGGTAAAATGTCATGGATATCTGGTCTATCCTAATTGTTAACTATAGAACACCAAGTGGATCCTCCTATGCTATGTCCTACACTTGAATGATGGAATTATTCTTAATTGCACTAGCAGGTATAATCAGACTACTATTTATTGCTGACCATGTGCCACACCCTTACCTTTAAACTTCCGACTATGCCATTCATTGTGATATAATCACCCACAAACTTTTCTTACATGTATGAAAAATAAACAATGAAGAGAACACAAAAAAAAAAAAAACCAACCACGCATGTGGATTGTTAAGTTGTAACAGTGGTTATTCGCAAACTCATTGTTCAGATTTGCTCATGTTAAACTTAAGTCTATTGCTGTTGTTGATACAGCATAAGTTGTGTTACACTGATGTCTTTACCTCAATAAAGATTTACAAAAAAAAAATGAAGAAATCCCTAGACCACATTTGAAGATACCATACAGGAACAGCAGTGATATGATTGTCTCTGTAATAGATGTTTTAGAGCATACTAGATAATATTGACTACTCCTTATCATAGATGATAAATATATTGGTGCGTTTTAAATACAATGATAACCATTATTATACTAGCATTATCTTCCGAAATGCTGGTCACAAAACGTTAACATCTATTCACTGTGTGCCTCCTGTGTTTTAAATACACCTGACGTTTTGCTTCATTAGCTCTAACATTAGATTAATCTGAGCTGTTACTTTGACAAGCTTTAAAATACCATTCCTCAATTTCTATATATACTGTCAAATAAAGAACATAGCAAAGGGAAAAAATAGGTCTCCAGAAATGTCAAATAGCACTTAATATATTCAATTTCGAATCTAACCACTCAATTATAGATGACAGATAACTGTTAAGAGGCCACTAAATGATGACCGGTCATCAGTTTTGATTGTATAGTTACACAGGCGATTCCTAAAAAAAAAAAAAAAAAGTCTCTATTTTGCAACAATTCTATGGTTTCTGTTCAATTTATTAGCACATTCTCTTTAATTAATTTATGTGTGAGATCTCCCAGTTCTAGTCCTCCAATAGTTTTCTGTATAAAAATGAATGAACTCTACACTATTAGGTGCACTAATTTATGTCAAACACATACAAGCTTGCTAATTATTCATTCTAGTAAAATGATGTTGCTACACCATAGGGTCAATTACGGTTTGAATGTTCTTTTGAAAAGAAACAGGCAGCTAAAGGGATTAATCAATCAATCAAGTGTATCTATAATATTTTTCAAGTGAATAAGAATCCGGTTGAGAAAGCAAAATGGGAAACCATTAGTTACTGTACAAGAGGTTCAAAAATCAGGACAATACATTTACAAAATATATATTTTTGATACATTTCTGCATTATAGACCTCTTTCCCACTGCCCATGAAGAGTAAAAGTAATCTCAGTTTTAATAATTTTCTTCTAAACTTCCTGTTAAAGTTTGATAAGATGCACATTACATTTGGCTAAAAAGCATCCTTTAATTGATTTGCTTTCATTAACGTCAGATGACTTATAGGACATTTAAAATTTGGTGGGGATAAGTTTGTTCTGGAAATTACAAATAATAAAACAGGGAGTCAGGGGAAAAAAAAAAACTTTTAAAAAGGTAACAGATTTTTATGCTCCATAAGAATTACTTTTTAAGCAACGGAGAAAGAATGAATGAGTCAATTTTAAATTCCTTCAGCAAAAACTGAATTATTTAACATTTTAAAAAGAGTGAGATTTGATGTGCCTTGTTCACACCTCTAAAATAATCAAAATCAAATGTAGTCTGGAATGAAGTAAAATTATTTAAAAATATATATATATTGATAAGATGAAACCATTAATGAAGCATGAAATTAGTAGCTGTGTAATGAGAAAAGTATATGCTTGATGGTATTATAGCTGAGGATTACACTAGTTTGAAGAAAGGAAAATTTATCACAAATTGAGATACAGTCATCGTATTGTGCTCTCTTGTTTTATTAACCATTTTCAATATTCTACATAAAGAATTAGCTGATTTTGCGATGCAGTACAATCAAGAAGTACCTAGATTACACTGCTTTGTCCAATTCATTTTGACCTTGGATTTTCAATTTGGATCAACTTCACAACTCAATTCTTTAGGACAGACAATCCATCAAAAATTGAGGAGAAAGTGAATTGAGACAAGTCCAAGTTTAAGAAACACTATGTGGTTGTGGCAGGTGTGCCCTGGTGCCCCCCAACCCCTTTGTATATAGTCAAACATTTAGGGGGAGGAAGAATGCACTCAGGGAAGCATAACCACTACCGTGAGCTATAGTGGACATGGTGCTTAGAGCATTCCATTAATCGATATCAACACTTGAATGTGACTCAATAAGCCCGATATCATAAAGCATTGGCGGTCCTTGAGTCTGAGTTCCACAGATCTAGATCTTGGATGTGGTTGCCACTACATTTTTCACCAGATGCTTACAAATGCAACATGTGGCTGGGTGTCACATTGACTTTGCTGGTTAGGGGGGTGAGGAGAGACCACAAAGGGAAAGATGGGGGAGGGGAGAGACCACTAAGGGAAAGATGGGGGAGAGAGACCACTGAGATAAAGATTACAAATGCAACATGTGGCTGGGTGTCACATTGACTTTGCTGGTTAGGGGGGTGAGGAGAGAAAACTAAGGGAAAGAGGGAGGGGAGAGACCACTAATGGAAAACTGGGTGGGGAGACCGCTAAGGGAAATATGGGGGGGGGGGAGGACAGACCACTAAGGGAAATATGGGGGAGGGAGAGACTCTAAGGGTCAGGGGGAGGGAACGCACTATGGGAACGGGGGAGGAGGGCCATAGAGAGCACTATGGGTCAAAGGGAGCATTAAGGGATATGGGGACAGGGGAGAGCACTAATGGACAGGTGGGCAGGGGAGAGCTCTAAGGGAAAGGAAGGGAGAGGAGATCACTAAGGGACAGGAGGGCAGTGTAGAGCACTAAGGGAAAAGTGGGCAGGTGAGATCACTAAGGGGCAGGGGAGATCACTAAGGGACAGTGAGGATGGGTTTAGTGTTTATAGCAGATCCCTAAGGGATGGGAGAGCACTAAGGGACAGGATGGGATGGGAGAGCACTAAAGTGTTTATTTTTATGAGCACTGCCTCCGGAGAGCCTGTTTTAACACCAGACCAGTGGAGCCAGACTGCAGCCTGAGCCCATCATCATCCTCTTGTCCTCATCTGGTGGTAAGTAGGCAATCCAGTATATTATTAGTGGCACTAATCTCTAATTTACTTCACATTAAAGGGACACTATAGTCACCAGAACCACTGCAGCTTAATATAGGGGTTCTGGTGTCTATAGTCTATCCCTGCCGGCGTTTTAATGTAAACACACTCCAGAGAAAAGACACTGTGTGCAGCACTGGCGTTGGCTCATATGGCAGATCATATGGGTGGGGCATTGTGATGTCACATGGTAGGCAAAGCATATGGGGGGGCAGCAAATTTTTGTTTGCCTAGGGCGGCAAAAATCTTTGCACCGTCCCTGAGAATTCATATGCTACTAAGGAAAAAGCATTTAATCATACTGGTTCCTATGGCTTCTCTTCTATAATATCAGAATTTGTTTCAGCATTGTATTTATATATATACTGCCAGCTAGAACTTTTCATCCAACTGTATCTGAAATGTACACGTGGCTATCTGGCTTCAGTCAATTTTAAGCTTTTGGCTTTGACTTGTTCCATGCACTCCAGAACATTCTGAGGGTTGGTAACGTATCTTTCCTTCTCCTTCTCATTCTGTTTTACTGTTGCTAGATATATTATGGTATATTTTGATCCATAATATAAGAACCTAACAGACACCAAATATAAAGAGATCTGCTATAAACACTAAACACACGCACGCTCGTACGTACGCACATACACACACAAACACACACACATATACAATTCCCCTCTAGAGCTCATATTCTCAGGGGAATAAACCACAGTAGATGGTGTAATGTATTTAATCTAATGTCATCAGAAATACAATTAGCAAAATATAACGCAGGGAAACAAACACAGGAGAAGCAAATTAAAATCAAAGTAGATTAATAGAGAGGTCAGTCAGGAGACAGAAGAAAATGTAATTATTTAATTTAGCTTATGGAAGCCAGAGGGATTACATTTATGCTTTATAAACCTTTATAAAATATAACAATGCATACAAAATCTGAAAAATTTTAGACTTATCATTATTAGATTAGCTTAATCAAACCATAAAATTGGATCGTTTAGAAAGTAATGTCAGCACCCTTCATAATTAGTAAAAGGTTGCTCAAACCAAAATGGTTCCTTTCGTTTAAAAATAAAAAAAGGCAGAAAAGAAAACTAGTTTGTGTAAGAACGTAGAGGTCAAATTCTGACTGCAGCCCAATCTTCCTTTCAAGATGTCTCTCCCCTTGCTGCAGAGGAACGGACGCCCCCAAGGCCAAGCTGAAGGAGACGTACGGCGGCACGGAGTGGGTGGCTATGCCACCATTGCTTGTCCATCACCAGCATGTTATGTGTGCTGACGAGTGATGCCTTTCATTCACATAACTGTCATTAGCAGCCCAGAACTTTTATTCCATTCTAAAGTTGGTAAGGATGGCGTTAATGTTCTGCATCGCTGTCTGTGCAGCATTTCTTATTGAAACACTGCACAAACAGACTCCAAGCACCATGACCACTTCAAATCACTGGTGCTTGGATACATTTAAAACAAATTCTTAATTCCACTGAAATCTGAAATTGGTGTGCAGATCAGTGAGGATCAACAAAGTTAAGGTATGTAACGCTACAGGCATTCAATGCGATGCGATGCTGCCTCACTAATAGAGTAAAGTACAGAAAAGTTGTGTTTCCCAGCACCCCATCCTGACAGTGACCTGATAGTCAGACTGAGTACTATAATTTTGATCTTTCTTTTATAATATCGCCCAGCCCCATCCAAAATCTGCAAAGATCTCTGGCCAAAGAACCCCACATCTGGGGAGCCAGTCCTCAAAGCACCCTCCTAGCAATGCCTACGACAGTAACCATCAACAAGGAGGTATTTCAGGATAGGATATGATAGGGGGCGGTGGGAAAGTGAAGGCTGTCTTAAAGGAACACTAAAGTCACCTAAATTACTTTAGCTAAATAAAGCAGTTTTAGTGTATAGATAATTCCCCTGCAATTTCACTGCTCAATTCACTGTCATTTAGGAGTTAAATAACTTTGTTTCTGTTTATGCAGCCCTAGCCACACCTCCCCTGGCTATGATTGACAGAGCCTGCATGAAAAAAAAAAACTGGTTTCACTTTCAAACAGATGTAAGTTACCTTAAAGGACCACTCTAGGCACCCAGACCACTTCAGCTTAATGAAGTGGTCTGGGTGCCAGGTCCAGCTAGCTTTTACCCTTTTTTTTTATAAACATAGCAGTTTCAGAGAAACTGCTATGTTTATACTGAGGGTTAAGCCAGCCTCCAGAGCCTCTAGTGGCTGTCTCATTGACAGCCGCTAGAGGCGCTTGCGTGCTTCTCACTGTGAAAATCACAGTGAGAGCACGCAAGCGTCCATAGGAAACCATTATGAATGCTTTCCTATTCGACCGGCTGAATGCGAGCGCGGCTCCTGCCGCGCATGCGCATTCAGCCGATGACATCGCGAGGAAGAAGAGGAGGAGAAGGAAAGCTCCCCGCCCGGCGCTGGAGAAAGAGGTAAGTTTAACCCCTTCCTCCCCCCAGAGCCCGGCGGGAGGGTTCATAAACAAAGGGATTTAACTCCTAAATGGCAGAGGATTGATCAGGGGCATGTTCTATACACCAAAACTGCTTCATCAAGCTAAAGTTGTTCAGGTGACTATAGTGTCCCTTTAAGATGCAGAATGGGACTAAATATTTATTTATTCGTGTATAGATTTTGCACAAACAATTACGATTAAACATGTTGTGTTGGTGGCTGGAATGCCCTTTAAAGACAAGACTGATTTCGGAATAAATGACAAGATAATTGACACCAGTGAACATTGTCACTGGCTGCAAGGTCACTATGGTATTATCATACTTAAAAAAGATATTGACTCGGAGGAAAAGATACAGTTTTGCCACCTTATGATATGAACCAATATAAAAATATTCAGTGACCTCGCAATCTCAAAAAAGAGATAACTGATCCAGGGACAGCAACTATGGAGTAGGTTTACCTCCTTTTCAGGCATAGCTGGAACGTTTAAAAAAAAAAAAATATTTCCTTTTGCTGTCTTGTGGATTAATTGTGATAATATGTATGTGATAGTTAAATCTAATGGGTAAGACTCATTTTTAAAAACAAGATAGATTGGATCAAACTGTCAGATTCAAAGTGAAACCAATATAATGACATACATATTTCACCCTGAAATTATATTTTTCAATTATTTGTTGTCTTCTCAAATAATGTTTATGATTTTTTTCATTGTTTGTATTGTTTTAAATCTTACAGATTCACTTGTTTCTTATATAATACGTTTTCCTTGTAATCCAACCATGACTGAGATTTGTCCCTATTTCTGTGCATTAATGACTGATATTTTTGCATTTTCACTTTGTGTTAATGGTTTAGGGTTCCGGCAAATATACGTAGATATGCCCCTACAATTAGTGAATTGTGCTGGATATTAGGTAATTATGTTGGGGATCTTCTGCATGTCTTTTGGGAGTGCCCTAAAATTAAACACTTTTGGATCAAAATAGTGGATATAATTAAGACTATTTTCCACATGGATTTTTGTCTGACCCCGGAAGTAGTTATAATTTTGCATAGATAAATGCTGCCAGAACTTTTTAAGAACTCATGAACTATTAGCCTAGTAAATGTAGCTAAAGAGGGTGGTTTAGTATTAGACACAGAGGATTATCCCTCCAACATCTGAATGGGCACTTGAAGTAAGTAATCTTTGTCGAATAGAACATAGCATTCACTTTAATATGCCTTCTTTTGAGACAAATATTCTCTAGATCTGATTCATTTTTTGATAAGGTGAGCACACGCTCCTTACTCTTGTTGCTTAGTCCCTGGGCTATACTCAACATCTTACAGAATATATATTTACATGCTATTTATGATTTGTACTGTCTTGTTTTGTTTGTCATTTATTGCTTTAGATTATTGTTTTGTCAGGATCGGGACAGGGATCCAACACGCAGAGTACGAACAGGAGATGAGTACGTATACCGGACCTTAGAATGGCCGGACTAACGTAAGGAGAAAGCAAAGAATGGTCAGAGACAAGCCGAGGTCGAGGGACCGAGAGAACAGGTAAGCGAGAGACAAGCCGAGGTCAAAGGACACGAGAGGTAAACAGGAACGATAGTACAAGCCGAGTCAAAACCAAATAGAACAATAGACATAAGAGCACTGAGGAACCAGACAAGCTAGAACCACGACAGGGCAATGAACCATTACACACATCCCTCTTTTATACCCTGGTTCTCTAATTGATGACTCCGCCCTTGCCGAGCCCTGATTCGTTGTTCCGAACTAGATTGACAGGTCGGGATGTGATTGCCGTCATGACGTCGGCTCCTGAGCGTCGTGTCATAAAAGGAAGCGGGGCTATCGCGGCCGGCGTGGGAATGACTAAGAGAGCTGTGAGGATTGGATGAATCAGCCCCCCTGAGAGAACGGCCGTCGGGAAGTCTAACCTCCTCCGAGGTAGAGACTTCAGGTACCCTGACATTACCCCCCCTCAGAAACGCCCACCGGGCGGAAGGAACCGGGGCGAGATGGAAAGCGAGCATGAAAAGCCCTGAGAAGGCGAGGAGCATGCACATCCTCCTGGACCACCCAAGATCTTTCTTCAGGACCATATCCTTTCCAGTCAACAAGATATTGCACCTTCCCCCGAGAAATCCGAGAATCGAGGATGGAATTGATCTCATACTCCTCCTGACCCTCAACCTGGACAGAACGAGGGGAAGGCACAGTGGAGGAAAATCTGTTACACACCAAAGGCTTCAATAAAGAAACATGAAAGGAGTTCGGGATGCGTAAAGCAGGCGGAAGAGCCAGACGATATGCAACAGGATTTATACGACACAGAACCCTGTAAGGACCTATGTAACGAGGAGCAAATTTCATGGAAGGAACTTTCAAGCGGATGTTCCTGGTACTCAACCATACCCTATCACCCGGAGAGAATACCGGAGCCAGCCTTCTGCGTTTGTCAGCGTGTCGTTTGGACACCATGGAATTATGAATAAGAATTTGTCGAGTCTGATCCCACAACTTTCTCAGATTGGCAACATGAATATCAACCGACGGTATCCCCTGGGAGGGGGAGGCCGACGGAAGAACGGAAGGATGAAAGCCATAATTCATGAAAAAGGGGCTAGAACGAGTAGAATCGCAAACACTGTTGTTGTGCTCAAACTCCGCCAAAGGAATCAGACCAGACCAATCGTCCTGGTGTTCAGAAACAAAACAACGCAAGAACTGTTCAACCTTTTGGTTGGTGCGTTCGGCAGCCCCATTGGACTGGGGATGATAGGCAGAGGAAAAATTTAATTTGATACCAAGCTGAGAACAGAAGGATCTCCAAAACCGGGAAACAAATTGGGAACCTCTATCAGAAACGATTTCAGAAGGAATCCCATGTAAACGAAAAATCTCCCTCGCGAAAATTTCAGCCAATTCGGGAGAAGAGGGCAATTTGATCAGAGGTACAAAATGAGCCATAGCCAGACAAGACCATGGTTTCACAGGAATTTCTAGGGGGTGCAAAAGCCCACATGGAAGCGTATGAGGTTGTTTAGTCCTCATACAGACATCACATGCCCCGACGAATTCCTTAAGATCCTTACGTAATGAAGGTCACCAGAAATCTTTAGAAATCAGAGAACATGACTTGCGTATGCCAGGATGTCCGGCAAATTTACTGTTATGAAAACACTGCATAAGTTCCAGTTGGAGTTTAGGAGGAACGAAGTAACGGTCCCCCGGAATAGGTCCGGGTGCCAGATGTTGTAACTTCTTGATATCATCCAGCAACGGAGAGTGAATCTTGATGCTAGTGCTGGCAATAATTTTACGCTTGGGAACTATAGAAGAAAAAACCACATCAGGCATAGTAGAAGGTTCATGTTGGCGGGACAATGCATCGGCCTTAGAATTCTTAGAACCAGGTCTATAAGTGAGAACATAGTTGAAATGAGTAAGGAACAAAGACCAACGAGCCTGCCTGGCAGATAATCGCTTGGCTTCCCCTATATATGACAAATTCTTGTGATCCGTCAAAATAGTAACCGGGTGTAAACTGCCTTCCAACAGATGTCTCCACTCCTTTAAAGCCAAAATTACCGCTAACAGTTCCCTGTCACCAATATCATACCTGCTCTCAGGCCCAGACAATTTCCTGGAAAAAAAACCACAAGGATGCAGTGGTTTATTCAAACTTAACCTTTGGGACAGAATAGCGCCTACACCTGTCTCTGAGGCGTCTACCTCGAGTAAGAAAGGCAAAGATGTGTCTGGATGAACTAATATCGGTGCTGAGGCAAACTGTTCCTTGAGAGTACTGAAAGCAACAAGCGCCTCCGGGGACCATGTCTTAGTATCAGCACCCTGTTTAGTCATGTTGGTAATAGGAGCAATAATAGACGAGTACCCCTTAATGAAGCGCCTGTAGTAATTCGAGAATCCGATAAACCTCTGAATGGCCTTGAGTCCCTTGGGCAATGGCCAATCCAAGATAGATTGGAGTTTAACAGGATCCATCTTAAACCCCTCACCAGAAATAACGTAACCAAGAAAGTTTACCTGAGATTGGTCGAAGCTACACTTCTCCAATTTGCAATACAACCCATGCTGTAGGAGTTTGTGCAATACCCTTCTGACTTGTTTGTGATGAACCTCAGGCTCTTTAGAGTGTATTAGTATATCATCCAAATAAACTATAACACATTCATGTTGAAATTCCCTAAGAACCTCATTAATCAAGTCCTGGAATACAGCAGGGGCATTGCAAAGCCCGAAGGGCATTACCGTGTACTCGTAGTGGCCATACCGGGTATTGAAAGCCGTTTTCCATTCATCGCCCTGCTGAATTCTCACCAAGTTATAAGCTCCCCTCAGATCTAACTTGGTAAAAATCTTAGAGCCTTTAAGGCGATCAAATAGCTCAGTAATTAGGGGAATCGGATAAGCATTTCTGATAGTTATCTTATTCAAGCCCCGATAATCAATGCAAGGCCGTAGTGTACCGTCTTTTTTATCTACAAAAAAGAAACCGGCTCCGGCTGGAGAAGAGGATCTTCTAATAAATCCTTTGTCTAGATTCTCCTGAATGTACTCTTCTAAGACTAAGTTCTCCTTAGTGGATAGAGGATATACATTGCCCCTCGGAGGCATAGTACCAGGTAGGAGATTAATCTTACAATCAAAGGACCTGTGTGGGGGTAAAGTATCAGCCTTCCTCTTATCAAAGACTGCCTTTAAATCCTGGTACTGGGAAGGTATCTGTAATTCTGTGGGCTTGTTAGAGTTACTAGGTGTGTCCACTACGCACAATGGTGAGACTTTCTGTACACAACCTTTCTGGCAACCCTGACCCCAAGAGACTATTTCACCTTGCTCCCAATCAATAGTAGGGTTATGCTTTTTAAGCCAGGGATACCCCAAAACTATAGGAACTGAAGGGGATGAGATAAGCATGAGAGAAATCTCCTCCTCGTGTAAAATACCAATGGTTAACTTAACTGGTATAGTTTCACAAGAAATCACAGGATCTGATAAAGGTCTACCATCTATGGCCTCAACGGCCAATGGAGTCTCCTTTAGCTGAGATGGGATAGAGTGGTTTTTGACAAAAGTTTGATCAATAAAGCTTTCAGCTGCTCCGGAATCTATTAATGCCATAGCTTTAAGTACTCCCTTTTCCCAAGTTAAAGAAACCTGTAGTAGTAACCTATGATCCCTGTAATCATATGTAGAGGACAAAATAGAAACACCCAAGGCCTGTCCTCTGGAGAAACTTAGGTGCGAGCGTTTCCCGGACGGTTAGGGCAATTTAGGCGTAAATGCCCGCCTACTCCACAATACATACACCGACCCTCCCTTCTCCTATATTGTCTTTCATTCTCTGAAAGGCGAGTGTTACCAATTTGCATAGGTTCTGGGAGAGCTAGTATAGTAGATTCAGAATTCTGAAATGCGGGAGTTAGTCTTAAGGAAGGTCTATAAGCATTATCACGAGTGTTCTGCCTCTGTCTCATACGTTCATCTATACGAGAAATAAATGAAATTAATTCCTCTAAATTTTCAGGAAGATCCCTTGTGGCAACCTCGTCTAAGATCGCATCTGATAATCCGTTCAGAAATACGTCCATATAGGCTTGTTCATTCCACTTGACCTCTGCCGCCAAGGATCTGAACGCTAGCGCATAATCCACAAGGGTTAGATTATGCTGTCTAAGACGTAATAGTAATCTAGCTGCACTGGCCTTTCTCCCTGGGGGATCAAAAGTCCTCCTAAAAGTAGTAATAAACGCATTATAGTTATAGACTACTGGATTATCATTTTCCCACAGAGGGTTAGCCCATCTAAGAGCTTTGTCAATGAGTAGCGAGATTATGAATCCAACCTTCGCCCTGTCAGTAGGGTAGGCGCGGGGTTGTAATTCAAAATGAATTCCTATCTGGTTTAGGAAACCTCGACAGGTATCCGGAGCACCGCCATACCGTAAAGGGGAAGTAACACGGGAAGAAGTTCCCACTGTGGCTACCTCTAGGCCTGAGTTAGCAAGAGAGATAGATGGAGTACGCATCTCCTCTGCTTGATTACTCGGATGGGATAGTAATGCTTGCAGCGCTAGGGCCATTTGGTCCATTCTATGGTCCATGGCTTCAAACCTCGAGTCAGGCGGACCAAGCTGAGCGTTTGTACCTGCAGGATCCATGGCCCTGTCGTAATGTCAGGATCGGGACAGGGATCCAACACGCAGAGTACGAACAGGAGAGGAGTACGTATACCGGACCTTAGAATGGCCGGACTAACGTAAGGAGAAAGCAAAGAATGGTCAGAGACAAGCCGAGGTCGAGGGACCGAGAGAACAGGTAAGCGAGAGACAAGCCGAGGTCAAAGGACACGAGAGGTAAACAGGAACGATAGTACAAGCCGAGTCAAAACCAAATAGAACAATAGACATAAGAGCACTGAGGAACCAGACAAGCTAGAACCACGACAGGGCAATGAACCATTACACACATCCCTCTTTTATACCCTGGTTCTCTAATTGATGACTCCGCCCTTGCCGAGCCCTGATTCGTTGTTCCGAACTAGATTGACAGGTCGGGATGTGATTGCCGTCATGACGTCGGCTCCTGAGCGTCGTGTCATAAAAGGAAGCGGGGCTATCGCGGCCGGCGTGGGAATGACTAAGAGAGCTGTGAGGATTGGATGAATCAGCCCCCCTGAGAGAACGGCCGTCGGGAAGTCTAGCCTCCTCCGAGGTAGAGACTTCAGGTACCCTGACATGTTTATATAATTAAATGTGTTTATGAAAATGAACACATAAAAGCTAGAAAAATAACTTTAAAAAAAACAATAATAGGTTGTTGTTTTTTTAATAGAAGTTATGTTATGGCAACATTTTGAGGCAAAGGTAAAACAAAGTAGAAAAAAAAATTATCCCAAGTTTCTGGGAGTTTAAAGAATAAAGAATAAACATACTATAGGGGTACAAGAATGTAGAGAGTAACTATATAAGAGCATACGATCATAAAATATTAAAAACAATTAAACACTACTCTTAAAAATAAATCACGAGTGGCAGGCATTCTATGGGAACAGCTGGGAGACTAACGAACTGTTATACGATGTCTAAATTTTGATCACACATTTAATGAACTTATCAATCATATGTACGTGTATAAAGCATTACAAGGCTATTCACTTGTGTAGAAATTCAACGTGAATTTCAAACTTATGGCCAAATAGCCAAACCGGCTATGTGTAAGATTTTGCTACTTTAATCTTAAATTTGAAATTCACTTTCAATGCTCACATTTGTTAATGACCCTGTTAGATGAAGTCTTTTATCTCCGGAAAGATACTCAAACATGGAAAGCCATTACAACTTGTATATGCCCAAGATTAAGAGCATGCTTTCAGCATGTTGTAGTAAAGTGTAGTTGAATTGAATTGGTTGCACATTTTACACAGTGTGTATAACAAACCACTTGAATAGAATAAAATAAAAGCTTGTTTGGGCTAGTCTGCAAGTCCCTCAGAAAGTCTAATTCCATCATCAGGTCTATATATTGTATTAACAAAGAACTTTGGTGGGGAAAGTGCAGTATACTGTCAATTGTACTGTGGGCTGCATTCTATTAGCAGAAAAAAAACATAAATGGGAAGGGTCTTTTGTAAATGACACCATTGTTAGTACCTAGAACTTGTGATAACCCTTTTTATGTGCTTTATTTAACATTTATGTTAAAGATTTAGTGACTGATAAGATAATCCAGTTCAGTCCATCCTGGCACAGCAAGGCACGCAGTGCAAATGAAGAGGAGAAATAGTAACATTGTGTCATTGCTCCTCGTCTCTATATATTTTCTCGATGCTGACTGCCCCATGCTGAGCATATAACTATGACTGTGAGGGATCTAAGATAGAGATGCCCAATCACAATATAAACAGGCGTGGGTTTCTACCGATAACTTTATTATTCACACTTCAAAAATACATATTTGTCAAATATAGGGCACGAGTTAATGTGATATTACAAAACCCTGAGATTTAAAGGTACTTCTTTAACTCAAGTTATTAAGAAACAGTTATTCCAGTCAATTTTCTATATGAAAACGTTAATCAATTATAACATATAAGCTTATCACATCAAATAGAATGTAGCCCATAGTGAACCACCCAGATCATACTCTTAACCTGGAGCAGAGCTTAGGAAAAATGGGCCATTGTGGACCAACATAATGTGAACAAGTTGGACAAGAATAAATCATGTACCCATTAGAAGCACTTGAGACTATTAGTCAATAATAACAGCACTTGTCGTTAGTGCTCTATTCCTATGTCTGTTCATAGATTGCATGCTAAACCAACATATGGATTATAAGCACAATAAGGCACTCCGGGGTGTGTAATGTAATTGCATTGCTCAAGTGGGTTGTTAGGTAACAGGCATTTTCACCGAGTGCTTTTAAATGAGCACAAGCTCAATGCAATTATTCATCATAATTGTGTAGTCTAATACACTTACAATGTTTGGAACAAAGAAAAAGTTCTTTCAAGAAAAATCACAAGTGTCAGAACTAGAAAATGCATGTTAAAAAAGCAATATCACACAAACAAAAATATCAAAACTGTACTAGAAAAATACAATGATTGAAAGGTACCATTTCCAAAAAAATTCATTTAAAATAAATGAGCACTTTATGTTGGTTTTGAAGAAAGCAGACGTTTTAAGTTTAAAAAAAAATTTCACTTTAGAATTAGACGATTGGTTTCAATTCTTTAACAAGATTATTGGTAGTGGAGTGATGGCAAAATAGCACCTAATATATCCAGCCAGACTAGTTTTCAAATTGAGAGAAAAGATGATCTTTGAGTAAACAACTAAATGCCAATCCCTTAGGCTGTTAGGTAAATTATGTGTTTGCCTTGAGCACCCACCTGGCCGACCACCGTACTGATGCAAAGATTAACAAGGCTGATGACATGCCGGGTCTTCCTTAATGCTGAGAGGGAGCATGTGGTGCAGGCATTCAGATTGCTTTTAAAATTAGCTTTTACAGTGATATGCAACCACCAGTGAAGCCCACCACCGGGGATAATAAGATTAATAGTAAGCAGGAGGGTACAAAAATGCATGTGATCTATTTTTTGTAACTTTCTATATCACACACAGCTTCCTTCTCTCATATACTCACATGTACAAACACACCGCACACAGACAAAGCATATACACACACAGCCACTCCACTAGACATACATCCTCCCCACATCCCACCACAAACATAAACACAACACAACCTCTGCCACACCTCATTAATAAACACAGCCTCTTCTACACATCATTAATAAACACAGCCTCTGCCACACACGATTAATTTTTTTCTCTTCTATATACTTGATTGAATTTCTTATGTACATGATGTTTATTTATTTATTTATTTATTATTGCCATTTATATAGCGCCAACAGATTCCGTAGCACTTTACAATATTATGAGAGGGGGATTTAACTATAAATAGGACAATTACAAATAAACTTACAGGAACAATAGGTTGAAGAGGACCCTGCTCAAACGAGCTTACATTCTATAGGAGGTGGGGTGTAAAGCACATTAGGACAGGAATTTACACTCAAATAAGGTGGGCTGCCCTTTAGGAGAGGGCAAGAGACAGGTATGCGAGGTAAGGGTTAGTCTTGGAGGCCATAAGCTTTCCTAAAGAGATGGGTTTTAAGGCACTTCTTAAAAGATGCAAGACTAGGGGAGAGTCTGATGGCGGTAGGCAGGCTATTCCATAGGAAGGGAGCCGCCCGTGAGAAGTCCTGCAAGCGCGAGTTGGCCGTACGAGTGCGGACAACGGACAGGAGGTGGTCACGGGCAGAACGGAGAGACCGAGAAGGGACATACCTATGGATCTGTGAGGAGATATAAGAGGGGCTAGAGTTGTTCAGTGCTTTATAGGTGTGAGTTAGTACCTTGAATTGACTCCTATAGCATACAGGAAGCCAATGTAAGGACTGGCAGAGGGGTGAGGTGTGAGAGAAACGACTAGAGAAACGACTGTTTATCTTATTTATGAGGATGTCTCCTCTGTATCAATCGATTATATTATGTATGTTGTATGTATTGTGAATTTTTGTAATTCTGAAAACATTTTCAATAAAAAATTATAAAAAAAAAAAAAAATAGGACAAAAATGAGAGGGGAAAGAGTGGCAGAGAAATATTGTTGATGGGGATAAAAAGACTGAAAGTAGATTTGGGAAAAGAGGAGAGGGGTGGTTAACAGAAAAGGATCAAAATTAAACACTGTTGGGTATCCCGGCTGTTTAAAAAAAAGTGGACTGTGTATGAAAATGGTTGCAGTTCCTAAACGTTTCACACACTATTTTTGTTTAACCCTTTAAATTAATGCTGAAAATCGGCACTTTAATTGCATCCCGGTTATTTCATTTGAGACCTATTGTGGTGGAATAGACAGAGACAAAATTATAAAACTTGTGTCAGTGTCCAAATATTTCCAGACCCAACTGTAAATATATTAAAAGAAGCAAATATAATGCCCTATCTAAAACAGAAAGCAGATGGAGTAAGTTGTAGAATATGTGTGAGAGTTATCTTGTAAGTTTACTCTGTTCTAAGTCAAAGGGGTAATCTCTATGCAATGAGTGAAATATATATATAAATATTAGCGTTTTTTGGAGCCAAGCTTCATTTCAAAGGCAAACCTACCGCACAGAGCTCAGCTAGAGAGTACATGGCTGATATTCATCCAGTTTCTGGCAGGAAGAAGGATATTATATGTGCATATAAGTGCAAGCAGTGAGAAATTGATTTTTACAGAATAACTAGATTTATGGCTCTAGCAGTAGTCAGAAGACAAAGCGTAAAAGTACTCAGCCTGGTCACATTAAAGGGTTGCAGTACTCCCAAACTGAATTATGCAGCTACTGAAAAAAAGACTAAAATATATGATAACCTTAGGTTCCTTTTCGTATCTGTCAGTAAAAAAAAGTTAAAAGTAGAGAGAATTGTAAAAATGTACGTATAAAACATGTAATACAGTTTGCCGTGTGATTAGCATGGCTGATACTTCTAAGGCAAAAAAGGCTTCCGTCTTGAGTTCCACCTCTTGCAGAAACATAAGTCAGTAGGGATACCACATTGTGTCGTCTAATACACTTACAACATTTGGAACAAAGAATGAATAAGTTAGTTTAAGAAAAAACTGAAGTTTTCTTGACCAATTTCATGCTCCCTCACTATTAAGAGGCATGTAATTGGAATCTCCAGCAAATGTTCCCTTACATTCCCATCACTCATGTGTCAATCAGTCTGGAATGACAGACAAGATTAGTGTTTACAGTGATCCGCCCTGCCTTCAATGCGGTCCACAAGCTAGGCCTACTAAACTACAAAAATCTGTACTTTGAATCTGGTTATTAGTATGAAGTATAAAAACTTAAAATAACTTCTGGTTTTGACAAAGGCATAATTAACAATATTAGCACTGTAACGAGGTGATTCAGCTTTTTAAAACAGTCACATCTGAGATACTTGCACAGCCTGACTGATATCTACCTCCCCGCCGCTTTCAGTCTACCAAAGTCATCGTTATCCAGGTTGGGCACGTTTTACATTAGTAATGTGGATGTGTAAATTCTGTAGGTGTAAAAGGGGGGCAGTCTTTGGGGGGTGAGGAGAGCATTGATTATTTTTTTTTTGTCTAACTGGCACTAAATGGAGATGGCCCCCAGTGACTCTTGAAATCATAATCAATTCACTAAACTGCAATGGATATTATGCTTACACTGGCCCTTTAAGAAATATTGTTTAACGCTTAACTAAGCATCAAAATAAGTGTCAGAATCAGTTTAAGATAACTACTGCTGGAATAATAACATCTTTTTTTTTCAAAGCCCCAAGGACACCTGTAAATGTATTTGTTTTTTATTAGGGATGATTTAATTAGAATTGTGTTTTTATCTGCCACACTTTGACATTTACTCTCAGACCTTTAGCAGCCAAGTATGTTGTTGTTTTTTTTTCCTTAAAAGTAAACAAGCTCTCGTTATTTAATTCTACTTATTTTTCACATGATTTGTTCTTTCCTTTACAGTCAGCTTGATGAGTCCTCAGCGACTTTGAAGGGGATTCATTGTGGGGATTTGACCGGCAGTTTGGCCAAGATAAGATAGGAATCATGGGAATTGTGATTTGATATGCATGAAATGGCCTCGCTATGCTCAAGAGACATTTTTATTTTTTTACATTTCACTAGAATAATATTAATCTAAAAAGACTAATTAACACAAAATAAAAAAATAAAGCTTTTATTAGCTTGATTAAAAAAAGTATGACATAACAAATGTGATATGTTTATATTAAAGAGAGGTTAAAAGTAAATGTTACCTGTATTCAGAGTTAGCTACTGAAATACTTCGATAAGGTTTAAATTCTATCTCAGAGAATCGGGAATAGGTGATTCTTATCCTTTTTTTTTTTTTTCAACTAGCTTTATTTAAGCTAGGTATAACGTGAAAACATAAGAAAACATGGCAGGTGTAGTTGAAATTTTCTACATAGCTATTGCAAATTACAGATAAACAGATCATGCACATATTTAAAGTATATAAGAAAAATACAAAGGCAGATTTTGTGCACTGTGAAGATTCCTGGAACATGGTTTAATGTCTCAATCAGTGTCTAGCAGATAGCATATTGCAAGGCCTTATTATAAATGAGATTATGGACTGGATAAACTCTGGTAATAGCTGTTAACTTGTATTGGATAAATCTTATTTAATTACAAAAGACAAGCTTATCTTATATAAGAAAATCAAACCCTATGGGTTGGATTGTCTTAGCAGAGTAAGAGTAATATAGGCACCCAGACGACTTCAGCTCATGCAATAATTACCTTTCAGGGTTAACTCCACCTCTAGTGACTGTCTAACAGACAGCTACTACAGGAACTTTTGGGTTGTTAAGCCTAACTGTAGCTATACATGAGGACATCCAGCGTCACCCAAAATCCCACAGAAAAGCATTATACAATGCTTTCCTATTTGGGAAGTCCTAATGCAAGGGCAGTGCTTGCCGCGCATTCACATTAGGGCCCCAACGTCGGAGGAAGAGTGGAGGCAGAGCCTGAACCAACACAGAGGGACATCGGTGCTGGAATCGGGTAAGTGACAGAAGGGGTTTTAGCCTCTTCTTAGTCGCGACGGAGGGGGGCACAATAGGGAGTTGTAGTGCCAGGAAAACAACTATAGAATAAACTCTTACTAAGGAAATAGAACGTTGTATATTTACTTCTATTTTTTATTTTTGTTAAAATGTTTCTGGGTCTACGGATATAGTAAAGAGATTTGGGTTGGCTCTTCCTTCACATTTCGGTTCCCTAATTATGGGAGATTTCAATAGATAACCTGCATTACATTGGAAAGAGGATCGTAATTTGCTTTTAATCCTCCTTGGTAAATGGGAAATAGCGAGAACCATTTGACACAGAGCTGTATAGTGGATTTGTCTTTACGGAGAAAGGTCTCTGACCAGTCCATGTAAGAATAGTTTAATAATCTATGAAAGACTTGAGTGGAAGAGCAGGTGAAGAGAAAATCAATGTGAATTCATATCAAATTCATTCCTCAGTCAGCTGGGTTCATTGGCTTGGAATGGGATCAGGCTATATAGCGTTAAAGAATATTAGTTTTTCATTACACACAGTATTAGGACTGACTGTTCTTTTAAAGTACATATCTAAATGTAAATATACGGTAATCCTATGGCATTATAATTAACTTTAACAGCTATTTTCGTATACTGAATAATAGCATAACATTTTGGTTTGACAGTCACTAGGAAAGATGTTTCATATTCAGTCAAGCATTATATCCACCGAGAAAATGCTTCCTCTCTTTTTTTAGAGAATCTACGCATACAGTGAGTTTAATATAGGACGTTCGTGGAAAGCAGAGTATTCCTTATCATGTTCCTGCAGAAAAAAAAAACAGGAATTCAGGAAAAAAAATCTTTGTATCATATATTGGGCTTTTCAGTGAAGCCTATAATAGAGGATAACTGATACATCCATTGCAACTATTAGGTCATAGTACCCACAGTGGAAAAGAACTGTGTTGGCATGCTTTTTCAATTGTTTTTGAATAGTAAAAAAAAACCAAAAAACTAAATAAAAACAAAATGTATCTTCTGACGCCTATAACCTGGTTCCTTATCTTCTGCTTTGGTGATCGTGATAGGCTGAGACAGCTGTGCTAAACTGCTGCCTAAATTTGGAAGGCTAATTAGGAAATTAACTTAAGTATGAGCTGATAGGGGCCAGGCGATAGGCACCCTGGTTTTTGTCAAACCACTTGAAAATATTTTGACAAATCTGGCAAAACAGTTTGCAACGTAACCATTACAATAAGCTGTAATGTTGATGGTACTTAGATTGCACGTTTAATTGTCGATAAAACTGTTGGCTTGAGAATTTAAAATACAGTATTAGAATGTGCTTCTTGTGCAGGAATCTCGCTCTGCAAAAAACGCTTTTGAACACAGTTTCTTTAAAAAGTTCTACATGCGACCGAGCTTAGAACAATTTAATTTGCTGCATTTGTGCTCGAAAGAGTAAACACAGCTTTTGTCTATTAGCTGTTATTGAAGTTCACTTAAGACTAAAATGGCGAAATCCACACACTGTCACAAAATAAATAACTGTCAGGTGCAACAAATGTTTGAACAAACCGTTCATTATAACAGGAATGAACAAAAGCAGATGAACAGATTTCACTAAATTTGATCATTAAAATACTCGGAATTCAAATTAAGAAAAAGCAACAATGTATTCACGTTCTTTTTTTTTTTAGTTTTTGTGTTCTATGTTTCGAGTAATACAGAGAGATTTTTTAAAAACTAGAACAACCAAGACATAATTACAAGAAAAAAGGCTAAATGTTAATATTCAATCTTCCATTGCACTTAGGATAACACCTATTGGTTTTATTATAAACATTGGCAGTCTGAAAGATGAAGCCAGTAAAATGATTTAGGAAATATTTTACCCCGGGGCCTGATCATTAAAAAAAAAATCACACAACTGTTATCATTCTGGTGTTAATAAAATACTCCGTCTTGAAAACACTTTTATTTGATAGTTTCGGTGTATTTTTCATTATGGTGTTTCAATATTTTAAATTGAATAAAGTAAAGATGAGTATTTCAGAACGTACCTGCAATTTGTCTCAGTTGTTGGTTCACTAAACACTAACTAATGATGATTTAACAAAAATGCAGAAAAATAAAAGCATTTTACACAGAGCTATATTTTACCCCCCCTCATGCCACCCTTTAACCGTACGTCTCCAATCTGCCAAATTACGATACATACATCACTATTTCGGCCCATTTGCCATGTCATACCATAATAATACCATATGCAGTTTCTACCCATATGCAAATTTCATGTAATATGTGACATTTATTTCCACGGCCAAATCAAATCCCACATATGCCATTTCATCTAATTTGTGTTACATTTCCTAATACTGTCCATAATTTGTAATTTCATCCAATTTGTTATATCTTATACAATGCATGCCATTTAATCTCACCAGCCATATTTGTTCACATATTTATAATTTTATTCCATTTGCTACAATTACTATCATTCCACATCATATGTGATTTATGCTATTTAATTCCATATAGGCCATCTCATTTCACCATCCACATTTTGTCTAACAGGTGCCTTTTAATCCTATTTATTATTCCGTCCTTCGGTGCATATCTAGTTTCAATCCATTTGCCATGCTATCCCTTAAACATGCCATTTCAGCCAATTTTACACATTTCAGCCAAGTTATGCCATTCCTTTCAATTTGCCATGCTTTATCACATTCATATCTTTTAATCTAATTTTCAAATGCAAATGTATTCTTATGTATATTTAAACCTACTTTTATATATATATATATATATATATATATATATATATATATATATAATCATGAGAAAAGGAAAGTACACTCTTTGCATTCTATGGTTTTACAAATCAGGACATATTAACAATCATCTGTTCCTTAGCAGGTCTACAAATTAGATAAATACAACCTCATTAGATAAACAACACATATTACACCGTGTAATAATTTATTTAACAAAATTAAAGCCAAAATGGAGTGCTGTATGGGAAAAACTAAGTACATCTTATGATTCAATAGCTTGTAGAACCTCCTTTATCAGCAATAACTTGAAGTAATCGTTTTCTGACTGTCTTTATCAGTCCATCGCATCGTTGTGGAGGTCCCACTCTTCTTTACAACGTTTCAGTTCATTGAGGTTTATGCACAGCGCTTTTAAGGTCCCGCCACACATTTCAATCGGGTTGAGGGCTGGACTCTGACTGGGCCATTGCAACTCCTTGATTCTTTTCTTTTTCAGCCATTCTGCTCTACATTTGTTGGTATGCTTGGGATCATTGTCCTGTTGCATGAGCCAGTTTCGACCAAGCTTTAGTTGTCAGACCGATGGCCTTACATTTGACTCTAGCACACTTTGCTATACAGAGGAGCTCATGATTGACTCAATGACTACAGTGTTCCCATATCCTGTGGCTGAAAAACAAGTCCAAATCATCACGCTATCACCACCGTGCTTGACACGTATATGGTGTTTGTGCGGATATGCTGTGTTTGGTTTTCGCCAAACGTAGCGCTGTGCATTATGGCCAAACGTCTCCACTTTGCTCTCGTTTGTTCAAAGGACTTTGTTCCAGAAGTCTTGTGGTTTGTTCAGATGCAACTTTGTAGACCTTAACCATGCAGCCATGTTCTTTTTATGTAGATTATGTAAAAATATTAATTCGGGCCTGAGCCTGCTAACTTATAATGAAAATTACTTTTTAGCGAAGTGTCTAAAAAGGAAAGTCTCCAATTCAGTTTGGTCAGCGTCTCTAACAGACTCTACAGCAAACAAACAAAACATTTAGCTTTTATAAACCAGCCTGAAACAAGGAAATCCATTAAAAAAACATTATTACCATCACTAATCTTAGATTCCTAATGTATTCATTCCTATGGCATCCAAAGTTCATATTCAAGCTTTTAGCATATGCTCCAGTATCCGCTCTCTCTCCAGATCTGTTACTAATTAGGACAGTCAAACAGCTGAGGAATCTCCATGTGACTTGTCTTGTAAAATTAAGGCTAATCCAATTATAATGGGCTGCCCTTCGGATGATCTGATGTCTCTTTCTCTGGTGCATTAAGCTCCTAAAACTTCCTAGTTTTTACAAGTCCTGACCATGGCTACCTACCCTTGACAGTTATGGTATTTGACTTATCATAAAAATCATCAGATTTTTGACCCTTCTCTAATTCTCGTAAACCCACAAAATCGTTGCATACCTCTACAGGCAGTGGATGAAGACTGAACCTTGCAAAAATCAAATTTATCTTGTGTACTATGTAGGTCGGAAGACATTTAAAATGGTTCCAAATCTGTGCATATTGTTTACTAATTAATTTAACCTGAGAATTATAATTAACTATGTTTTGGTTCTTCCTATTCTTAGTCAATTATTGGCACTCCTGGTTAAATAATTTACGGCTAAAGTTATACCTTGTTACGCGGACAGTCCTAATATGTAATTGGACACGAACTGCTTAAACGCCACAAACAAGAAATCATTTCTTTGCCAATCTGCCTTGATGAGCATAATCATACTCTAGTTCAGACTTCCAGTATCTTGCAATTATCCATCACACATAAAGCATGCATGCCTGGTTATGTTGACTCTATTAAGAATCATTTCAAGCACCATAATCACTTGTGCTTCTTGCATAAATTGCAATATAATGAGTTCTCTGTTGCTGTCTTCCTGCAATCTATCTAGTACAGTATCAGCAATCTGATAAAAAATCAACGCAGCTACATCCACATTCTATTACTCTGCGATTTTTTGGGACAAGTAAAACTCCAATAAATGTGGAGTGCTAACTAAATGTCATAATATGAACATGATTAAAGCACCCAAAAAGTGCAGAAAATCAAACTTGAGAGATACTGTAGCGTGGCAATTTAGAATCAGCAATGGTTGAATCCTCTAAATAAATTAGTGGTTTAATTCTGAGCAATGCAACCAGTAATATACTCATAGCCCTCCCTGTCTTGTTTCCACTGGAGCAGAATGTCACATGTCAGTCTGTGTGTAGATTGCACAGCAATATAGGGTTTACATAATTACTAATCGTCATGGATCATCTATAGAATGTGCTTCTCCTAACTCATCAAGTTTCTATAAGAGAGCTGCACTTATCTTTAGTTAATTTGCTTAATTGAACAAATGAATACAGCTATTTGTCAAGTTAATTTGTCAAGTTAACTGTCCAGTGGCTGCAGTTAACGTCCATGTTTAAACCACTCACCAAAAGGATAGCTTTGTTGTAAAGACATGTTATATTTGAAGGGAATATATTTATACGATGGGTCGAAATAGGATGAGGAAAGCCAGACACAAGATTGGTCACAGAAGATAACTCTGATCACATCTGACCAGTCAACTGAATGGAAGGTATTCTTCAGAGCAGGTAGGTAAACAGGCAGTGGTGTGTGGTGAAGTTTAAAGATGATGGTACTGCCCAACCTGACTTGTTGGGCTCTACCCACTTAACACCATTAGATGCCATCAAATTACCAACATGTACATTTGTATCACAACTCCAAAATTATGGAAAAGAAATTAAAAACAAAAATAAAACTACTTACATCCTATCTATATTGCAAATCCAGATATAAGGTGCTGGCATCTTAGCGCCACGTAAAAAGGACTACAGGCAGTAGGATAATAAAACTGCACTCCAAGTAGATCCAAAATAAATCCAAGAAGCAAACCCACACATGTACAATTTTAATAAAATATTACAAAACCACGGCTGCAGACCATATGTGTGAAATGGATCATATTTGGCGACAAAAATAAATAAATAAGAAAACAAAATCCATACATCTGTAAGAAGGAGGGGGAAAAAACAAAAACAAAAAACCTTGAGGGACACTGGACATGTTTCACGTCTACCACAGACACTTTATCAACATTGAATATTTTATTAAACTCGTACGCATGGATTTGCTTCCTGGATTTTATTCAGATCTTCTTGGTGTGTGGTTTCATTATCCTACTACCTATAATCCTTTAGATGCCATGCCCGGTTCAAAACTAGCTGCATTTCTAACTTGCCCCTGGATAATTATTTTACATCAGCTTTAACATTTAGCCCTGCGGGTGTATTGCACTATTTGAACTTGTGACCAGATTTATGTTTAAACAGAAAATATTATTGAATCTCATTTGGCTTTATTTTACTACTTTGTTTTTATATTGATATTTTATAAATATACAAGCTTTCTATATGTATATTTGAACGTACAATTTCTATAGTGCTGCTCCGTTATCTTTAATGTACTTATTTGTTTATATTGTAGTGAGTCAGCCGGTTTTATAGAATTTGAGCTGTAATAGCAGTCTATATTTTAATTTTATTTTTATACATTTTTTGCTCCGTCTTTTGGCTAAAATATATTTGCATATTGTCTTACCTGTGGGATATGGGATATAAACACAGGAAAAAATATATAGTGCTCTCTGTATTATAGATGTGAAAGAATAAGAAAAAACACTACTTACATATTTAGGAGCAATCTAATTGCTCTCTGATGACAGCATAGGTGTTGTAATTCCTACCTGGGATATATGGAGGTAAGTCCCAAAGGTAATATAGCCAGGGAATCCAAGGTTTGGAAATACAGGACCAATTAGATATAGATATAAAAATAAATACTAATTTAAATTTTTTTTATAAACAATACACATACAAAAACAAAAGTTTTGCAGCAAATAACTTTTTCAGGATTAAGAAACCGAGGCTCTTAAAAACTGTGAAATTATAGGGCACTTTACATTTGAAAGGAGGTGGGTGGATGATGTCATGTACATGAGACCAGCATAGTACATTGGAAAGATGTGAAAAATAAAGTGTATTTTGTATTTTATAAATAAGATCATTATAAACGATAACTGTGGGGCTTCCTAGACACATTCGTGATTTGTAGCATAATTTTACTTATTAGCATGCAATTTATAGGTAAAATAAGCATGCAGAACTACAAGGACCATGAAGCCTAACAATATAGAGATCGATAACATAACCAGAACTTTGGTGGAAAGCAGAGGAGACATCTAAATGTCTAACAAAATGGTCATATGGAACTACGAGGGACATAAAGTCAGATCATCGCATGGCAGGAGAATGTAGACGATTTCTGAGTATGTAGACGATTTCTAGCCACCACAATAATCACCTACCTACTCCTGCCTGTAACACAACCTAGAAGAGTCTCTGATCACTCTTAGACAATAAGCAACGCCTGGCACCACTGGGCTTATCTCAGGTAAAAAGCTTCCAGCACCATAATCACTACAATGTATACTATACAATTATAGCATCATAAACATTACAAAGGGCTGTAGTGATTGTGATGCCATGAGGACTGTATGTTTTTTTACAAAAAATATAAATACCAAACTATACAATCTATGACAGAGATACTTTGCTTATCATCGCTCGTCTCTTGTGCCAGCCTCCACATAAATAACCCTTGTGCTGCCTAGAGTTATTTACCCAGGTTATTTAACTATTTGCCCATTGGCTGCTGGCACTGTTCGGGGGCAAATAGTACTTTCAATTATCATTCATATGCACGAAAGCAAGAGAACAATAATTTGCAAATGTTTATCCTGCTGGAAAAATTCGGTGTTTATTCAGTTTAAAATCTGAGCTTTGTCATAGCACCGATTTTAAACTTGACACCGAATGTGTCAGGATCCTGCGAGGGGAGGCTGCAGTCCGCTCACGGCACTCACCCTCCAGCCGTCCGCGGTCCCCTTCTCCTCGTGCACTCGGCGAGCAGCATCCTCCCAGCCTCGGATGCCGCCCGCGTCTTCCTCTTTGTCCCCCAGCGGCAGCATGCATGATGCTGCACGCTGGGAGACCACCCAGTTTTGTAAACGTCGGGGTCAGCCACCTGACCCGGCGTTAAAGACACAGTGCCTCAATCACAGTGTGAGGTATAGATATCTCCCACGTGTGATTGTTAACTCTGATTGGAAATTATCCAATCAGAGTTAAGCAATGGGTTTAAATACTTACCTTTCTTGTCTCTCTCTGCCCTGTTGTGGTCTTTGCTTTCTAGTATTGTTGTTCTACTTGTGTTTCTCTCTGGTTACGTACTCTCTGGCTTGTTTATCCGACCCTGCGACTTTCTCCTACCCTTTGACCTCGGCTTGTCTCTCGTTATTCTGTCTTCTGGTTCCCCTTACTCGGCTTGTCTCCTGACTATTCTTTGTGTGCTTAGCCTGACCACTCTAAGGTCCGGTACTGCACCTTTTCTGTGTGTATGTTAGCGTGTTTTGGTTCCCAGAATCGTGACAGAATGCAGCAAGACGATTATTGCAGATTTGCTCAGGTCAACCGAATTGTGGCTGCATTTGTATTTAGTAAATATGATAATTGCCAATACGGTCAGAGTTGGGTCTTTTTCACCGATGTTTCATCTGATGTTTAGAGAACAACCCCAATGTTGTTAAACAACATTAAACACAGACAATGCACTATAACGAACAAACAACCCAACCACAAGTTTCCATCAAAATACAAGCATGTTCACTGTGAATTAGAGTCGACTCATAGGAGTGTCATTCTTTCAGCTCTTATAGAGACAAGGAGGATACTTGGAGAATGTTTAGCTTCTGCTATTTTGAAACAAGTTTTGCACGTCATTTGTCAACTTACCATGACTCACAGTTCAGTAAACAGACTCATCTTTGAATGCTAAAAAATGCTCTAATTTTAAAGTAAGGTTTACTTACAGAAAACTTTTTTTCTCTCTTTTTTTTATTTGCAACAATAGTTTACTGGGCATTTTGCATAATTAATAGATAATATCTGATTTTGATTAATTGTACAGCTAGTTACAATGCTGGCTTTCTTTGATGCAGGTTTAATGAAAATTGATACAAAGGGAATTATTAAAAGGATGAATGTATCAGCATCAATTTATCAAGCATTAGTTCTTCTATATTTAATGCTGTAAACAGAGATTAGGATTGAAAGGAATTCCCAGATTTTACTATTAACATGACGTAAAGTCATGATTTTATTAAAGACACGGAGGCGAGTATTATGCATAACTCTTTCTTTATTTCCTCAGCAGCAAAGATAGAGGAATATGAATATTGTAAAAATGAAAGAAAAAACAGTATAGATACACAGGCAACCAATCACATAACAGAGGAAGTGAGTATATAAGGCCTGTGTTTCCCACAATCCCCCTCTTTCTTGCGAAAACCGAAGATCAGGTAAGAAGAACGAAATCCAACTTGTCCAGAACAGTAAACGGTAACCAACCGATAACGTCAAGCTAAAAGAGAGAGAGAAATATGGTTATATCCAGACTCCAAACTGTAGACTTACCAAAACAAACTGTAGGCAATTCAATGAGAGAAAAACTTGAATCAAAAACATAATGTCGATAGCTCCAATCATAGAAAAACTGGAATCTGAAAAACATAACGAAAATCATTAATATAACATATAAATGACATGCGTAAATCACAACAAAAGACAGACCGAATTGAACTTACCCGAAGAATCCAATAGCATCTCATCCCAAAAACCCACCTCGGGAGGGTGGGAGGGAATAATACTCGCCTCCGTGTCTTTAATAAAATCATGACTTTACGTCATGTTAATAGTAAAATCTGGGAATTTTATTAAAGACACGGAGGCTCCTATTATGCAAGTTTAAAGCTGTGCTATCACCTGAGATGCGATATGTTCAATAGGTCTGAAATAGAAGTCGCGGAAGGTCGATTCCCTAGACCAGTCCGCTGCACGCATGATGTCCTCCAGTCGACAGCCGACCGCGGACGCTTTTGAAGCCATGGCGCCGCGAACAGAGTGAGGCGTAAAAACCGAAGTGTCAATACCCGCTGAAGACAGAAGCCAGCGCACCCAACGCGCCAGAGTCGGAGTTGACACAGGTCGGTGAGGCGCTTTAAAAGACACGAATAAAGGATGTAGGTCCAAGGAGCGGATAGATTGGGTAGCGTCCAGATAAGCCTTCAAGCAGTCAACCGGACATAGAGCCGGACATTCTGGGAACCTAGGATACACAAACGATTTGGATGCCGATTTTGTCCTTCTGGATATGTTGAAAGCGACACCTTCCGAGGTAAAAGCAATAGCGTCCCAATCAAGGGCCCTAACATCAGACACTCTTTTACACGAGACCAAACAGAGAAGCATCACCAGTTTGGAGGACAATTGCTTGAGGCTCAGTTCATGATTAGGGTACCATGAAGAGAGGAACTGTAACATGATGTTGACGTCCCAGAAGACCGAGAAACGGGATCTAGGAGGGCGAGCGAGACGGATACCCTTGAGAAGACGACATACAAAAGGATGTCTGCCGACTGGTGAACCATCCAGACCACTATGCCCGGCCGAAATCGCCGAGCGGAAAAGGTTGATCGTGCGGTATGCCTTGCCCGCATCAAATAACAACGTGAGGAACTCCAGGATCAGATGGAGAGGGGCAGATATGGGATCCACTGCCCGTTCCATGCACCAATTAGACCATGATTTCCATGAGGCCCGGTAGGCTGATCTTGTACCGGAAGCCCAGGCGTTATCGAGGAGCAGGAGAGTTGACCTCGGAACATCCGGGACAGTCCAGGTTCCCCTGAAAGGAGCCACGCTACCAGAGGCAGTTGCTGTAGGAGCACCAGACCGTGCGAGTTCCCGTCCGGATCCAGAAGTAGATCCGGGAAGCTCGGAATCAATCGGGGGTAGTCTATTGACAACTCCAACAGGCGTGGGAACCAAGGCCGGGATCTCCACAGGGGAGTGACCAACGCCAGGCAACAATCGTGACGAACCAACTTCGAGATCGTTCGGGCGATCATGTTGAATGGGGGAAACGCATACAGGCATCCCGATGGCCATTCCTGGAGAAATGCGTCTGTCGCCACAGCCGCCGGGTCCGGCCTCCAACTGTAAAACTCCGGTAGTTGAGTGTTCAGACGGGACGCGAACAAGTCCATCCTGAACCGTCCCCATAGCTTGTCTAGGCTTTTGAATACCGAAACGTGCAAGTGCCAGTCTCCCGAGTCTCTCAAATGTCTGGAGTTCCAATCCGCGTCCGAATTGTCTAGACCCGGAATGTGTTCCGCCGTCACTGAGACATTGTTGGAAAGGCAAAATTGCCAAAAATCCTTTGCCAACAGGGCTAACATCCTGGACTTGGTGCCCTCGAGATGGTTTATATAGCGTACTGCCGAAACGTTGTCCATCTTGAGGAGAACGCAGCAGTTCGCTCGTCTTGGGGTAAGGCTGCGAATCGCGAATGCCCCAGCTAAGAGTTCCAGGCAATTGATGTGCAGGGATCTCTCTATCTCGGACCATCTGCCTCCGGTGGAAACGTTGCCACAGCGAGCACCCCAGCCGTGTAAGCTGGCATCTGATTCGATCACCACGTCCGGGACAGAACCGAAGATGGCCCTCCCGTTCCAGGCCTCCATGTGTGCCAGCCACCACGCCAGCTCGTCCCTGGATTCCTCGTCCAGTCGTACTCGAGATTCGTATGAATGACCCGACCGGAGGTGCGAACCTTTGAGCCTCTGGAGGGCACGATAGTGCAGCGGGCCCGGGAATATCGCTTGTATGGAGGCCGCAAGGAGGCCAATAACCCGTGCCAATTGTCTGATGGACAGGTCTGATACACGAAGAGCCCTTCGCAACTCCTTCCTGATGGCCTTCACCTTTGAGTCCGGTAGGTATAGAAACTGGCGGACGGAGTCCACCTTGAAACCCAAGAATTCCATCGACTGAGCGGGTTCCAGGACCGATTTGTCCCAGTTGACCATGAAACCCAGGTTCTGAAGCAGATCGATCGTCCACCTCAAATGCACTAGGAGATGGTCTCTGGACTGGGACATGATTAGAATGTTGTCCAGGTAAATGATCAATCGCACTCCACGGGTGCGGAGGAACTCCATTACAGGCTTCATGATCTTGGTGAAACACCAAGGAGCCGAGGAGAGGCCGAATGGTAGGCAGGTAAAGCGCCAACGCCTTCCGTGCCAGGTGAAGTGTAAGTAGTCTCTGTAGTCCACCGCTATCGGGACCGTGAAATATGCGTCTTTCAGGTCCAACTTGGCTAGCCAGTCCGACTGCCGAAGGAGGTCCCTGAGGCAGTGTATACCTTCCATCTGAAAATGTTGGTAGCGGAGGAACGCGTTGAGAGGGCGGAGGTTTATCACTAGACGGACTCCGCCCCCTTTTTTCGGTACCAGGAAGAGATTGCTCGTAAAGCCCGGAGCGGCGAACGGCAATTCTTCTATGGCGCCTTTGGACAACATCTCCTCGACCTCCGCGGAGATCATCCTGTCCTGATCTGGGGGAAGAGACAGTTCCCTGGGGACATAAGATTGGACAGGCAGAGAGACAAAGTCCAGGTGGTAACCTTTGACACATTGTAGGACCCAAGCGTCCGAAGTAATACATGCCCACCCTTGGTGGAACAGAGCCAGCCTCCCCGCTACCCGCCCGTGAGCGACAGGGGAAGAAAGGGTACTCACCATAAGGGCGTCTGCCCGAAGCGGCACCGCGGGGGTATCTGGAGCCCCAAGATCTCCCTCTGGCCGGGAAGAAAGGAGGCGTCTTTGAGTCCTGAAATCCCCGGGACGGGAAAAAGGAACCTCTGGAGGCACGGAATGAGCCTCGGAAACCACGGCCGGGTGGACGGTTCCTGCTACGCCCGGCCCCTCCAAAAACCTTGGGCGCGAACATGCGCTTCATGTTCGCCTGTGCCTTGTCTATGGCCGTAAAGGTTTTAACGTATGACCCCAGGTCCTTAACGAAAGAATTACCGAACAGGACCCCTTCTTTGGAAGGGCCCGGCTCCGCTACCGTCATGGCAGCCAATTTCGGGTCAATTTTGAGGAGAATCGCCTTGCGCCTCTCAGAGGACATGGCGGTATTTGCGTTCCCCACCAGGCATATAGCCCTTTGTACCCAACCGATGGCTACATCAATGTCCAAAATCGAATCGCCAGTTCTAGTGGCGTCAAGCAGCTCGTAGAGCTTTGAAAGAGGGCCCAGGGTATCCAAGATCTTGTCCTGACAGCCCTTAAGGGAGTAGTCTAGGCCCTTTTTGGACTTCCAGCCTGATTTATTCAGGAACTGGGCAATTTGGGGGTCAATATCGGGAGTCTTGCAGGCCGAGCCCAGGAGGGAAGGCCTGGGGCACTCCGCCCGCAACTTATTGCGACCTTCCTTAGACAGGGGGGTACGCATGCGTCTGGCCACATATTGGGCTATGTGTTCCGGGGGAACCCATTCAGCTGACCGGGGATGGCGGAGGTCGTCGGGGTCAAACAGGGGGTTACCCTGAGGGTCAAATAACACTTTACTATCCCCAGCGGGGTCCTGAACAAGGCCCTTAGTAACGTCAGAGGAACCCGAGGGGGTTACACCCGTAGGGGGCAAATCCTCGTCTGAACCATCCTCATCATAGGAGTCATACTCCATAGCGTCAGACTCATTCTCCACACTCCGGTCGGAATCCGACACATCATTGAGGGCTCTAGCCCGTTTCCATAATCTAGCCTTTTTAGCCCGGCCAGGGGCTCTTTTGCGCGTGGGATGCGCGCTGTCTGTGACCGCGTCAAGCGAGTCCATCATGGCAGGCATAGCCTGCATCGGGGAGTGGGAGCTGACGTGTTTCGCCTTAGCCCTTGCCTTACGGGCCCCAGGCATGGCGGGGGCCGGCGGGGGGGTCCCATCACCCAGGGGGGAGGGAGCCGCCAACGAGGGCAAAAGCATACTCTGCAGAGATTGGGAAAACGATGTGGACACCGCTCCCATGGCAGAGGCAAAGGCCTTCTGCAAGGATGAAGCCATAGTGGCGTCCAAGAGGGCATGGAATTCCTGAGAAGCTATATTACCCTCTGGAGCATCCTGAGTAAAAGTGCCAGTAAGGCCTTCCTGCCCTTCATCCTTGTCTTGCATAATGGTAGGGACAATTACTCACAGATGATGTTGGAAAAGGATATGTAGAGCAACAGGGTTGATTAACCCACGAGAACAGGGAAAAGATGCTGTTAGGTGTGCCAGGGGACCCAGGGAACAGCAGAGGCGGACAGCAGGCTGACCGCGAGCCGCAGAGAAGCAGTGGTACCGGCCGCGAGTAAGCTCCGCCTCCAAAATGGCCGCCGCACGAGGAGGCCGGCGGATAGCTCTCGCGGTCCGGACCTACTGGGGGAAGGGGCGCGTGCACCTTATCCCCGCGGCACGTATGCCGAGAGGGCGAGAGACATGCAGCCGCGGTCGGAACAGACAGAACGCGGCCAAACAGCCGCCCACGGAAAAACTGCGTGCGAGCACCCAGCGGGGAAAAACCAACCGCAGGGGAAGCAAGGGGGGGATCTCCTCCGCGGAGAAAAACAGTAACAGAGGGATGGGAAACCCACTAGGCACACCAGGAGAATAAACGTTAAATACACAATCAAACGAGCAAAGTGTAAACAGCAATAAAATTCAATAAATTCAATAAATGCTGAAAAACATGTAGAGCAAGATAAAATACTTAGCTGATCTGAGGAAGCAGCAAAGAAAGAGGGGGATTGTGGGAAACACAGGCCTTATATACTCACTTCCTCTGTTATGTGATTGGTTGCCTGTGTATCTATACTGTTTTTTCTTTCATTTTTACAATATTCATATTCCTCTATCTTTGCTGCTGAGGAAATAAAGAAAGAGTTATGCATAATAGGAGCCTCCGTGTCTTTAATAAAATTAGAATAAATCTAAAGCAGTTAATGCATAACTCATTTGTTGGTCTTATGTAATATTTTTTTTCCTATCAGATTTCATACTACGGGTGTACAATAAAAGCAGCGCTTACTAAATAATAAATAAGTAATTGATAAATAATAATCACTAAACTAACAGACATAATATAATAAATCGTAGCGCAATACTGCTATATGGATTTTGGGTTATTGTTCAATGTCTGGCTGCACTTATCGGATAATAGAGTTATAACAATGTTTTAACTAAACTGTTAACTATTAACAGAACTGTTATTTCAGGAAATGGGCTCAAGACAGGGTTGACAATTTCCCTCTTGGTTCTTATTAGATACATGTTTAGTATCATATAGAGTTTTTATAATCACATGGGGGCATATTCTGTATGTTATCGTGTCACTCCAGGAAGCCTCTCGTGTTATATTCCCTGTGTGCGTTTAGTTACAGTTAGTCATCTTGTGTGATTTTTGTTTTTGTTTTTATTTATATTATGTTTTCCATTGCATTGTATTAATTTTGTTCCTGAAAGAGACACATTTAAAACATCTTTACCACTACAGCTCACTGTAGTGGTTATGGTGCAAGGGGTGCCCTAGCACCATCCAGGGGTAAGTAGACCAACAATTTGTGAATGATTTAAGAGCTTACCAGGGTAAGGGGAGGGAGGAGAGGTTCGCCGGGTATACAGACCCCTCTGGAGCTGGAAGTTTCTGCTAGTTGCTTCCATTACTTCACCTAAGCTAAATCCATTATGCAGCAGAGCACTCGCAGCTCATGAGCTAAACCCTGCACCTCCAGGCAGCTTTTGACAGCAGAGCAGGAGGTGATTGGTGCCCAATGGACCCCAGGTAAGTTGTTAAACCATAACAAATGGTTTAACACCAAGGCACTCTCCTGGCACCATAATTACTACAGCAGACTGTAGTAATTATGGTTCTTAGAGTGTTCTTAGATGCCTGGTCTTTCTTTTTTTGCCTCTCATCCTGCAGTGATATATTTGTTTTGGTCCAAAAATTAAAGGCATAGTAGAGTGCCAGGAATACAAAGCTGTATTGGTGCCAGATACCACCGGACATGTTCAGAGGTCTTCTGGAATTCATGCCTTGATGCATCAGAACTGTTTTGACAGCATGCCCGAGACCTACACGATATTAGGCAGGTGGTTTTAATGTTGAGGCTGATCAGTGTTCGTGTGCAGTGCACTTCTTCAGTAGTTCTGTATGTGTGCATTGATGGGGTTAATACAATGTACATGGCATGTCCTAGTTATTTACACATAGTCTAGTGTCCCACTTAAAATTAGACAACTACATATAATCAGAATCGTATAGAAAATACAAACCAAAGTTAATTTTTTTTAGTTAGCAATTAGCTTGTGCAAACATCTCTGCAGTAACAATTTCGATTTAAGTAGACTTCAGAACTCTGTCTGACTATATTTAGAAGCCAGGATAACAAAATCCAGCGATAAAATATACTCCAAAAGTGTCCAGAGCCAATTTTAGAAGCTGTGGCTCACTGACCAGCATTGATTTAATTGACAAAGTATTATAAATAATTCATGAAACTTTCTGGCTGTATGATAATGCAAATATTTTGGTTCGCAGAACAAATAAAATAAACTGCTTCAAACAAGATGCAAAAAAAACCCCATATTTTCCCACTATATCAACGCAAAAATGCAAATACAAATATTTAGATATTTTTAAAAGTCTTGAAAGATAAAATATTTCTGCTACAAAGTGTTAGAAATCTGTAAAATCAGTATGGAACACAAAACGATTTATTCATATGTACGCTCGGTGATCTTTAGCTCAGGAATATATAAGGACAGTTTGAATACTCATTTAAATAAGAATCGTTTTCTCGGACAGTTATATCTCCCACTATTCAATGCTAATTTATGTAAATAACTTAAGAGTATTTAGATTTAGTTTCTAATTTATTTCAGTTATTTGTATACAAATAACCCAAGGGTAACATTTGCATGTTATAAAGATATATTTCCACACTCCACACTATCAAGAATATGATATAATAAATAAGAAGACAAAAACAATCCAAATAAAATCTATTCTTTACTGCCTAAAAAGCATTCTAAAACATTGCAAAAATTATCAGCTTCTCGTAGAATGAATTTATTTTTTTCCTAAAATGGACACACAAAGGGGTGTAAGAGGGGCGGGGGGAGTGTAAGACACAATAAGATACACTAAAGGGAGTAAGAGGTTCAAGAGGGGGGTTACATGACACAGCGGTGAAGTAGCATTTATTTGAGGGCGGGGGAGGGGGGAGGGGGGGGGGGTAGCAATATGCATCTTCTCCTGTCTAGCCAAAAATCCTTTTACGGATTCTGAGTGAATATGATGCTTATGTAAGGACTATATGGGTAAGGGGAACGTTGTACTATATCACAGACCTTCACCATGTTATAGATTATTATATATTTTGTATTTTCAGTTAGTTATATTGAAGGCACTCCTGATAAACAAGGCTGCATGTATGACATTTTCACTTTTGGAAAAATATGACATTTTCACAGATACCAGATTCCTTTTGTTATATTTGCTTACATTGTTAGAATTAACTCTTCACATTTTCTAAATCCTTCTAAAACCATCCACAATAATAACATATCCCATCCAGTGATTCAAGATCCCAGTGTACATATTATGATGATAACAATATAATAGCTATTGTTTTTCACGCCTGTTCTATCTCTTATGTAATATTATATTCCTACAGGTTTGAAAAAGGATGGAGCAACAACCTGTCACAATAAAAAGTTTAGAACGTGAAGTGATGAGAAAAAAATGTCAAAAGAAGAAAAATAAATTGGAATTGTTATTCTGCAAAGGTTATCTTTCAATGTGTCTAAAATACATCTGATCTTGATAAGCCGGTCCCCATAGAATAGTAAACAAAGCAAAAAGATTTTTTTATTTGGACTTATACAATCTAACCCACATGGTTTCACACTGCGGATATACACAAAATATATTATTCTCCTATAAAAATAACAGCAATTTGCCGCGTTTTAATCTAGAAAATATTTCTGAAATTAAATTTCTAATGGATGCAGCAATTATGAATGTGATTAGCTCTAGCTATGGGGATTTATTGATAGCATATGGAAATGGAAATGTCTTTAAACTGCTGGTTATGAAGTATGCTCAAACAAGCTAGTTACTAAAAAATATCTAGGAATGGCTGAGAAGGCGTTAGAATGGTAGGAAGGAGTCCCTGCTTCCCCACCAAACAGTCTCCAGAAGCTGCACTGCCTCCACAATGAACTTCACAGGTAACTGTGTGATTGTCAGTGTCAGTGTGAGTGTGACTGTCTGCCTGTGTGTGTGTGTCTGTGACTCTCTGCCTGTGTGTGTGTGTGTCTGTGTTATGACTGTGTGTGTGTCTGTGTGTATGACTGTCTGCCTCTGTGTGTGTCTGTGTGTATTACTGTCTGCCTCTGTGTGTGTGTCTGTGTGTATGACTGTGTGTGTGTGTCTGTGTGTATGACTGTCTGTCTCTGTGTGTGTGTGTGTATGACTGTCTGCCTGTGTGTGTGTGTGACTGGCTGCCTGTGTGTGTGTCTCTGTGTATGACTGTGTGTGTGTCTGTGTGTATGACTGTGTGTGTCTGTGTGTATGACTGTCTGCCTCTGAGTGTGTGTCTGTGTGTGTGTGTGTATAACAGTCTGCCTGTGTGTGTATGACTGTCTGCCTGTGTGAGTGCATGACTGCCTGTGTGTGTGTGTGTGTGTATGACTGTGTGTGTCTGTGTGTGTATGACTGTCTGCTTGTGTGTGTGTGCGTGACTGTCTGCCTCTGTGTGTGTGGATGTCTTCCTGTGTGTGTACGGCCGTCTGACTCTGTGTGTGTGTGTGTGTCACATACAGCCAATACACGCATATCACACACTGTTAATACACCCATTAAAAATATCACACACAGCCAACACATAGCATACATATCACACACAGTCATCACACCTACTATCACATACACAGACAACACAAACATTACATCATACATGGATGATGGGGGGGGGGGGGAGCGCTGTGAAGATTTTTCTAAAGGCCTAAGGCCGGCCCTGATTATATATATATGTAGGTGCCACAAATAGACAAAGTGGGTACCTATCAAAAAATTTGATAATTCCTCTCAAACTTAACTCTTGGTTACACCATCAAAGGTCACAGTAGACAAAGCAATGATCTCTAGACATCCTTATCTTGATAAAGACCTAAAAGTCAAATGTTATCCGCAAGACCTTAATTACACAACCAAGGGACACAACTGTTGTCCAACAAATTGTTGAATAGCAACTGCAATGCAGACAATATTTTAAACTTTGCAGGTCTTTATGTAAACAAAGACCTGTAACGGTCAAAATGTCAATGTACTCATCGTTGGGACAACAATTTACCATATTTGGCAAAATGTTTGACCAAATTGCGGGATGGACCTAGAAGGGCCAAGATCCAATTTTGTCTATGTAAAAAATAATATTTAATTCTGAGTTTGTTTCAGAAATCATTAATGGATCTGTCTAGTTCTCTTCTACCATTGTGCTTAGTTTAAACTGCGTTGGTGGGCTACAAACGGTACACAAAAATCAAACGATATATGCTTAATTGAGATATTCTGAAAAGTACAATGTATCTGAAGATCAAAGACACATATACAGTAATAGAAGTCACACTAAGGCAGTGTTTGATGTGTTCGCTTTGCGTATCTGCCTTTGGTATTATTAAAATAGAGTCAAAGCTGTTCCATTTCTGCATTACTCCAAAAGAATTATAAGCATGTTTCCTGAGACATGGTTTGAAATTTAGGTATTGCTATTTATATAGCTAAGTGATAGGTTAGCAGCTGCGTGGACAACAGTGATAACATGAAAATGTTCTAAAATACTGATGAACCTTGGAAAATGTGAGGCTGTGACAGAGAAGGGACTAATTTGCATGGATCATGAGTTTTACGAGGTCTATTTACATTTAAGGCTGAGTGAATCATGATTGACTGTACTCTTACCAGCGGTATGGAGTATGCAATTAGTGATGTGCAAGTCTCAGCTGTTTGGCTTCGCCAACTTCTGCATCAAAATATCAGTGATAGGCTAATTACAATTCCATGATTGTGCCTCAATCAACAGATTATCAAAAAAATCCTTGCCGAGAGTAAAGAGGGAAGATTTATTTAAACTATTGAGGAATTTCCAAAAAAGAAAAGTAGACATTTTCCTCACCTAAGTTCCAAAACAGTTTATTGCGATTTTGAAGCACAAAAGGAAATCTTTCGTGCATGTCTGTATGTGTTTATGATCTTATCAGTATGTAAAATAACCTCCTCCACCTTATTAATTTGAAAATATGCTGTCACAGTAACATTGTTAGGTGATTGTGCAATAACAGAGATGTGTTTTTGTAAACTAATTATTGTTGTGTTATATTTGTAGCAACACAAGCATGAGAAATAATAGTATCTCACACACACACACACACACACACACACACACACAGACGTACAAAAGTGCATACAAGTATGTACTGAAAATAGTAGCAAGTTGTAACCGCAAAAATATAGAAAACAGAAAAGGTGCAATGAATGACGTTGTATTTGTTTTTGAGGTTTTTAAAGTCAGAAGTAAATGTGTGTCTGAGAGACATCTTCTCTCAAACAATGGGTCCTAAATTGATATCAAAGTATATGTCACAGCAGGAGGACAAAGCAGTTGCTGAAACCTTTGGTATGATGGGAGTCGGCTCCCCATTCAATACAGCAGCCCACGTCCGTACTGAGGCTCATGTATGAAGTACAAAGAAAAAACAAAAACAAAAAGCAGAAAGTGAGACAGTGTGAACCACAGTACAAAATATTTAAACAATGCTTGCAAGACTAAGTTTGAAACTTATGGGCATAGTTCCTCACAGAGGGCTCTACTCTCTACTTGGGTGTTAAAATCCAGCAATTCACTCAGTTTAAGTGCCTTATACTTCCTTAGAGTGCTTTATACATGCCTCAGAGTGCAGAACTCGCGAAGCTTTGCATCCATTGTATGTAGTGATGCTATGTTGTCCCTGTATTAACTCCATCAAATGTCATTTATGAGGATGGTTTTTTTTCTGGCACACAATTGTTTTGTTTTATGATATTTTAGATTTAATTGCAGATGTGTGCGTTTTGGGGGGAGAAATTACCCGGTTGTTTTTATTGCAGTTACCTATAATATTTTCTAGCTATATATAATTTCAAAGCAAAATGCTGCACATACAGATTCCAGGCACCATGACCACTTTAAATTGTGGATTTTGATTACTTTCTCTCTCTCCCCTTCCCCCTTCAATAAAACATAACTACATGACATTAAGTATGTAAGTGTGCCTTATATATGTCTATAAAAGGGGTTCTGGAGTACATTTGTAGTGTGCTGTATCGAAGTGTATATTAGGCTACACACATTCGATATTTTTTGTAAATTTAAATTCACATAGGATTAAGGATGTGTGGAATAGACACTTGTCAGGCAGATATACATATATGATACCTCATATTCCATATACTGTTTTTTTTTTATATTTATATATATATATACAAGAATCGAGTGACATAAAATGACAAGTAAAAATTATATTTTGAATAATTAATGTATTTTTAATCATTACTGCATTAAACATTCTTTGAATTACGTAATGTTAGTTTAACAACATCCAGAATAATATATGCATGTCATGCAGCGATAGCACTGTGGAGCTCTCTGTGGTACTGGAGGGATTTTGTAGGAACGCAAAGAAACATTTGCTCTGACATATTACACCGCATGTTTACATTGGACTGTCAAATAGAAATTCCATGAAGATTACTAGCTAGGAAACCCATACCCCATCAAAGTTCACCTACAGAGATAATGCAAAAGTAGCATTCAGTCAAATGTATTACATGTCATTAAAGAATGGGGATCGTGTAATTGTTCCTAAACTCTTTAGCAATGCTCAGTGGATGCTGACAAATAACCGAGATGAACAGAGGAGGATATCAATGGAACATCTCCAGACGTTTAAATTACCTATTTAAACTATCCCCGAATTAAACGACTGATCTGTTTTATTGCCGTGCGAGGCACAGATATGTTTTTAAATAGACGCCTAAACATGTCTCAGAAAAAGTGTGACCGCAGTCTGTCCTATGAAAAAAAGCAAAACAATGTTTTCCTTAGCTTATGTTATAAATCTGCTTACTGAAATAGCAATCACAAGCTCCATTTGTAATCTGAGCATCTATTAGACAAGTCACAAAATACAGTAACAGTTCACCCTGTTCACCTCTGCGAGAAATATTTGGACAGCAAATGTAGCAAGAGAGCATCTGAATTTACTTTTTTTTTATATATATATATAATGTCCTCTTTATTTATTTATTATATATTATTCAACAGGGTCCCCCAAAAAGAATGCTTGGAAAGCAGTCTAAATAAAGATTTGACTTCCCTTTATCCAGGTCTAGGAGAAGCTTTTGATTGGTTAATTTCACTGGCTCAGCGCACAGGCACACGCTGTGAGCCGGAAAGGAGCGTGGGGGGAGGTAAAGGAGGGCTGGTGGGGGAAATACAAAATATTGATGGGATAGGGAGGTGGGAGGGCTACAATGAAGTAGGGTGAGAGGCAAGGAGGAGAGTGCTAATTTTTTAAGTTTGTCAACAGTGTGCAGTGCGCGCTAATGACAGAGGTTTTATATGCACAGAATTGACATTGGTAGTACGGAACAGGGCAACTAGCCCCCAGCAGACAATTACATGCTGCATTTTGTTTCATGCTGAAATCTTCGTAATTCTTGCACAAAATAAAAAGGATTGCAGGATTCTGCAACATAAACCTGCCTCCGTAGCCATGCACCCTTATGAAAGACTTTCTTTTCAAAGGTATGCACTCACTCCCAACACCCACAACAGAACTTAGTGAGCAACTTTTATTTTATAACCTGGCCGCAGACAGTCAGAGTAACTACAAACAGGTAATGATACCCTTGCTGTATGTCTCCCTGGGGGTTCTCTCTTTCTAATGCAGGTTGTTTTGTGATAATTAATTTAGTACTGTCAGTGGCTCAGCTGTGTACATCCTTTTGATTAGGAAGTCTTTTTCTAAAGTGAGGGTGTGTCAAAGGTGCAGCATTCTACAAAACATGTATTTATTTCATGCAAATACTATATAATAAAGATTTGATCATGCACAAAATACAGCATATCAATGGGGCCAAAACCAAATCAAATGCATTAAAGTAGCATTGGTGCCTGGAATGTCCCTTTAAGAGCTTTTAGGCAACCATGAATTAATGATTTTAAAATGTAATGGCATGAGTGCCTGATTATTTATTTTTATGTATTTTGCATAAATTGATTTCACTTCAACAATATTAATGCAAATTACAAGCATTACCTCTAATACCCGTTTTAATTTCTAATACTGTAGAGTGAAGTGGGAATCGATGGGAGAATTAGGCAATAGACAAGATAACCATAAATCCCAAGCAATGTACCATATAGTTTCTGGGTCTATTTTCCCCAGTAATGCATATAATGTAATGCACAGATCAGTTGGGGGAGGCATTATGGTGAACTGACTACTGCTTAAAGGGACACTTTAAACATGAAATCACTATAGCACATTACAGTGGTTATGGTGCCAGGAGTCCCCTGTTACCATCGGATGGTAAGCTGTCAGTATATTTATGAGTGGTTTGACAGTTACCCAGTTCTGTCGGGCAAAGTGGTCCCTCCATTCAGCACTGATATACTAAACTGAAAGTTCATAATTTGGCATTAGCAGTACTCATTTTGTTAGACTTTTAAAATAATTCACTGGCCGAAAGAGTCAGCCAACACTCTTATCCAATGAATAATATCCAATGTTGCACAAAACTCATATTTCCAATGCAGATGTATCAACGTCTGCTATAGTATATCAGCGCAGACTAGGATCACATTTTCCGAACACATAAAGGTAAGTGTCAAACCATTCATATACTGTTTCCAACAGAGCTAGGAGAGTGTCAAACCATTCGTATACAGTTTAATGGCTTACCATGGGAGGGTGCCAAGAAATTCCTGAAACCAAATCCACTACAGCGTACCGCGGTGGTACAGTGTGCAGAGTTTCTCTTTAATGAGCTGCAAAATTTAGATCAAAATAAAAGTTTGAAAATAACAATTCAGTTAAAATGTAGATTGTTTGGTTACTTTTGTTTCTTTGGCACAAATTATGTAACTCCGCTGTCAATTGAACAAACCTGATAAACTCACCAAAAATCCACCCACTGGCAGATAGACAGTTTAGTCTTTTTTGTGATTTTATCTTTGTTATGCTATGTGAATTAAAATCCCATCTCCACCAATTCCTCCAAAATAAAAAGCATGAAAACCAAAGTTAACTGTACTCTATAAGGAGTATAATGTACATTGTCTTACACGCATTACATTGTTGAGCTATACTTGATATAGATATATATAGATACAGACACATTCGATTTTCAGATCCTTTACAGGCAAATAGTCCTCATCGACCACTATTGAGAAGGGGAACATTATGTCACCTACTACGGGATAATATGTCACCTACTGCAGGATATTATTTCACCAACTGTGGGATACTATGTCACCTACTGGAATGTCACCTACTGCGGGATATTATGTCACCTACTGCGGGATACTATGTCACCTACTGGGATGTCACCTACTGCGGGATATTATGTCACCTACTGCGGGATAATATGTCACCTACTGCGGGATACTATATCATCTACTGCGGTATACTATGTCACCTACTGGGATGTCACCTACTGCGGGATACTATGTCATCTACTGCGGTATACTATGTCACCTACTGGGATGTCACCTACTGCGGGATATTATGTCACCTACTGCGGGATACTATGTCATCTACTGGGATGTCACCTACTGCGGGATATTATGTCACCTACTGCGGTATAGTATGTTGCCTACTGGGATGTCACCTACTGCGGGATATTATGTCACCAACTGCGGGATATTATGTCACCTACTAGGATGTCACCTACTGCGGAATATTATGTCACCAACTGCGGGATACTATGTCACCTACTGGGATGTCACCTACTGCGGGATATTATGTCACCTACTGCGGTATACTATGTTGCCTACTGGGATGTCACCTACTGCGGGATATTATGTCACCTACTGTGGTATACTATGTTGCCTACTGGGATGTCACCTACTGCGGGATATTATGTCACCAACTGCGGGATATTATGTCACCTACTAGGATGTCACCTACTGCGGAATATTATGTCACCAACTGCGGGATACTATGTCACCTACTGGGATGTCACCTACTGCGGGATATTATGTCACCAACTGCGGGATATTATGTCACCTACTGGGATGTCACCTACTGTGGGATATTATGTCACCAACTGCGGGATATTATTGCCCCTACACTCGTTAAATGAAGGGTTTGTGATGTTCAGAAGATATTTTCAAACATTTCTGCAGTCTTTCTTATCTAGTTGTTCGCATTGACATGATGTCAGAACCAAATGAGCAACAGTTAGCAGGGCCACTTACAGGATTGTATTTACAAGTGCACTGTCACTTGTCATGAGGTTTAATGGTATTTTACTTGCCTGTATATTTAACAGTCAGAATAGAGAAAGCATAGAGAGAAAATGAGAAATTAATCAATGTTCATCATTTGCAATGTTTGCCCAGCAATGCCTGCTTTAAACTGGATTGTGATGTTACATCTAATCTAAAACTTTAACATGAACTTGGAAGAAAATAGACAAATGAAAAGGTTACAATATAAACCACTTTAAGGTGCAGGTATCCAGGAGCTTGAAAATAAAAACTGTCTAACACTGATATAGAAGAAATGTCTTATGTGTAGCTTCAGACAGTCAAATAAACAAATTCGTAGATAATATATCAGAATTTAAATTGGCACAAATTAGCAGTATACACAAGAATTTCATGTGTCTCACAATGGGATTGCAATTCTATACTGGTATGATGAATTGTCATAAGTAAACAGTCCTTATTATGATGAAGAATGGTTATTATTCCAACTCTGTAGCTAATCTTTTCATTACTTTGTATCACAAGTAGCTATGACCCGGCCTGTAGTAACAGTGCCGGGTGAACAAAGTACCTGTGAATATGATCTACTTAAAATATCAATGGAGAATTTTAAGAGAGATACAAAAAAATCCAAGATTGAAACAAATGGCAATTTAGTATAGATAGACTAAATGCCTAAACAGTCACCTTAAAAGAATATATAAAAAAAAACAAGTGGATAAAAAATTACCCAAATTTATTTCAATAAAAATGCTTAAAATAGAAAAATAATGGTGAAATAATGAGGTAGGAGTACAGTCTATTATGTCCCAGAAGAATAAAAGTTTATAACCTGAATAAATTAAAAGGTTAACACACGTTGCGGGTGATTTGTCAATTTTTCTTTAGGTAGTGTAAGTGACAGTCCTACTTTAAGCATAAATAATAACAGAGAGTAGTAGCTGTACTATCACCCGTCTAGGCATATTTAATGCGAGCCACACTATTATTTTACTCAGAAATAGGTTTTTAGTGCAATTTATACTTTATTAGAAATGTATAATTGTCTAGTGCAGACTTGACAATTTTCATAAATCAGCACAGTGGTTATAGCACTATGAGTCTCCACCAATTTTCTGTTAAATCGTTCTCGCACAGTTTGACAAAACTATAGATCCATGGCATCTATAGCCTATTCTTGTGGAGTAACATTGATAATGAAGAAATTACACTAACTCATTTTCAAATTCAAATCTTTTCAACCTTGAATGGCAATGCTAGAACACTAGGGGTAGATTATCATTACTTAGATTTATAGCACCATTACCAATACCATGACTGAGCTGTAGTGGTTATGGTGTTTAGAGTAACTTTGTTGCAAACAGCAATGCGGACCTGCGGAATTGTAACAGCAACAAATTGTAACAGCAACATAATAAACTATTTGAAAAGTCTACACTCAATATAATTAGGGAGCGTCTGTCAGTAGCAATAAATAAAAAAACTGACAGATTCCTTTTAATCAGATTGATTGTGTTGATAAACAGTGGGAGCATTTTAGAACATTTACGTACAGATGAAAAGGGATTTACGACAAATAAAAGGATGACATATCTTTTCATTTTACTGTGAGAAGGATTTTCCCATTGCACAGAAATGTAAGCGTTCCATTTATCATTGCAAACCATGTCACACAACTGTAACATAATGCACTGATTTCTCTATAAATCAAACTTTTTTAGTCGATATTCTATTAAACAATATACATTTAAGTAAGGAAGACAGTATCAAAGGTGACTTACAGGGAATCTTCTATAATAGAACAAACTAAGGAAGATCCAAAGAAACCAGGCTTTGTCAATTAACGAATGCCAAGCGTAAGCAGGTACTATGGGTTCCTGGCGGTGCCTATCTGCATGTGCTTGTCTGAACCTGTGTATGTGTGTCGGTGTATGTCTGTGTCTGCTCACTCATACCTGTGTGTGTCTGCCTATCTGTGTCTATGTAAATGTATGTGTATCTAGGTATGTTTGTAAGTAGCTGTGAGTGTGCCAATAGGTGTCTTCAGTAGTGGAATTCCAGAGGGGGCAGAGGTAGGGTTGGGAAGGGGAACTTTCGGAAGAGGTCCCAAAATTATTTTTGTGCTCAAGCCCCAGGTGTTTTCTGACCCTAGCAACGCCCATGACAGAAACTATGGCAATACTCCTCTAGTATACCACGACTTATGAAATACACTGCTGATAGCTAGAGTACCATGTACTAGTGAACACGATAGTATATTATGTATTATAGTGTATAGGATCTCACTTCCTCCGAGCACTGACTGCCATTATTAAAGGGGCCTGGTCACGCTGTGAAGATGCTGCAGTGCATGACAGGGCCCCTGAAGGCACACTTTGCCATTGGATTGCCCTAAATGCATGGGACGCTGGTTACAAACTCTGTCCTTTTTACCTGCCAGCCAGCGTACAGAAAGTATACAGAGAAGAGGAGAAGTTAAACAATTACAGATGTATTTAGTAATGTGAGAGTTCTAAGTGATATGAAAGTGAATTTTAAATTTAAGGGTAGAGTAGCGAAAACATCTTCACTTTGTGAATTTTTCCAGTTCAACTATATGGACCTTGAATTTGAAATTGACTTCTCACTTTATTATTATTATTGTTATTATTATTATTATTATTATTTTTATTATTTATATAGCGCCAACAAGTTTAAAGCTGTCAGAGTTACTAACTAAAATGAGAATTGTTGGGAATTTAAAGTGATTTCAAAGAGAATTTTACATTTAGGGCCAAAATATCCAAATCTGGAAGCATAGCTAACATGGAGGCTTTTCCAGATCAGCTTTAAATGTAAAGTTCACTTTAAATTCCTGACAATTCTCACTTTGGTAAAAAAAAAAAAACCTGAATGTTTTTATTCGTCCTCTTCATTTGCAATGTTTCCATGGCTTTACCTTGTCTGAACTTGTTTGTGATGTAATTTGCTAATTCTTTAAATAAAAAATGTAACATCTCATGAAAAAAGGTTAACACAAATTACAGGTGATTTTCGATGGTGTAAATTACAGAGAAGTGATAGAATCCTATAAAAGGTTTACTCTAAGCACCCAAACAACTTTAGCTTAATGAAGCAGTTTCAGTGTGTAGACCATGCCAATGCAGTCTCACTGTTCACCTGTCATTTAGGAGTTAAATCACTTTTGTTTTTATTTATACAGCCCTAAACACATCTCCCCTGGCTGTGACACACAATGAAATTATCGTTTAATTTTAAAACAGATTTTACAGCACATTATGTTTAGAATGTTGTATTTACTGCTCTGTTAATTCAACTTTAATTACACACACTGAAGGTGTCTGAAGGCTCTAGCATGCTATTAAAGACATCCCCCTGTTCAAATAAAAACACTGTTTAGTAGATATACCACAATGAAAAGATGCATACATTTAATTATGCAATTCTTCATTGTGGGCATATCTAAAAACTGTTTGCAAACACCGCAGATCTCTTGTCTGCTGCCTTTGCAAGCCCTCCCCTTCTAACCCTGCCCAGACTTTCTGTGGCTGTCCAATCACAGACTTCCCAATGCAGCTCAGTGAGAAGTCTTTGCAAGGCAGATGTTCTGAGCAATTGTCTGCCTCTTGAGTTTAGCTACACTGAGCTAACCAAACCAGGAAGTAGCAGGTCCGGTTGTCTGATTGACAACCAAAGGGTGCAACAAGGTTCATTTATAAAAGTGCCAGTTTCTATTGAAATCTGCATTTTTTTGTACACACACTCTTCACTAATGCACTTCAGCAAGCTATAATTATTTTGGGGTCTGGAGTGGCCGTTTAACAGAGCAGGAGATAAGAAAATCTAAATTAAACACACTGCAATAAAGTTTAAACCATAGAGCTCTATTTATAGGAATTGTTGAGGGTGACTTTGTAGATCACATGCAACGAAGGAGTGACTAAATAAAGTGATTTAACTCCTAAATCACTGACAATTAAGCAGGTACATTGCAGGAGCATGATCTACACGCCAAAAACACTTTTTTAAGCTTAAGTTGTTATGGTGCTTACAGTGTCCCTTTAATAAATAAACCCCAAATATGACAGTTTGGGATTTTTTGGACTGCAAGTTCTTAAATATAATGTAGCATAACCCCATCCGACTTTCTAATTATACTGTGCAGATGACTGCACATTTTACAGTGCTATATTGTAAACTATTAGCAATCTGTTAACACTCTGAAAATAGCTCTAAATGTGGTGATATAATTAGCCACTCTATGAAGCCGTGCAATGCTCTGACTTCCACTGAATTACAAGTAATTCTATTTAAAGAAGTAATAAGATATTTTGTCTCTTCAAACCCAAACCTGCATTGCTACGCATTTACACTATCTTCTAACTTCTCTTTAAAGGTGTGCTCTTTGGCACCCTGCAATGTCACCTTCTAAAGATAAAACAAATTCTGTCTATTAAGAGCTATCATGTTCTGCTTTGCTGTACCAAAGAACAGGTTACAAACAAGTTATCACCCAGGAAATGTTACATTAAATATAACAGACACACAGTGTTGCAGGAATATTGAGATTCTTGTTTTTTGCGAGCTTAGCATGTAATGAGGTCTTGGGTATAGGCGTGCGCAGCCTATTGCATTAGGGTGTGCACCCTCAAGCACAAGCACACGCGGCGTGTATATATATATATATATATATATATATATATATATATATATATATATATACACACATATATACACACACACACACAAAGCTGTGTGTGTGCTGTGTGAGGGTGCTGTTAGTGTGATGTGTGTGTGCTGGTAGTGTACTATGTGGGTGAGGGTGTTTGTGTGTGCGTGCTTGTGAGGGTGCTGTGAATGTACTGTGTGTCAGGGTGCTGTTTGTGTGTGTGTGTGTGTGCACTTGTGAGGGTGCTGTAAATGTACTGTGTGTCAGGGTGCTGTTTGTGTGTGAGGGTACTGGTAGTGTTTTGTGTGTGTGTGTTTGTTAGGGTCCTGTTTGTGTTTGTGAGGGTGCTGTGTGTGTGGGTGCTGTATGTGTGTGTGGGTGCTGTATGTGTGTGGGTGCTGTATGTGTGTGGGTGCTGTATGTGTGTGGGTGCTGTGTGTCTGTGGGTGCTGTATGTGTGTAGGTGCTGTATGTCTGTGGGTGCTGTGTATGTCTGTGGGTGCTGTGTATGTCTGTGGGTGCTGTGTATGTCTGTGGGTGTGCTGTGTATGTCTGTGGGTGTGCTGTGTATGTGTGTGGGTGCTGTGTATGTCTGTGGGTGCTGTGTATGTCTGTGGGTGCTGTGTATGTCTGTGGGTGCTGTGTGTGGGTGCTGTGTATGTCTGTGGGTGCTGTGTATGTATGTGGGTGCTGTGTATGTCTGTGGGTGCTGTGTATGTGTGTGTGTGTGGGTGCTGTGTATGTGTGTGTGTGTGCTGTGTATGTGTGTGTGCTGTGTATGTGTGTGTGTGTGCTGTGTATGTGTGTATGTGTGTGGGTGATTGTGGGGGTACATTACTTAATATCCCCCCTCCCTTCTTACTTTATGTGGGGAGGGGGGATTCTTGTTCCTTGTCCCTGGTGGTCCAGTGGAGGTGGAGGCAGATCAGTTATCCCCCCTCCCTTCTTACCTTATGCCTGGGAGGGGGGATCCTGCTGCTGCTGCCATCCATCCCTGGTGGTCCAGTGGAGAGTGAACTCTAGCCCCGCAGGGCTAGAGTTCAGTTACGCGAGATCTGAGCGTTGCCGTGGCAACACTCAGATCTCGCGAGAGGAACCCGGCGGAGCTGCTGGCAATAGCTCCCCGGGTCCTCTCCTGCCTCCCTCACTGCCTGTGAGCCGGTGAGGGGAGGCTGAGAGCAGAGCCGGCGCTCGGATAGCGCCGGCTCTGCATGAGCCGGCAGGGGAGATCCTGAGATCTCCCCTGCCGGTCTCAATGCATAGGCGTGCCGCGGGGATTAGGGTGTGCCCAGGCACACCCGGCACCCCCCGTGCGCACGCCTATGGTCTTGGGTGTGACGGGGAAGAGAACGAGGAAAATAAAACTAACTCGTTATTAACAGGGTTATTTACTAAAGTAAGAATTTTGGGGAACTCAAAATTAATTCGAAGTCAGTTTCAGATTTCAGGCCAAAATAGTCTATTTGGCAATTTTCTCCAGCTTCCAGTTCGGCTATTTTAGCCTAGAATTTTAAATTCACTTTGAATAAAAGTTAAATAACCTTACAAGATTATTTACGGTAAGATTAGATACTGATGGGTGAATTTATCACTTCCAGACATTTCTGTATAAGAATATTGGGTAAGTTTGCATGCTTTACTAAATACAAAAATAAATCTTTCAGGCGGATTAATAAGAAAATATAATAAAGAAAAAGCAAGATAAAAAAAACCAAAAACCAAACGATGTGTTTATTGCCTAGGGATTACCAACAGTTCAAACTCAAAACTTTAGGATGCCAATTCCTACTTATACCATTAATAGAGGTTATATTTGTAAATTTTACTCTTACAGGTATGGCTAAAAGATAATTAAGACTTACAAAAGGATCCTAGGGTGATCTAGATCAGAGGTTTGTCAACCTTTTACGGAGAAGCACCCCGACAGGTCTACAATAAATTCCTACGTACACTTGCCCAAAGTAGGGACCTAAATATTTCTGTTAGGAATACATTTTTTTAATCTGCACCCGGTCTTCCTGAGCATTACTGAAGAGATTTAATATAAAGGAGGTGTATTGGCAGCCCCCTGGAGGCTTTGAGGCTGATTATTCACATACTTCTCGTGAGTCAATTATTATCCAAATAGCGATCCTCACTGCAACAATATCACACTATTATTGCATTTGTATCTATGTAAGTTTATTGTTTTGCATATTTGTATTGGAGAAGTGCCCCTACAGGGTTAAATAAAATTCCTAGGTACCCCTGCCTCAATAGTTCCCTGGTATTGTTGTTTCAACTTCTTATATTGTAACAATACATGTAACTATTATGTAACTAGATATCGTAATGATATCGTAATGTTTAGAAGTACACATTTTTTACTCTAACTTCTTTTTTAGTAAGGCACAATAGGGGAATAATTGCTGTTATTATTATTATTCATTTCTATGTGATCTTATATATATATTAATGTAAGCCCTTTTCCTTTTCTTTTTATTTGTAAGCCGTTTAAACACCTTGAAAATACACACGGTGCCGTCCTGCTTGGTGCAATGCTATATTTTGTTAGAGCTTATTTGGACATTATTTGGAACTTTAGACCATTACCAAGTAGGATCTTCTACAAACAATAAAGGTTGAATGGAGAAACCAAAAACTGAAGAGGATGATGATATCGCCACTCCAGAACGAGGTTTGGAACTTACAGAAACAATACGAGATTAAAAAAGAATTTGGAGCACGACAGAGCTCCAGGTGAGAGTATGTGCTGTGATGAGCATTTACCATCACAGAGAGGCTTGAACAGCAGCGTATTACCTAGATGCGGTAATTACGTTGAGGAGCTGGAGCACCAGATGGGTATTCCCTCATTAACAGGGTATATAAGCAGACATCGACTAACCAGGGATCTATACACAGCATATCCGGCTGAGGAAGCTACATCCAGTAGTGAAACGCGTTCCGATATTCTATATGGACATTGTTCCTGGTTTTATTTCTATGTTTTGATAGTTTATTAATAAATGTGGTACTTTTAATCCTAGTTCCTGGTATCAAGAACTGCTTACTAAAGGGGGAGTGCAGTCCCAAACTTCATAATACGCTGCCACAGAGCCATAGGGGCTCTATGTTTCTAAGTATTGACTTGGTACTAGACCTTACACTACTATTCAAAACTGTGCTACCCTATTTTCGTTCTATGTGCTTTCCTTAGTATCTGACCCTTACCTTCTATAGGGATGGGTCGCCTTAATGGACCCGTAGACTATCCACACCGGACTAGGTCTAATAGCTCCTTGTTTGTGAGTGTTCTGTACATATACTTTTTAGTATATTATTTTTGTCCTTTATGATTTGCATGTTATATTATTAATATTTCTCGGCATCCAAAGTCTTATACTGAAGTACCCGGATTATTGTTATTAAGGTAATAATTACCTTTCCAGAAGTGCTATACTTTTATCTTAGTACTATTTGTTGGTGTTATTTGTAGAAGTTACACTTATTGGTGTTTAGCTGGTATTTTTTAATACTAATGTAGGAACATTCCTCTTACTCTTATTAAGTTCTACAAAGCGCTAGTACCAACCATCCTGCTAAAACTAATTGTCCCAGGATCAGTGAAGCAACTCACAATTTGCTTCACTACCCAATTATTAACAATTATTTGGAAAAAATTTGCTAAATCACTTAGTGTCCTTTTAATAACATTATAACAATGCCTACAACGACGTGTACACTCCAATAAGTGAAAAGGGATATTCAGTACAATGCTCTGGCTTGTTTGCTCTAGAACCGATACTAATCTTTTATATTCCAGGGTGGCAAAAACATTATTGCTGCCACTCCTCAATCAAAGGGTTAATTCTCACCCAGCTCACTCTCTGCCAGCTTCCAATACTTTGTTAGAATGCTGATGTTTTTACTGTTAAGGTGCCTATCAAATGTTGTGCCATGTAAGGATGCTGTTGTTACCATAGAGACATTGCATAGGATGATAAGAATCATCTTGCAAAACCACTCACTTGTATGTTATAGAACTGAAAACTCCATCTTTTGAAATTATATAAGTAACCAATTTATAAAAAAAATATGCCACACAAAAACATTGTTTTCCACACAATTATGTTAGGAATTGACAGGTGCATGCAAGGCTGTCTTTTTCACAGATGTATATCGGTACAAATGCATACTAGTACAAATGCATAATAAGAATTGTTTAACCCCTCAGCAATATTAGGATCATCTATAGAGGGGGCTTCCATGCTGTAAGATCAGGGCCGGACTGGGGATACAAAGCAGCCCTGGAAAAAAAATCTATGCCAGCCCCATAAGTCATTGCGCCATATATTGTCGCATGTAATATGTCTGGCCACCCCCAGATGATTGAGTAATTAATAAAAAAAAAAAAATATATATATATATATATATATATATATATATATATATATATAGCCTTTTCTAATATACAATATTGGTCCTTTCAGAGTAAAACGTTTAATTATACAGTAAGCATACTCACATGCAGACACAGACAATCTCACTGACACACACAAGATCATTGATACACAGGCTCATAGACAAACAATCTCACTAATATACATAAGCTCATTGCTTAAGCAGGCACACACACACATGCAAGCAAGCGCACTCACTAGCAGGGGCACACACACACACACAGCTTAATGTAGTGGTTCTGGTGTCTATGGCCTGTCCCTGCAGGCTTTTCAATGTAAACACTGACTTTTCATATAAAAGGCAGTGTTTACATTGCTTCCTAGTGACAGACACTCAGACGGTCACTAGAGGTGCTTCCTGTGTCAGTGCGGATTGGCTGAGATCATCAAGCTTGACACACACACATACACACACACCTTGACAGACACACACACCATGACACAGACAGACACACACACACCATGACAGACAGACACACACACCATGACACAGACACATACCATGACAGACACACACACACACCTTGACAGACACACACACACCATGACACAGACAGAAACACACACACACCATGACAGACAGACACACACACACACACACCATGACAGACAGACACACACACCATGACAGACAGACACACATTCACTCACACTGACACACATAATTGTTACCTGTGTGCAGACAGCTGTCTGGGCTGGTGGCCGCAGGGTGAGCTCTTCTTCTGGCGGCCGCAGGCATTGCATTACTATCAGACATGGAATTCTTCTTGTAATATGCAGTCGGAGAGCAGGATATTGGAAGGAGCAGTGGGAAAGCCTTGATTCCTCATAATAACCAGCAGCTACTTTACCGATTCCATTACCAGATAAGGCTTGAGAACTCTAGCCCGGTAAATTGAAGAAGCAGCATGATTTCCATCATAAGACAACAGTGTCCACATTGCTTTCTTGCAGCCACCCATCCGGAATTGGATGAGCGGGAGGCAGGGGCGACATCTGTCAGTGACCTTAAATTAGTAAAGTCTTCTGTTTAAACCAGAATCCCAGCTGTAGTTACAGGTAAGAGATTGAGCTCTTCTTCTGGCGGCCGCAGAGTGAACTCTGAGGGCGGAATATGACATCATATTCCAGCCGCGGTCTCAATAAGCTGCGCGCGAGGGCGGGAGAGCAGAGCCAGAACAGCCAGCTCTCCCTGCAGCCGCCCTCAGAGTTCACCCTGCGGCCGCCAGAAGCAGAGCTCACCTTGCGGCCGCAGGTCATCCAGCTGTCTTCCCGGCCCCAGGTGCCGACGGCCCACCGGGAAATTTCCCGGTATCCCGGTGGGCCAGTCCGGCCCTGTGTAAGATTGACATGGAATGTCCTAACATTTTGGTGCATGCAGGGTTAAATCCCTCCTTACAATGGTATTAATTGATACCTGGGACTTCCCTAGGCCAGCTGAGACCAGTTGCCCCAGACTAAAAGATGAGAAGTATGCAGCGCTCTAAGTAAGTGCTGCATAGAGTCCTGTAAATGAAGGTTTAAATCCCCGTAGCTGCAGCAAGGTATGAGCAGAGTAAATCTCAAAGTGAACACTACAACTGATCCTAGGTGGGTGCATAGCGCCCAGATGCTCTGTAGATAGAAGTGGTTCGGCAAAATGTGCAGTGATAGGCTCCACCCCCTTGCATTAGGTCACACCTCTCTCATTAGGCCCCACCCCCTCACAGTCGGTGCTAGGCGGCCCAGCTGGAATGCAAAGGTTACAAGCTGACAAACTGTTTGAGGACAACATACCAAGTTGTCCTCAAACGACTTGTCAGCTTATAGTTTCAAAAGTATGAGGTATGAGGCATTTGTAAAATAGTTATTCTGATTAAAGTCTATGATCAGTTATTTTGAAATACATTTTCAGGCTATGGAACCACAATTATTTGACAATGCATTACAAAGATATTAGGAAAATTATCCCAACATGATAAACACCATATACAAATTAAACATAAAAGAACATTTTCAGTTGTTAAGCTACTTTACCCACAATCCCTCAATCAGTGAAAATAATCTGCAAACTGGAGACGTAATGGACAGAGGAGAACAAAATGGCAGCACCCAGGTCTTGAGATAAATATAAATGAAGGCAAGTAGCAGGGGAGGGAGTATAATCATTAAAATACAAGCTAAACAACAATACTAAACACCGACATAGCTTTCCAACTCAGTTAATAATCTGTTTAACCCCTTAAAGACCAAACTTCTGGAATAAAATGGAATCATGACGTGTCAGATATGTCATGTGTCCTTAAGGGGTTAAAATGCACATTATTTTATTTTGAGGGAAAAAAAAGAAAATAAATTTGGAAGAGGCTCATAGAAAGTTGTACTATTTCAAATTGCTAAAATTGGACTTATTGCCATGGAAACCATGAAATGTACCTGAAATGTGATGGAGCTTGTGTTGATAAATATACACTTTGTCAATATTGAACAAACCAAATAAAATCAAGGAGAAAGTAGTTTATCATTTATTAAGTTCCTATCACATTGTCAGCATCCCAAGTGTGTTTGATAAATGAATTTGCTTCTACTAAAGAAGAAAATGTTATTTTTAAAGGACATTTACTGTCCATAGCACCAGAAGTGGTAAATTGATTAAACCACAGATTATTCCTACCAACATAAAATTACTTGCCACACAAAAACCATTCAAACCACCCACTTGAATGACAATGGTCACCTCGAAAATATGTTTTAATATAATATTCCATTCATCAAGTATTAAAAGGAAGTAGATTTTTTTAAATGAAGTGTATGTAAAAAAATAAAAATGAGAAAAGCATGTCTACTTTTAGAAAATAACAGAATACTTCAGTCGTATACATGCATCTTTGGTCGGGCATTGTTTGAAATCCTATAGTCTCTTTGATCTTTCTACTTCTAGCAGGGAGTGATGTATGGACGACCATAGAGACTGTCTGTTTTCAAAAACACTGCCTGGCCCAAGGTGTAGTTATATGTCTGAAGGATTCCGTCATGTACTAAAAGTAGGGGCAAAGTTTTCTCATTGTTTTTACATATACTTAGTTTACAAAAAAATCAATTTCCTTACAATACTTGGTGAAAGGAATATTAAATAATATTTTTGAGGTGACAGCTGTCATTTTATATTTCCCAGAAATTTAAACATTAATCGTCTTACCTACCATAAACAAAGTCCATCTACTACATTCACGTGAAAACAAATAAGGAGAACAACAGCAAGGAAATGAGATCGGAAATGAGATCCTCTGGTAGGTGAAGACTAATATGGGCACAAATAAAAGTGAGATTTTTTTATTTTTTTAAATTTGTTTGGCCCTGCAAAATGAAGCCACCAATTGTATGCATGAGGTCGGTATAGAAGAGGTTCGTTCACCAAACTGTGAATGAAGTGTTGACTGACCTCATGTTGATTCCAGCCATCAACCAAGTTACATGGGAGGGAAACACAAATAACATTCTACTTCTGCAACCACATCGAGAAGTCTATGAGAATGTCTCTATTTATAAAACTATGATGTGAAAAGAAAATCAAAAGAGGGGAAACTTTTTTTTTTTTAATTTGAGAAATAATATCTACTTTTGATTATTTTTGCAATGATTTTTTATTTTATTTCATTTTTCTTAGCCTATAAATCAAAGTAGCTTTTTGTGTGTGTGTTTTTTTTTCCAAACAAATAATTTATTTAACAATATAAAATTTGTAAGATATTCACTCCTATGTTACCTGACAACATGAATGAACGAAGTAAACCATGGGCGCTCATCTTATTTACATGAAGGGGTAATGCAATATGGATGGACACCGTAAAATAATCACAATGAAAAACAATACCGGAAGCCGTACAGTATTGAGAACAACAAATAATAAATAAAACATGTATCTGCTGTGAGTCCAATTTCAGAAAAATATCAAATTACATGATTTATTGGAAAGGACACTGCCATCTTATTAATAGCACAATTACGTTTTTGCACAACTCTGTTTAATGACACGTAGCTGCTGGGTTCTTCTTTCATTAGAAGGTTCTGTGTGTGTATGTCTAAATTATCAAAGAGACTTTCAACAGTGAATGATGTTACTGTTTGTTAATACTTCTATTTTTTTTAGATTGTTTAATTAAAACTTACTCACATTTCTGTATAAATGATTGTGTAGTATATAGTAGCATCCAGTAGGTCCTTTACACAGCTCAGGGTCGACCTTCATGTTCCACCAATGAGTTTGTTCACAGGGGGGTGGAGTGTGTAGGGGATGTCCTGATATGTCCTGCGTTTGTATGTGTAAGGGCTGCAAGGTGTGTTTCTGTGTGTGTACGGGATGCAGTGTGTGCGTCTGTAAGGGGTGCATTGAGTGTGTGTGAGGAATGCATTGTGTGTTTCTGTGTGTGCAAGGGATGCATTGTGTGTAAGGGTTGCATTGCTTGTGTGTGTGTGTCTGTGTAATGCATTGTGTGTTTTTCTGTGTGTAAGGGGTGCATTGTGTGTGTGTGTGTGTGTGTGAGATGGGTGTCAATCTCTCCCCCCTCCCTTGTCACTCTCTTCTCCCCCCTCCCTCCCTTGTCACTCTCTTTCTCCCCCCTCCCTCCCTTGTCACTCTCTTTCTCCCCCCCTCCCTTGTCACTCTGTTTCCCCCCTCCCTCACTCCCCACTCTTTTTATCCCCCTCCCCACTCTCTTTCTTCCACTCTCTTTCCCCCCTGTCAGCCCCTCTCCTCTGGCTGGGCCCGGGCGGTGCGCCCTCATGGACGCACCTGCCCGGGCAAAGCTGCAGCCGCCTGAGGCTCTCTACAGAGCGCTCGGGCGGCTGCAGCATGAGGGGGGCCGGCGCTCCTGGCGGCGCCCCTTCCCAAGGGGCGCCCTAAGCGGCTGCCTAGTCCCCCTAACAGGTAGCACCGGCCCTGGATGTAGTTGTAATAGTGCCTGGATAGCCCTGGTGCCCATCCAGAGTAAATTGTGGCTTCACAACTTCCTGGATTCCACTGGGTATCTCTCCGCTGTCTCCCTTGCTGCTAAAAACACCTGCCACTGAGCTAAAGCCAGCTGTACTGAACCACCCTCACTGGCTGAGAGTGCTCAGCTAAATCAGCCAGTGAGCATGGAAGGACTTATTAGAGCTAATGGGACACTGATTTCCAAGATCTTCTGGCAGCAGGGGAGATGGTAGCAAACACCTGGAAGTGTTCCTTCTAGGTCAATGTAAACCAACTGACAACTGTTTTAACCTACTGGGTTATTGCACTGTGGCGATAGTTTTTGTTCATAGAAGGAAAACACAAGTTTTCCGCACTGCTGTGTGCAGATGTTTTTTTTGTATAAACAAAACCTTCCTTGTTACATGTAGACTTGCAAATCAGTATATTTGAAAATAAATCGACATGCATGAGTTTTATTTGCACCTGTCCACTAACACTTTGTAAGTATGATATCTTACCTTACACTACCTACAAAGGCTATGAGCCACAGGTTGTATGCAAGTTAGAATTACAATGTAGAACACTGGGAGGATACTTATAGTGACACAGAGAGTCAGACTGATCCAAACCTGTTTCCTCTTTGTGTAGTTTTCATTGGCTTTAGCACCTGTAGTATTCATACCAGCAGCAGCACAAAATGTATATATGGTCCTAAACTTGTAACTATAAGGTGTATCCCAGTGGGGAACTAGTCAGTAAATGTTATATACTCGATCAATACAGATAATCTATCCATTATACACATGTGTCGTCCAATGCAACCATGCTACTATGTCACTACTAGATAAAAATAGAAAAAAATAAATAAATAAAAATATAGAAAACATTTAGATCTTGCACCAACTCACTTTATTAAGGCACTATTTGTGTGTTTTGTTTATTGTCTGTTATGTATTTCATTATACATCACAAGTAGATGAAAATAGAAAAATAAAATGTTGTTAAAATGAAATACATATAACATATAACAAACAATTAACAAAACTTACAAATAGTGCCTTAATAAAACAATGAGTTGATGCAAGAGCTAAATGTTTATTTTTATTTTTATTTCATTTAAAAAAAATATATTTCTATTTTCATCTAGTAGTGATGTATTATCCTATACCCATGGTTGGATTACTAATGCGTATAATGGATAGATTATCTGGACTAATCGAGTATGTAACATTTACTGACTAGTTCCCCACTGGGATACACCTTATAGTTACAAGTTTAGATCCTTTACTTCATAGTAGTTATTTTAAGGTTTTTCTTCTTTTGAACTATTTGGCTCGCAACCTCTTCTTTTTTTAGTATATATGGTCCCACTCACAACAAATCATATACACCTAGTTTGTCTTCACTTTTATAAACAACAATCAACCTTAATAATAAAGGCTAAGTAAGATTCATTTTCCCCCGTGGTCCCCACTGATGATGGAACTGGATGCAACAGATTTCAATTAAAGGATTAACATTCAATGAATCTGAAATTACACTGAGCTCAGCAGTGTGAAAGAACCATTTGTATGAAAGAAAAAATGAATGCAGAAACAAGTTGGTTTCCTTAACTAAACAGAGAAATTTGCTAAACTAAGGACAAACTGCATTTTTGTCGGCCGAGATAGCTAATTTGTACAAATAGCTGCTCTACATCATTTTTTCTATCTAGGCTTTTCCAGTTGAGTTTCATAGCAGATCATCTCTATCCCATCTGTTTTATGATACACCAACGAGTGAATTCGAAAACAAACGAGCCCTAGAGGGCATATCATCTTGCAAATTAAAATCTTAATTGTTTTGCAGAGGAGGAAAACATTTAATATATTTAGTACCTTGTGAGTATGGAATTATAGCCTCATTCTGCCGGTTTGCTTTACTATAATTGCCTTATTTTTATTTCACATGCCTAAACAGAGTTTTCTCTAATCTTAGAAATGATGTATAACAAAATAAGGACACACTTTAGTTTTCCTGTAGGCCTTACATTTTTGCATTTTATAGATTAAGCTATTTTTTAATTTTCTTTCAGGAGAGGGCCAGTAAAATATAAATTGATGTGATTGATGGTGCAAGGTCCTTGGTTGTATACGAGTTTCCTACTTTTTATTATTCAGAAGTGAATTTGCATTTTTATAGATGCTGTGGGGTCTGCTAACATCTTGTTATTTGAGATAGGCAAAATTCTGCAAATAAGCTACAAAACATCTATTTTTGTCTTATCTTGCAGTGCTCTCAAAGTGCTCTTTCATTTTTTTTTTGTTTTTCCTTAAGGCATCATAAAACGCCCCAATGCATACACACACTTACTCATGTGGATAATAAGATGCAGTATACATTTACTACTGCGATATCTAAATACATGCATTCACAACGAATGCTTCATGCATTTTTATATTTTTATATGTGCATGTGTACATGCTCTGTTACATTTAATTTAGGTAAAATAACAAAAATGTATTTAGACTTAAAGAAGACATTATTTACTTTTTTTTTATTCTGGGAGGCTTTTTGCAAGAAATGGTAAAAAGGATGTAGAACAGCAAATATTGTTCCAAACAAATGAACTCTGCCTTTCTTGCATTTGTTATATGGTTTCACTCTTATGGGGTTAATAAACTACTAAAAGATGCAAGCATTGTGATTAAATAACGATATTTGCTAAGGTATACAAAAACATGAAAAAGGCATCGTTATTTAAAGGGATACTGCCTTCCTCCTCCCTCGCGGTGAAAGGGTTAAAAACTATTTATTTACTTACCTGATCACATCACCGGGTCACACCTCTGCCTCCTCCAACGTTACTGATGAGGGGGCACTAATGCGCATGCGCGGAATGTGCCGCACGCGGTTTAGGCCCTCCTCATAGGAAAGCATTCAATCAATGCTTTCCTATGTGGAAATAGCTGATGCTGCATGTCCTCATAACATCCAGGAAGTGCCTCCAGCGGCTCTTTGGTAGACAACCACTGGAGGCAGACTTAGTGCTACAATGTAAACATTGCAATTTCTCTGAAACTGCATTGTTTTATACTGCAGCACTAAGTGCAATAGGGACACTGCACCCAGACCAATTCAACGAGCTGAAGTGGTCTGGGTACTTATAGTGTCCCTTTCAAGGAGAACTCAGAGATACCCCTGGCAATTACAAGGGTCATTTACCATCCCGCACAGTACACAACAGACATCTTAACCAGGAGCTGAGTTGGTAAAATTATCATGGGTCTAGCAGGGCCGGTGCAAGGATTTTTGGGTACATAGGCGAAGATGTATTTTTCCGCCCCCCCCCCCCCATTCAAAAATAACATCTTCACCTATGTGCCTCTTAACCAGCCCCTCTCCCCGTCCATTACTGGTCCCTTCCCTACCCTGTCCCTTAGTGTTCTTCTGACAGTCACACACACTCAATGACAAACACAGAGACTCACTGATCTGACACACACACACTGATTGACACTCATTGACAGACACACTGATAGTCACACACAGACTCAATGACAAAGATACTCTCACTGATTTGACAGACACTCACAAACACACACTGACAGACACACACATACACTGACACACTCACATGCAACACTCATACAATCACTCACAGACACACATACACTCACTCACGCACACACTCACAGACACACATACACTCACTCACGCACACACATACACTCACGCACACACTCACAGACACACATACACCCACTCACGCACACACATACACTCACGCACACACTCACAGACACACATACACTCACTCACACACTCACACACAGTCACTCACAGACACACAGTCACTCACAGTAACACATACACTCACTCACGCACACACACAGAGACACATACTCACAGACACTCACTCACACACACTGACACACACTCACAGACACTCACTCACACACACTCATACACAGACACACACACACACACACACACTCACTCACAGACACACACTCACAGACACACATACACTCTCACTCACAGACACTCACACAGACACTCACACACTCACTCACAGACACTCTCACACACACAAACTCTAACACAGACACTCACACACACAGACACTCACACACACAGACACTGACACACACAGACACTCACACACACAGACACTCACACACACAGACACTCACACACACAGACACTCACACACACAGACACATCACATACATTCACAAATTATTTTAATAAATAAATAATATCCACCCAGCCTCCCTACCTGGAGAGCTGGTGTGGATCATTCCCTGGGGTCCAGTGGGGCTGCTGGGCGGCGTGCGGCAGTGCTGCGATCAGGCGCTGTGAGGGAGCTCTAACCTCTCTGCTCTGCTCCCTCGCGGGCTGTCTGCTGATACCGCGGGAGCCGGAATATGACGTCATATTCCGGCTCCCGCGGCATCACTAGACAGCGCGCGAGGGAGCAGAGCAGAGAGGTTAGAGCTCCCTCGCAGCGCCTGATCGCAGCACTGCCGCACTGGGGGCGGAGATGGTGGCTTCCCTCCTGCTGGTCACTGAAATCTTGCGCCCCCGGAGCCGGTGCGCCCTAAGGCGGCCGCCTGTGCCACCTTATGGACGCGCCGGCCCTGGGGTCTAGCTACTAAGAATTAAAAAAATATATACATATCAATAGAAAGAAAATAGTGTCTATTGTGTCTGTGCAATATTTTCGCCCTTGGATCTTCAATAAAGACGACTTTGAGAAGAACATCTGGGAAACAACTTAAACCGTTATTTATTAAAAAATCATGGTCCATAACGTCATACTAAAAATGTTTGCTATAAGGACCCTACCAGCCCCCAGACCAGCCCGATTAGAACCCCTGCCCAGTCAGACACTTACCTCTTACACTCCTCTCGACGCTGCACCAACAAGACCGCGGCTTCTGAGCCGCATCAGCTGAATCCGCTCTCCGACTGGATGTTCTAGGCGTGCATGCGCAAGAACAAAAGCATCTTAAAGGGGAAGTAGGCATTTTTCAGAAGGAGGTCCCAGGAGACAGGAAGGACACCTGTGAAATGTATTCCACCCCCTCTCCTATATAAGCCTGCTTAGACCTTCTATCTTTGCTCAGTATTCTGTGCTCCTATCAAGCTGCTCCCTGTTCCTGTCTGATTATGTGATTTACGACCTCTGGCTTGTTCTACTTTTATGATCCTGCGCTGCCTGAACCAACCCTTTTGCCTGTCTGACTTCGCCTCTGCCTATCCTTGTTTGTACTTCGTTTTGAACAACCTAAGTCTGTAACTGCATATTGGGCTCTATCTACTAAACCATGACAGATCATTGAATTGGAATAACTTGTACATATAAGGATTACAAAGCTGCATAGATTTGCCACAGATAAATAAGAGAACATTCCAAATTGCTGTAAATGTTAGAAGAACAAGATTCTGATCTTTAGAGTCACCAAAATAACTTTAGCCTAATGAAGCAGTTTTTGCATATAGATCATGCCCCTGCAGTTCCATTGCTCAATTCACTACCATTTAGGAGTTAAATCACTTTTGTTTATGTTTAGGCAGCCCTAGCCACACCTCCATTGACTTTGACTGACACAGACTGCATGAAAAAAATGGTTTCATTTTCAATGAAATGGTAACTTATTTTAAACGTTTTTATCTCCTGCTCTGTAAATTAAACTTTTAAGGAACACTATAATGTCAGGAACACAAACATGTAATCTGACCCAACAATGTTAAAACCACCATCCAGCCCTTCCTTGGCCCTATAAATATAGTAAAATTATAGTAAAATCTTGCTTTTGTTCTAGTCTGCTGTTGCTGGCTCTGCCTCCGATCTGCCTGCTTGGCTGACATCTTTGGAAGTGATTCTCTGAGCCAATCACAACGCTTTACCATAGGATTGGCTGAGACTGTCAAGGAGGCAGAACAGGGGCAGAGTTAGCACAAGTCAAACACAGCCCTGGCCAATCAGCATCTCCTCATAGAGATACATTGAACCAATGCATCTCTATGAGGAAAGTTCAGTGTCTCCATGCAGAGAGTGGAGACACTGAATGTCAATGCTGCACACTGTGCAGCACTGCTCCAGGAAGCACCACTGGCAGCCACCTGAGGAGTGGCCAGTGGAGGTATCCTCAGGCAGTAATGTAAACACTGAATTTTCTCTGAAAACACAGTGTTTACTGCAAAAAGCTTAAAGGGAATGGTTATACTCACCAGAACCAATACAATAAGCTGTAGTTTTTCTAGTGACTATAGTGTCCCTTTAAGGGTTAAATGATGTGTATAAGCTCTCAAAAGTCATTTACAATTTGACATTTATATAGATCATCATGACTGTCACATACAAGAAAGAAACAGGTAATTATATGCCAAATAAAATAATAATACAATTCTCCAACTATAAATATTATTTTTTAAAGAAGGATATATTGATTAAGGACCCATCAACTGTGCCATAGTTCGACACTTCAGTGCTGGAAATTTAAAATTCATTCTAGAGAAGTGATGGTTAGAAGAAGAAATAAAATAAGTATCTGGCAATTTATTGTGCATCAACCATCTAGCAATTATATTGTGCAGTGTGCAAATGTATTCAACTGATGGGAGTCAGAAACTATGTCTTTACTTAGAATCTCCATTATTGTGAAACTGAGGAGGCAATAATTGGACTGTCTACTCACACAGAATTCACACAGTTACATAAATCCCTTTAAAAAGCCTACGCTATGTGAGAATCCATTATTCTTACAGTGTGCTGTCACGTTGATGATATATTTGGAACACTGATGGACAATATTTATTATTGCTTTAATTTAAACAAACATTAAATTCTGACCTGTCTTTTACTTTAGCTGACAGAGTTTCCATATTACATAAAATTGAATTTTTGTTGAATTCAGACATTTGATGCATCTGAATACCATACGTTAATTAGTTTTTGTCCATTTTTCAATAACTATTTTATTTTTCATAATGCTTCTCTTTCCTGGAAGGGGGTACCTATACAGCTGTGTTTGATACATAAAAAAGTTACTAAACCAAAAGTGAATTAAGATTAAGAGGATTTTAGGTGCTATGCTAAATATCTATTACATAAATTATCAAAATAATTTCTCCACAAAACCTCTCTTTCTAACACAATTGGGGATACTTTCTTTCTGTTGTCATTGTTCTGTAACGCCTTATATGAATTAACACCAATTGAAAACTATGTGCGAAACAGTACGTTTTCAGAAAAAGAATTTCACATGAATGTACCTGCTATCCAGTTCCCTATTTTAAAATATCTTATCATATATTTCAGCAATGTTTTTATTTAAACTATCAAGTTATCACAAAGTTATCTAGACAAGAACAAAGAGCACAAGAACGAAGGTAAAGAATCTTCTACATTGATAAATATACCAATGCAATTGTAAAATATTTGTTTCTATGAGAAAATCTGTTATAATCACAACGTGAAATATTACAAAAATAAATAAAAATAATAACAATAATAGTAACATGTCCCGTCATTCAATTGTTTTGGACACAGGCGGATAATTTTTTTTAAAAGTAAGTAGCCTTCAGATAGAACTGATATGCCAACTAATTTTGTTGTACTATATTAACAAGGAGCTCCAGTGGTTAATGGGTTCTCCTGAGATAAGACTAATTAATGCCGCAAATAAATAATTCCAGCTTATTGGAAACAGAAGATAACACCACCCTGGAAGAATGGTTTCAGAGAATAAATAATATTAGATGGGTGGAACAATTAATTTATAGGGGGAACAGATTAGAATAACATATTAAGTGATGGGAACCTTTGGAGGGGTTCCTTAGTGGTAATAAAGATGGATCCGATATCTTGGATTAGGATAGCAAAAAGGCAGGTCTGTAAGGCTGTAAACTGAGTACAGACTGGGATGCTATTGGGCAACTAAGTGATGGATGGGGTGGTTAAGAGGTGATGAAGGAAAAAATAGTGCTAATGATAGGGTTAGAGAGGGTAGGGTAGGGATTTGGTAGGGAGATGTTGTTATTAAGGTATGGTGAGTGATTAGGGTGAGGTCAGGAACAGGCCTAGGGTGAGTAAGGCCCAGATAGGGACTGTTCCTACAGACAATTTGATTCTCCCTAGCTCCCCCCCCCCCCCCCCCATTACCCCCTGTCTACATCCTAACTAATTATGTATTTGTTTTTCCTTTTAGGGTGAGGTCAGGAACACGCCTAGGGTGAGTTAGGCCCAGATAGGGACTGTTCCTACAGACAATTTGATTCTCCCTAGCTCCCCCCCCCCATTACCCCCTGTCTACATCCTAACTAATTATTTATTTGTTTTTCCTTTTAGGGTGAGGTCAGGAACAGGCCTAGGGTGAGTTAGGCCCAGATAGGGACTGTTCCTACAGACAATTTGATTCTCCCTAGCTCCCCCCCCCCCCCATTACCCCCTGTCTACATCCTAACTAATTATTTATTTGTTCTTCCTTTTAGGGTGAGGTCAGGAACAGGCCTAGGGTGAGTTAGGCCCAGATAGGGACTGTTCCTGCAGACAATTTGATTCTCCCTTGCTCCCCCCCCCCCCATTACCCCCTGTCTACATCCTAACTAATTATTTATTTGTTCTTCCTTTTTGTCTTTTCTTTTCCTTATGAAATTGAAAGACATGTTTTGATGTTTCATACAAAAGTGCAAGATTGCGAAATAAGTATGAATTGTTACAAATTGTTACGAAACTGGAATGTGTTGTCTTGTATAAAATGGTAAGATTGTGAAATATGCACACATGGCGTGTTACTGTTATTTTTCTGAATGCAAAACTGCAGAAAAAAATAATAATAGTAAGGTTTCTCTTCAAACACGTTCCATATGGCAGTGCCATTTTATTTATTTACCTATTGTGGACTGGTATTCCATCGCTACTGAAATAAGTGCAAATTGATCATTGTATATGATCTCTGAAAACTGTGACCTAAGGTGATTTATTTTAATTTGACTATTCATTATATCATGAAATTGGGTATCATTCATAAAGATTATTGGATTACACCTCTGAGAGCTATTTTTCATTATAAGCTTGAGTCAGATTTAATGACTATGATTTGCACACAGCACCGGTACTGTCCTATCTGGTTAATCTATTATTGCTATTTATTTGTTGTAAAATAATAATATGTTTGAAAATGTTATAGCCCATGTCTATATTCTCATGTACCCTTGTGTTAATGTGCGAAAACTCGATGTAAGATTTTCCTGCTGTTTTTAAGTGCATTATTTTAACAGTTAATTCTGAGAATGGAGCAGAACTTATTGTTAAAATTTCAAATTTACTTTTATTTATTTTTAATTTATGGCTTTGAATTACAGCTACACTTTCTTGAAAAGCTAGTTTGTGATATAAGTGTCAGGATTACAGTATGATCCAGCACGTAGAATTGTGTAACACAGAGGACAGATAGGTAACGTATACCGGACCTTAGAATGGCCGGACTAACGTACCAAAGAATAGTCAGAAATAGCCGAGGTCAAGGGATACAGAAAGAGACACAACAATAAGGAAATGCTGGGGGTCAGGGATGCCAGAAAACAGGGAAGTCAATATCAAAATACCAAAGTCAAAATACCAGAAAAACCAGAATCAATAACGCGCTCTTGGACAACCACAAGGGAAACCACGACAGGGCACAGAGCAAGAGGAGAACTGGGCCTGAATACCCTGCCTGTGGATCTGATTGGTTGTAACCAGTCTTTAACCCCAAAGTCAGTTACTAAGATTGCTGCTCAGCACAAACCCTCTCCCAGGTCAAGCTTAGTAAACACTTTAGCGCCCTGGAGTCTGTCAAATAATTCAGCAATAAGAGGAATGGGGTAGGCGTTCTTAATGGTGATTTTGTTCAAGGCCCTGTAATCGATACATGGGCGCAACTCACCATCCTTTTTAGATACAAAAAAGAATCCTGCACCAGCAGGTGATGATGATTTTCGGATATGGCCTTTATTCAATGAATCTTTAATATATTCCTCCATTACACTGATCTCCTGAAGAGATAGAGCATAGACTGCTCCCTTAGGTAGCATAGTGCAGGGTAGTAAGTTAATGGAACAGTCATATGGTCTGTGAGGAGGTAGAGTATTAGACTGAGTCTTGCTGAATACTTCTTTAATGTCTTGGTATTGTATAGGGATCTCGGGATTTTGATGTGTACTAGTGGGTAATTCAATAGTGCCCACTCTTTTGGTGACATGCAATATACACCTTTCATTACACTCCTTAGCCCATTCTAATATTTCCCATTAGCCCAGTCAATGTGAGGGTTATACTTGCTAAGCCATGGAAATCATAATATGATAGGACAAGAAAAAGATGCAATCACCTGAAATGTAATCTCTTCCTTATGTAAGGCACCAATGGAAATATTAATGGGTAAGGTTTCATGCATTATCAATTGTTGTGAGAGTGGTCTCCCTTCAATAGCTTCAACAGCTAGGGGTGATAGTCTCTCCTTGATAGGTATAGTATTACCCTTGACAAATTGAACGTCGATGAAGTTTCCAGCAGCACCTGAATCCATCAGGGCTTTGCATTAAAGGTTCTTTTTGTCAAAGGCGACAGAAATACCAAGGGAAATCTATTTTTATTCTTTTCGGAGGACGTCTCCATTACCCCTAAGACCTGTCCCCTTAAGGTGCTTAGGTGCAGTAGTTTTCTGGACGTATGGGACAATTGTTTCTCATATGTCCCTTTCTACTGCAGTATAAACAGGGCCGGACTGGGGATACAAAGCAGCCCTGGAAAAAAAAATCTATGCCAGCCCCATAAGTCATTGCGCCATATATTGTCGCATGTAATATGTAAGGATATGTCTTGCCATCCCAGATAACAGAGTAATATATATATATATTGCTTTTTCTAATATAATATATTGGTCCTTTCAGAGTAAAACATTTAATTATACAGTAAGCATACTCACATGCAGACACAGACAATCTCACTGACACACACAAGCTCATTGATACACAGCCTCATAGACAAACAATTTCACTAATATACATAAGCTCATTGACATAAAAACACAAGCTCACTCACTAGCAGGCACACACACACACACACACACACACACATACACATGCAAGCAAGCAAGCTCACTAGCAGGCGCACACACACACAGCTTAATGTAGTGGTTCTGGTGTCTATAGCCTGTCCCTGCAGGCTTTTGAATGTAAACACTGACTTTGCAGAGAAAAGGCAGTGTTTACATTGCTTCCTAGTGACACCACTAGTGACAGACACTCAGACGGTCACTAGAGGCGCTTCCTGTGTCAGTGCGGATTGGCTGAGATCATCAAGCTTGATGATCTCAGTCAAAGAGGCAGAGACCAGCCCGACGTTGGAAAAAAAAAAAAAGGTGAGTAAAACACTATTTTTAAAAACACACACAGACACCACGACTGACACACACACACCATGACAGACACACACACACACATCATGACACAGACACACACACCATGATACAGACGCACCGTGACACAGACGACACAGACAGACACACAGCATGACACATACAGACACACACACACAGCGTAACACAGACAGACACACACACAGCGTAACACAGACAGACACACACACAGCATAACACAGATAGACACACACCATGACACAGGCACACACACACACTGCATGACACAGACAGACACACAGCATGAGACAGACTCACCGCATGGCACACACAGACACACACACACCGCATGACACAGACACACACACACAGCATGACACAGACAGACACACACACAACATGATACAGACACACAGTGACACAGACAGACACACACGGCACAGACAGACACACACACACAGCATGACACAAACAGACACACACAGCATGACACAGACAGACACACAGCATGACACAGACAGACACACACACAGCATGACACAGACACACACACACACACACAGCATGACACAGACACACACAAACCGCATGACACAGACACACACACACCGCATGACACAGACACACACACAGATTGACACAGACAGACACACACACACAGCATGACGCAGACACACACAGCATGACACAGACAGACAGACAGACACACACACAGCATGATACAGACAGACACACACACAGCATGACACAGACACAAACACACAGCATGACACACACACACACACACTCCCACTGACATACATACTTTTTGGTACCTGTGGGTGGGCAGACTGATATCTGTGCTGGCGGCCGCAGGGAGAACTTGAAAGGTGGCCGCAGGGGAAGCTCTTCATGAGGCCGCTGGGGGAGCAGGCTCTTCTGGGGGAGCAGGCTGTTCTGTCTCTGCTCCCCCTCCCTCGCGCGCAGCCTAATGAGACCGGAGCCGGAATATGACGTCATATTCCGGCCCCGGTCTCTTTCTAGCGCGCGATATCGGTATCCCGGTATCCCGGTGGGCCAGTCCGGCCCTGCTCCCAGTTCTTTAGAGAGAGACGGTAAATGGGGCCAAGCAAATTCATTTTGGGCCCCTGACTAACCTGTGAGCACTAGGCAGCTGCCTGATGGTTAATTGTGCTCCTTTAGAAAATAGCATAAGCAACAATCAAATTCATACATGGTATTCTATTATGAAATTTTGAACACCAACATTCTGGCAGTTAATAATCCCAAAATTCCAAAGTCAAAACAAATGTTACCGTATTTACTCGAATTTAATGTGCCATCGAATCTAATGCGCCCCTCAATTTTTGAAACCTTGAAGCTGAAAAATATTTTTGCTGGCGAATGTAATGCACATTTATACAAGAAGATACTACTATACAACACAATGAAAATGTTTATTGCCATATACCATAGTAACATTGATGGTATTTCAATGTTAGTGTTACATGTTAAGCCTATTCTTTCTTAAGCCCTCTTTCAGGAACAGAATTTGCCAGAACGAAATTCACCTGTTTGAATTCACCAGTTTTAATTCGCCTCTGTGAATCGCCTCTGTTTGAATTTGTCTGTTTGTTTGAATTTGTCTGTTTGAATTCACTAGTTTTAATTCTCCAGTTTTAATTAGTCTGTGTGAATTTGCCAGAATGAAATTCGCCAAAATGAAATTCGACGGAAAATTTCAAATTTTGCCCTGAATCTAATGCACATTCAAATTTTGTAAACTTTTTTTCCCAAAAAAGTGCGCATTAGACTTGTATTTAGGAGGGTAAATGAGGTTAGGATGTCTGTACAGTTCAAACAAGGGAGTGACAGAGGTAAATGGTAAGCAAGCACAGTGTTTTTGTTTGTGTATAGGTAGAGAAGGTTGAAAGTTGTGAGGTTGCTGATTGTGACTACTTTTTCTGTGTTGGTGCAAGGCTGTATTTTGTGCTGCGTGTGCTCACTGTTTGTGTTAATTTGCCCCCTTCCTGCTTACCTTTTAGTTGCAAATGTGTAAATGTGAGTCTACATTTTCCTGAATTATCCCATAAACACTGCCAGACTGATCCTCCTAGATTCCAAGACCTGCCATTTAAACAGGATGGCCTGGCTGTCATTGTTTTGTTCTGTTTTGCATTTTTATTTTATTGGCCTGTGAGCTGATCTCTTCACTCCTTTGTGGCCTTACTAATTTATTTTTCTTAATCTCACCTTGTTCCATACAAACATCATGTTATGGTATAGGTGCAAAGGAGTGAATGGGGTTTGTGCTGGAATCAGCTTACATATCTGCAAATTGGATGATAGTATGCACAGATTGATGACCAGGAAAAGAGAGGGGAGAGTGGGACGCAGGCCCAGAATGGCCATAAGGCAAACCAGGCAAGTGCCCAGTGGGGGAGCAGGCTCTTCTGGGGGAGCAGGCTCTTCTGTCTCTGCTCCCCCTCCCTCGCGCGCAGCTTAATGAGACCGGAGCCGGAATATGACGTCATATTCTGGCCCCGGTCTCTTTCTAGCGCGCGAGGGAGGGGGAGCAGAGACAGAAGAGCCTGCTCCCCCAGAAGAGCCTGCTCCCCCAGCGGCCTCATGAAGAGCTTCCCCTGCGGCCACCTTTCAAGTTCTCCCTGCGGCCTTTCAAGTTCTCCTGTGGATTGATTGCTGCTCAGCACAAACCCTCCTGTGGATTGATTGCTGCTCGGCACAACTTTTCCTGTCAGAACAGTAAATGCCATTAATCACATTTTTATGTGCAGATGAATATGTGACAATAAGTCAGAAAAAAGGGTAGTGAAGGTAATGCAAAACTGTATTTATGAGCTTTGTTATGGTTGTCCAATCAGCTGGCATGCTAAGAGGATATTAAGCCTTTGCCCTAAACCTGGTTTTCTATTCCATAAACATATGAATACACATTTAAACAAGGAAAATTTGAAATGTATTACTTGGCTTCTAAATGGTCCCAATACAATGCTCTAACTTAAACACTAACTAGGAGGATCCTTAAAAGAATTGAATTGCATGCAGGTTGCAGCTAAACCGAATCATTAACAATGCATTATTCAGATAAGGCATTCAATTATATACCTAAAAAAAAAAAAAAAAAATGAAATATAACAAATAACATATCTATTTATTTAAGGTCCTGGCATCTACAGCAATGTGTTAGTGCTCACAGACAATGAAGCGACTCTCATGATATTGCCATAACTTTCTATTTCAGTGTGATAAGCCTAAGGCCATACATTTCTGGGAATTTCTGGGAAAGTAAATGTCTACTCCAGGAATGTAACAGCAGGACTACAACTCCCTGAAACCTCACACAGTTTGCTTATTTTATCTAAAAAAAAAAAGGAAACACCTCTGGAGGTAGGAACAGCAAACGTACGGCTACATAGCAAAACTAGTAACTACTTAAAATAATTGTAACAATAAAAAAGCAATCCTAAATAAGATTATTTAAAATTACCCAGCATAGCTTAAACGTTCACATTACACCTAACATGAGTGGATCCCCAGGCTGTCTCTTCAAGGTGCCTTAAAGAACAAAACTGGAGGGAAGCAAATTTGTAACACAAAAAAAACATTATTGTTCTACATTGAGATCTGGAGACTTGCCAGCTGTCTATCACTGTTGGATCGTCAGTAATTTTCATGTCACCCGGTTCAAGTCAGTCAATACTCTGTTCACTAATGACAGAGTAAGAACAGAAATATATGTAGAAGAAATAATTCAGTCTTGTGCACAAAATTCACCTCAAGTGATAAAACTCAAACTGGTTTTGTTTTGTTACCTAGGCTACAAATAACAAATTCCTTAGTGTTAAAGGGAAACTATTACGTCCTATATATTAAATTTAGAAAACCACACATCTATTTTGGAACTCAGCTCCTCCATCTTGGTTCTCTACTGTTGGTCATTGTTGCATGTGTTGTCTTTTTCTATCACTATATACAGTAAGAGGATCTGGAGGAACAGAAACTATGTGTGCCCGCCTGGACTGAAGTGGATTGAGACGGCAATTGAAAAATCTTTACTATACATTGAGAAGAATGAAGAGCATCATAGGAAAAGGGCTACCACTAGTTATAGGTGATTTTCAATGTTTTATTCAATGGCGTATTTTTCCCAGAAGTGATAGTTCCCCTTTAACCCCTTAAGGACCAAACTTCTGGAATAAAAGGGAATCATGACATGTAACACATGTCATGTGTCCTTAAGGGGTTAAGAGCAGCATTTATTTGTGAAAGCATGTATTTGTGAAAGTGGCGCATGTATTAAGCAGTAATTGTGACTGTTGCACACCTTCTAACAAAGCTCAATATTGTAAGAATCCTCTTTGTATTACAGATTAACTTAAAATTTTGAAAAATTATTGTAAAATTTTTAAAAAAATCTACATTCAACAAAGGAAGAGATTTTTGTTTTAAAGCAAAATTGAAACGCCCATCAAATGTTACAATGTTTAATAAAATAAAACACATATTTCTAACACACTTTGCAATCAGAATGAAATAAGTCTTGTACCATAAAATGTATTCAGGTCCATGTGCTCAACCTTAAACTATTTATTATTGGAAACTTTACTCCCCTTCTCTCCAGTTATTTATCTCCCTCGGCACTGCTACGGCTCCTCCGCACCCGATGTCATCCTAAAGGATTCTCGATGGCAGTTCATGATGCATGGGGGTTTTGGAGATATGGCTTGAAGCTGCAATTCTAGGCCTCGTATTTAGTCAAATACTGTCATTTGGGTCAGTGGGAATGTCCGTAGGCACTATAACAACTTCATTTTGATTAAGTTGTTTTAGTAAATATAGTGTTCCTTTAAGAAATGCATCGTTTGCTCAGCAACATAATTGTTGGAAAAATAAAGTGTTTTTCTTTTTTTCACACGTATATATTTATTTTCTTTTGTATGGCTTATTATATACATACTTAATAAATTGACTTTGCTTCTAAATAGTGTAAGGTCTAGCCAATGAGTTCAATACCTCATTTATTTAAGTCATTGAATTATTGTTATTTGATGAAACACAACGATTTATCATAAAGAATGCAACCATTATTCTTACAGTGCCCAAATTGAATATTAATGTTAATAATCATTTGAACACAACGATATGCTAACGAGGTTTCACTAGACCCAAGCATGCTATATAGCGGCTTTTTGTATAGTTGAGTGGAATACATTGTTCTTTTGTGACAAACACTGTAACATTTATCATGTTGTTGGAATTAATTAACGCTTCAGATCAAGAGCACTGTGCACTAAATCCTTCATTAGGAGCTACGGAACAGATACAGGAAAATCAAGCATTTCAATGGTCTATTAGCCAGAACTTCAGACTCTGCACCAATTAGAAAAATCATTTCGTGATTCTGAAACTTATTGCACTTAGAGCTAGTTGTACAAATTATTTCACCAGATGCTCTTTACGATGATTTCTAATCAGTACACATAAGAGCTGAAATGTAACCAGTGACCCAAAGGTGAAGAAGTCGAAAATTACTGTAACATTTAATTCGTTAACTAATTCCAACCTGACAAGGCTTGGAGATTTCAAGAATGAAGAGCATGAAAAAAAAATGCATTTTTGTGTCAAATAATTGATAGAATAAGGTCTATGTATCAGAAGTTATCTGTCAGATATCTAAGTGTTCAGCAGAGTGTCTCAGAGGCTGACAGATTCAAATAACAGCATTTGGTTTGAATTCATTAATGTGCACTGCGTATTTGCAATGTATTGTCAGCAGACAAAATATGATGCATTGCTGTTTAAAAAATGTATGATTAAAACAATACCTAGACAATTTTATTTGTGTGTACACGGAAGGTCATGGGTTTTACTAAAATACATCCTGGGTTTATTGTAAGGCAACATTTTGATTTTAACTAAAAGAATCTCCACTTTTTTATTACAACTGTAAGGTAGTGAGGAGGGGGGAGGAGGGGTACAAGGGTGAAGTTAAAAAAGTTTAGAGAAAAAAATCTGCTGTTTGTCTGTCCGTCCTTCAGTCTGTCAGTCTATCTATCTATCGATCGATCTATCTATTGACTGTGTCTGTCACCATAACCCAGGTGTGTGTGTAAATATTCACACAGCAATGCTGATTCATAGAAACACTTATATAATTATCCTACCTTTTTCATGAATCATAACATATTATGCAAATACAGTAACACACCTGAGTTTTTATTAACAAAAAAAATAAAAAATAGTCAGTCATGTGCAGGTTATTCCAAGCCATTAGCTAATAATAAAGGTTCTAGCCACAACTATTTAACTCTCTTCTTCGCCCTATTGTTCCTCCTCCACCTACTAACTTGACCGCCTCTTTGCAACTCAGTTCACTGACAAGATCTGTACAATCAGGGAGAGATCTCTTATCTTTCTTCTTCCCCTTACAATACTTCCCTTAACCTCACTCCCTCTGCTGTTCTATGTTCTTTTGCACCTGCTACAGTGAAAGAGGTTTCTGCTCCGCTACAGTCTTACCGCCCCACCACCTGCTCCCGAGATCCAATTCCCTCGCATCTCATCCGTACTCTGTCTTCTACTCTTTCTCTACCTTTCACTAAAATTCTCAAGCTCTCTCCTCTGGCATTTTTCCATCGCCCTTCAAACATGCAACAGTAAACCCAATTCTAAAGAAGCCCAATCTAGACTCTAACTCCACGTCCAACTACCGTCCTATCTTGCTACTGCCTTTTGCATCCAAGATCCTTGAAAGAGTTGTGAATGCGAGATTGACAGACTTCCTCGAGTCCAACTCTCTGCTAGACCCGCTTCAGTCTGGATACCGCTCGTCACTCTGTTGAAACAGCTGTGACCAAAATATCCAATGATCTACTCATGGCAAAATCTTGTGGTCTCTACTCTATCCTAATTCTCATTGACCTTTCTGCAGCTTTTGACACTGTTGATCATCAACAGCTTCTTCTCATCCTCCGCAATATCGGTTTACAAGCTTTCTCCTGGTGCTTCTCCTACCTCTCCTACTGCTCTTTCAGTGTTTCTTTCTCTGGCTCTCCTTCTTCTCCCCAACTCTTCTCTGTTGGTGTCCCTCAAGGTTCAGTCCTTGGTCCCTTACTGTTCTCTATCTATACTGCCTCCCTTGGTAAACTCATTAGCTCATTTGGCTTCCTATTGGATTCTATGTGGATGACACGCAAATCTATGTGTCCTCTACTGATCTCTTCCTGTCCCTCTTGACTAGTGTCTCTGACTGCCTCTCTGCTATTTCTAACTGGATGGCTACCCACTTCCTGAAACTCAACTTGACCAAAACAAAAATTCTGGTCTTTCCTCCCTCAAGTGTTGCTACTCCTGTATCTGTCTTCCTCCAAGTCTACGGTGTTACTATCAGCTCCACCACGCAGGCTCACTGCCTAGGTGTTCTCTTTTACGCTGACCTCTCCTTCACGCCTCATGTTCAGTCTATCGCTAAATCCTGCCGCTTCCATCTCAAAAACATTGTGCGCATCCGACCCTACTTAACGCCAGATGTGACTAAGGTGCTGGTCAATTCAACTGTCCTTTCTCGCCTTGACTACTGTAATCCACGTCTCCGTGGTCTTACATGCTCCCAACTTGCGCTGTTACAGACCATAATGAATGCGGCTGCGAGCCTGTCCGCCCGCACCTCCCACCTGTCAGTCCCTACATTGGCTTCCTGTAAGATATAGGGCTCAATTTAAAATTCTGGTTCTTGCTTTCAAATCTCTACATAATGCTGCTCCCACCTATCTATCCTCCCTTATACACAAGTATGTCCCGTCTAGGCCCTGACGCTCTGCCGAAGACTTACGTCTATCTTCTGTCCGTACTCCCACCTCTGATGCTTGCCTTCAAGACTTCTCGAGTCCTGCAGTGTCACCCAGTCTCCACTCCTTAAAAAAATCGTTAAAAACCCACTTCTTCATAAAAGCGCATCAATTAAACTGTTAATAGCTCCAGACTGATTCCTCTCTTGCAACTGTCATTAGTCTAATACTATCCTTACCTTTTGTGTCACTTTACACCACTCCCTCTAGCATGTAAGTTCAATGAGCAGGGCCCTCAACCCCTCTGTTCCTGTGTGTCCAACTTGACTGGTTACAACTACGTTTGTTCGTCCACCAACTGTACAGCGCTGCGGAATTTGTTGGCGCTAAATAAATAATAACATAATAATAATAATAATAATAAAAGTCAGAAACAGAGTAAAATATTCACTGGTGTGTCAGCCATTGATTCAGGTCCAGTCGGACGGTAACTAGCTCTGACTGTTATTCCTCCATGTAAATGTTCACAGTCTGCTGCTTTGCAGAAAAAAAGAGGTTATTTCACAAAGAACAATTTACCCAGTCACAGCAACATTTTGTTTCCAGAAAAAAACCCTGCATATCAAAGAAAGGAACCATACAAAGAAGAGGGCTTCGAAACTTGTAAACCTTTTACCTGCAGTCAATGTAAAGAAGGAAAATCTTTTTAATGACTAATTGTTCATAAATTAAAAGCTCAAGTGATTATATTTGTTTGATTCAACAGATACAATGGACATCCCCGCAGACAGCCTATACATTGTATACAAACATTTAATAAGAAGTCTGGTCACTATTTGTTTCATGAAACTGTAACAGAGCAGATACTGAACATTCTATGAATACAAACATTATGTTATATTATGGTAATGCAGTAAACACGAGAGTGATCAAACCAACTGTATATTCAAGAAACGGAACAGTGATAACGAACTGCTTCACACAATACGAATCGTTAATAAATTCTGATCATGATCTAATATTTTCGGATGGATAGGCTTTTCAAATTTTTAGATAAACTTTTGAAATAGTAAAAAAATGTGAATACTATTATAATATTTTGATTTTTTTTATATATTGACTTATTTTTTTTATATATGACATAGTTCTGATATTTTAATATTTATTTTGAAAACAAAATAATTTCAAAATTAAATAATTTGCAAAGCCTATCCAAAAATATTTAATCAAGGCCTATATTAAAAGGCATTTACTGAAATGTTAGTTACGAGTTTGAGTGGGAGCTCCTTCCCATATGTCAACCAAATAGCAGAATAGAGAAAGATTGAGCAATAACGTATCCCATTCAAGCATCCAAAAAACTGGATGTATCACCGTGTTTGACAAATATACATATAGACATATTGTTGTATGCACTCTGTTCAATGATTTCATAAACTTTTGTCACTGTGTAAGAGATTGATTATATATTTTTTTTCATATTTTTGGTTCTAAGATTTCTTACATTCTTCTAAGTACACCACAGTCACAAAGCTGAAAACCTGCATCTCTTGGAACATATAATATTACACAGTATGGAATCCTTAAATGCTTAAATTACAGTGTGAGAAGGTTTGCACTGCTAGCTGTTCACATCTCAAACTAACATGTGTGAGTTATACGCTAAGTACTGCTTTCAGTTATATACCTAAAATAGCTTTCTTATATTCAAAATAGAGCTCACAATTTATATTTTACTGCATGTAAAGCAAAACTATAGGGAGGACCAAGATATTCTAATACCTCTATGACACCTGCAGTCAAGTAAATTCTATACTATGTAAAGGATAGTTACTGTGTCTGCTGTAATTTTGTGGCATTTGCTCCCAGCTGTGCTTTTTGTAGCTTCTAACGCCACTACTGACATCACCGAGTAAATATTGCAGAAGCTATGCTTGCTCAGAGACACAATGTAACCTGTTAACTTAAAAGTCGGCAAATCACATTACGGAAGAGAGGTGTCTAAGACTGGCAGTGGTATATAGATGCTAGATACTGTTAATTTTTCATTGTATTTTTTATTTATTTTTTATCTTTGGCAATATTTCCTTGGGCAGAAGATGAAGAATAATGGCATTTGGGGAAAAGTGACATTCAGTTAGACATTCGTCAGGTTTTTGGTATTTTTATGAAAGACCACTTCGCTCCTATACATAGCTTGAGTTAACCAGTAGGAGTCAAGCCATCCACTGGTCCTGAGATTTGGAAGCTTACAGACGCTATATTCCCAGCATGTAAGTGGGCCAAGCAATGAGGCATTTTGTGGGTCTTTTGGTTTAGCAATCTTTGTGAGTTAGTTGTTAACAATATGTCATTTTATTCTTTTCTCCTCAGTGCTGGGTTGTGCAGGAACCACTGGAGCCATTCACTGGTGAAATGCTTTTACTGGTGATAGCTACGTGACTCCTATGCAATAACTAAAAATATTCTAATACTCCAGGTGCTCCTGTGTTTGCTAGTAATATTGTGCAACTTGACTGCTTGCCTTATTTCGCGTTCATGTCAAGATGCACACCATAGGCAAAAATTAGTCTATGTTACTAGTAAGTAATGTCTTAATTGTCCTTAGAATGGCCAGGCTTAAAGTATGACAGTACAGAGATCAGTCTGCAAGCAGTCACAGCAAAAACAGAGACAATCCAAGAATAACAGAAAGATGGAGCAACAAGAAACAAGCCAATGTCTAGGGTTATAAAAGTCAGAATAGTTAGATAAGCAAAGCCAAGTCAAATCCAGAATACATTACATGGAGATATGGCACTTTCAGGCAACTGAGGCCATGGCAGGGCACTGAACAGACTGTAGTGTAGTCTTAATTAGCCCCAGTACACATGCTATTGCATGTTTCCAATTTATGATGCTAGAACGTCCCCAACCAATGTCACCAAAATGCAGCTCCAAAAATTGATTAAAGTCAGATTAGTGTGGCATCAGTATGTGTGTCATCGTGAGGTCCAGATGACACCAGGGGCAATCACAGTTCATCTTAATGACATGGCATGGGGAAAGCGTAAAGTAAAGACAATCAATGTTTGGTATCTTCCCTTACCTTGGCACCCACATACGCAAACACTGCAACAATCATCACCCTCCGGCAAGAAATGGCTGCCATAAAACATTAGCTATTGCATTAAAAATCTCACCAGTTAGCATTGCATTTTCAAACTCAATCATCACAAGTCGGCAATCAAATGGTTACTAAATTAGCAAGAGAATACTGTAAATGTAGTTATAAAAAATATATATATTAAAAAAAAAAAACCTTTGAGATAAAATCAAGTATAATTGCTGCAATTATGCAGATTGTATCTGTCATTTTCTCAGATATCAAATAAAAATAAGATCTTATTTAATTTTCACGCTGTCATTTACCATTTTAACTCTAAATTGGTTTAGAAAACACTGATGAAGCTGCACGGCCTATTTATAGGTTGGTCTTAATCCTCTGCTGGATAAGATAAACCTTTTCCCTATCAAACATTCTTCTTTTAACAAACTCTAGCATTGTTTTTATTTTAAACACTGGATCCATAGCTAGCACATAAATCTAAGATAAAAGGCAATTGTATATGTATGGAATGTATGGAATGCTGTTCTGAGATTCATAAAATCATTATGGAAGCTTCAATTTGAATTTTGTTTTATTTGTTTAACATTTTATATAAATATTCGGGACATAGCATTCTTGGAGATATATGGTACACTTTTTCTTTCTTTTTTCAGGGTCTGAATTGTTACTATATAAACATATATACCATCTGTATATGTGGTATAGGTTAAATAAATAAATATAGACTTAAGAGCCTTAGTAAGGAACCTGACAGTATTTGCATGAATACAGCTTCACAAAAATACCAATTAAATGCCAGAAAATGTCTGTATGCAGATCTAATGCCCACATATAGTTTTACATATTCACTAAACTAGTGTACTACACGTAGGCTTTTCTGATATTATAATACTTTTTCATTAGCACTAAGTGATATTCAGTACATTCTCATTTCTCTCCAACCGTCCTGACTGTTAGAATGCATGAAAACTTTTTTTTAATTAAAACTTGCTTACTGTTTTATACAGTGTGTAGCTTACATATATATATATTTTTTATTATTTTTACAGTTTGTTTCTTCAGTGTTCTTATTAAAGAAGTACTAAAGTGCTAGGAATACAAACCTGTATTCCTAATGCTTTCGTGCCTTGCCCTAAGCAAGATCTAGCTCCCCTCTCCCTTTATGCAGTAAAAATTAATACATGAAATGTTTTATTCACCTTTTATAAAGCTGAGGCTCCGTCTGTACTGCTCACCTCTCCTCACGGCCTCTACCGGCATGGTCCAATCCAATGCTTCTCACAGAGGAGCATTGTAGACCCGATGCGCATGCACAGTGAGCGTTGCATGCATATTCAAGCTTTCCCATAGCTTTACTCGGTTAGTTCCGCAGAAGAGGTGGACAGCCCTACTAATGTAAACATTGCACTTCCTAAAGAAAATATGTAATGGAAAGAATATACCATGTAATTACCAAAACCAACACCTATATGGTTCACAAATATCATGTTAAATAGTGTTCTAAATCATTTTTATTAGTGCATATTCCTTGAATTCTAGGAAGAGATCAAAGCAGTAAATTAAGGAATAACTCATTTAAAAAAAAGATGGTGCTTCTTATAGAAAAGGATTATGATGTAGGGTGCATGCCAGTGTTTCTCTTTGAGATGACCTCACATAAGTTTTGCGCTGGGTTACAAAGCACTGGGAAAGAGCCCCGGTTTAGTTATAGCTGGTAATCTGAAACCATTTAAAAAAAAGTGAGAACGAATAGACACTCTGTGAACCCCTAATGTACTTATGTGCTTTAGGAGTGTGGAGTATTCCTTTAACCTGTACCACCTCAACACAATGACAACGTGGCAAGATGAAATATCTACAGAAATAAAGCATTTTATAGGCAAATTCTAACCAGCAGATTGACACGATGAAACTAAATTATTATTTTTCAATTTCCAAATTTGAATGGTCATAAAACATTAAAACTGAACATGATACTTCAACTCTGCAACTTGGAAGTTTAAACATGTTACTGTATAACTTTAATGATCTAAATGTAATATTGAAAAAATAATGGTGATGTTAATGTTGGTAAAATAAATAAATAAAATAAACACAAAGGATGACTCGATGTTTTACAAAAAAAAAGTAATGCTAACCACCGGCAAAATAATCTTCATCCACTGTAAGGTGAACTGGGTGAAATGGCACAGGTCCTGATTAAGGTGGTATTTCGGCTATAATGTCGGCAGTAATTGATAGGAGATCTATTTACTAGAAGCTGGATAATTAGTTGTCAGATCTGGAAACAATATGGAAAACACAGAGAGAATCCAGAGTCGGGTTAGCCAAGTGATAAACAGACCATTGATGGGTTGAGATAATGCCATGTCCACTGGGTTTGTTGCATGCACTGCTGAGGCTGTGTCAGAGCTTCTTCATTGTAACAATCCAGAACGTTGTACCTTTAAATATGCATTATCTGGGAGGCAGAGGTCCAGTACCATCCAATGTCACATTAGTTGCTGTTACACCACCATAGTTCTCAGAGATTGATTTTATTTATTAAGGGAACGTCAAGTCTCTAGTATACAAATGCCAGCCGTTAGAAAGCACAGAAGGCTAAAAATAATATTTTTTTACATAACTGCATAAGAGATATATAACCCATCTTCAAATACCTTTGATATGTTTCACAGAAGGAATCTTGCTGATAAAAACCTCTCCGCGTGATAGCCAAATCTGCATGTCTTCAGAATCATTTCCTTTTACCAAGTTACACAATCTTGACATTTTGCTTCACCATATAGCTTAATACAAACCAGATACACAACATTGCTTTATATGCTCAGGAATGATTTAATGCATAGTATATTCTAAATAATTATGCTAATGTACAGCTGCCATGCAGATTTAGATTTAGTGCCATGTAATGCATAGTTATTTGATATTAAGTGATCTGGCAGTTCACAGGCTAAATGCAACATATCTTAATGCTCGCATTTGCATTGCTCACAAAATATAGTATATGCACCGCATATGTATTCTGAAAAGCAATAGTTGCATCTAGAATATTCACCTAATTTAAAATGTAATCTGCATACTTTTGGACATGTCTTAATGTGACACTATAGGCACCCAGATCCATGCAGCTCACTGCAGTGGTCTAGGTGCAGTGTCCCAGGTCCCTTAACTCTTAGCAGATAATTATTGCAGTTTTTAAGAAACTGTAATAATTACCTACTAGAGTTAACTCCACCTCTAGTGGCTACCAGACAGCCACTAGAGGGACTTCCGGGCTTTTAGGTGACTTTTGGTTGTCTAACTAAAGCTGGACGTCCTCATGCTATGCATGGGGATGTCCAGTGACACCCAAATTGACTAATGCTTTCCTATGGGGAAATCCTAATGCGAGAGCTGCCATTGCCAAGCATGCGCATTAGGTCTTCAGCGCCTAGAGAAGAGTCGAGGGACATCAGCGCTTGACCCAGGTAAGTGACAGAAGGGGTTTTTGTGGGGGGCCATGACAGAGGGGGAAGCTATAGACAGAGGGGGAAGCTATAGTGCCAGGAAAACTAGTTTCCTAACACTATAGTTTCCCTTTAAAGATGGACAGACAGGGATTGAAGCACAGACAGTGACAGAAGGAGAAACAGAGATGGACAGACAGACAGACAGACAGACAGACAGACAGATAGACAGATAGACAGATAGATAGATAGATAGATAGATAGATAGATCGATAGATAGATAGATAGATAGATAGATAGGCAAACGTTTGGAAACATTGTTTACTGTTTTTTGTGTTAAATGTATTTACAGGGTTATTTAGTATAGAAAGAATTGTCCGGCATTCAAAGTGAATTTCAAGTGTAAGGCCAAAGTAGCCAAACTGTAAAACATTTTTAATTTATGCATTAAGGGAGAAAAAAACAAATGTACAACTAATATTGTGACCATTTATCCATGACTCATAGTATATCCTGACAATATCTAATGATAATGAGTAGAAGTCAATGTGGTCTGATTTACCCAGGCTGACACAAAGTTCAAGGACAGGAAGATTAATGGTGCTATCAAAAGAAGAGTCATTTAATTTTATAAGTAAATGTTAGCAATTTGACAATACCATTTGCAACATGACATAATACACACTACTATATATTTAAATATTGAAACATAATAGGGCTGTACAAGGGAGAGGAGGTATGAGACTAGATAATAGGAGATTTCACCTACAGCAGTGGTGTACAGTCTTATCAATAGACATATGGCATACACGATACACTGCATTTGGAGGCTTTGCTATAAAAATCCAATAAATATTTTTTTTTTAGTATAGACATTATACACAATAAGAATGTATTGATTCATGTAGAAACCGCATTGGTTGTTTGGATTTATAGAATATTTATTTCCTTTTTAACAAAAATTAGATGGTACTTCATTGTGTTTCACTGACGTTCCATCTACATACACGCTAGATCAATAGCAGTAAAAAGGTTTGTGTGAAAGGCTGAACTTGATGAAACTGAGTTTATAAATAAAATTAAGTAATTTAAGATAGGATTATACAGTTACAATAATAAATAAGGTAACCCTATACACTAATTCATGCATTATGCAAATTCCAAGTAAGTTTCTATGTGATACACAAAGCGCCAAAATATTTTAAATACAACAATGTCAATGAAACATCTTAAAGGAACATTATAGGCACTATAACAAGTCCATCTTATTGAAGTTGTTTTAGTGCCTTAAATAGTTCCCCAATTCTCTTATCCTCCAACAATATGTATTTCACTAGCTTGAAGGCTTGAAAGTGCAGCTTCAAGCTATGACTCAAAAACCCTCTGAATCGAAGAGCCTGGACTAATACTTTTCATTTCATACCAATTGATACCATAACATCAATGCATTAAATAATTCTCTATGACAAGATTTTGATTGGCACATCACAGCGAGCACCACACATGTGCTAGGGTCCACAGTGATTCTGCATGAGAACTATTGGACTGGAAGTCGCGGTAGGAGGAACAGGCAGCAGCACCATGGGAGTCTCAATGCTTGAGAAAAGGTGGGTGAAAACCTTTATTTTTATATTTTCTACTGCTAATGTTGGGGGCTCCATAGGTACTTTGACACTATAGCGTAGGAATACAGGTTAACGTTAGAGAATTCCTTTAAAATAAGGGACATTTAAAACTACTTCTCTGCAGTTTGTTAAGATCTCTTTTCGTTGAACTCTGAAATAATTCTTGGCCTATACTTTGATCATTTTTAGTTGAAACATTTATTTTATCTTTCTGTGCATAATTATTTGAAATGAAAGGACAAGTATGCACTTCACCTAAGATTAGGGAATGGAGCCACGTTGAGATTTTTATGCTGAAATGACTCCAGGCACTGAAGTATAAAAACATATATATTTTTTTACACGCATATATAACCTCTCTATAAAATCTGGTCTTTTATTAATCTATGAGCAATGATGTCACTAACTTAAAAAGAGAAATTTAGCCACGTTACGATTACAAATGATTTATACAATTACTGAGTAGAAACAATGAAGCTTTAAATGTCTTTGGTTGCTTCAAACAGTACATCAACATTGAAACATGAAGTATCCACTTAGTGAAGGAATCTAAGGTGAATGCAAGTGCTCTTACTATGTGACAGCTCGTTCTATGAAGGACATGCTGATGGGTGTGTTTTGAAGTGTCACAGCAATCTAAACTGTCATGCTTTGTCTGCTCTGTAATTAACAAGTGATAAGCTTAGCTTGAGATCTGCTTCACAAGACAAATGTATGCAAAACTGTGGAGACTACATGTTCATATTGAATTCTGCTTCTGTTCAAAACCTCTAATACACACAATGTCCAAAAGAAAATCAGATAATGTATATAACTGAAATGCTAATATATATGTGTGTATATTTATTTATTTATTTATTTATTTATCAGATCTATTTATCCGTCATTTTTTTTTTTACCTTTAATCAGTTTCTCTCTCTTCAATCCTGCCCTACACTGCCTAGTCATCTTTAGCAACACAACACGGACCACCCATGGATAATTGTTGACATGTCAGCTATTTTTGATCACATTTCCCATGATGCACTCAGAGCAATTTAGTCTAGAACAGCTAGGATGACAAATGCCAGTCACCATCGCTACAGATTGTTCACGATAGTTATGGAATGAGAGCAAAACATGTTCAGAAAACACTTTTGGAAATTTTCATATATATTTTGTTTAACACACATGGCTGCAATAGGTGAAACTACAAAAGAAATGAGGAGATTAGGTAACCAATAAACAATTCCCTTTGGTGATAACTTGTGACCACTTATCGGTTAGGTTTGCAGTGCTGAATAAATATACTTACTGATACAAATCTCAGAATACTGACACATTCCTGAATATGCAATTCTAAGTTGGGCAACCTTATCTTACAAGATAAATCTTTAATGATACACTGAGCATTTTGACAAATGTTTAAATATCTGAACAAAATACATTAGATCGAGAATTTGGACCTAAACCGACATGCTTTTTCTAATATAGGTATTAGTACTAGTACACCTGTATATTGTCTGATTTTAAAATGTCCTTAAACTGAATCCTACTTTAGGTTAAATGGTGAATGCCCTTTAGTCTTTTAAGGGTTGAAAGTGAAGGTGCATAAAATTTTGCCGTCGAGCAATTCATCTTGAGCATGAGACTTGTGTTTAAAGATGAACTGTTGCCCCATTCTATAATGACTTGTAAAATACACAGAATACATTACACAGCTTTTATCAATGAATGAATGTTCATATTCATGTGAAATAATATATGCAAGCGGTCAGTGTTGCAATTAAACAGGAGGAGATCAAAAAACAATAGTTTAATATGTCTAATGAAGATAAAAAATTTTTTGAAGTGGTCATGATGCAAGGACACTGTGTGTGCTTGTATAAATTCAGGACATACAGAGATATTTAGCCTATCTGCTGGAAGTGTAACTCCCCCTCTGGAAGTGTCAGTGGTCAGTCTAGTATGAGAGTTCTGGACTCGTCAATGTCAATGCTGTGCATATTTATGTACATTGAAGCCCATTCATTGACTGAGACACTCCGCTGATGCTCTCAGCCAACAAAGTGTGCCAGGATTGCATCTAACTTCTGCAGCTTTGCAGAAGTTGGTTGTCATTCAAGTAGCAGGAGTGGAGACCTAGCGCCCGATGGGGCCAATGCCTAACAGAACCATTGCAAAACAGTTTGCCCCATTACTGAAGGAATTGTGTTAGGATACTCCAAGCATCAAAACCACTACAGTGGGCTGCAGTGGCCATGAGGCTAGGAGCAACCCTCCAAGAGTTAGCATTTCAGTTTATTGGTTTGCCCCTTTGCTCTGACCAAAATAATATCTACACTTAAATATAACTCATAGGTACCTTAGCTTTGCGGTGAGCACATTCTGTGCTTATTAAATACAACTTTATAATGCCTGCCTGAACATCACAGGAAGTGTAGTGCACAAAAGATGAGGTGACATCAAGGTTATCAAGGTTATCATGTACTATTCCAAATTAGGTTCTGTTTTTTTTCTCACTTATTTGTTTATGATTGCTTTATCAAAGAATATCTCCATATGAATCCTTCCAATTCTCATGATCCTGCTAGAGCGAATATTTACCTGGCAGTTAAGTTATGGTGGTGTACACATCCAGATTTATATTCCACACACCTGTATGTTAAGAATTCTCAGGCAACTCTACTTCCAACTAAACAACTATGTTCGTTGTTGCTTGCTTCATGATTTGAAGAAAGTATAAGCAAGTTCTAAAGGAACCTTAACAAGCCAAGATTCAGGATTTACTTAGTTCTAACAGGAATACTATTAAAACCTGGACGCTTGGTAATCCTCAAGGATTGTGTTCAGAACCACTGGTTATTAATGGCAGCTAGTGAAGTCCTGTTCAATACCATAAACTTTTAGAAACACGTTTTTGATAAACAACTACTTCAAATTGCACTGACCACATCCAATGACAGGCCTATCTTTTACTGTGTTTAGGATCTGACGGCCCCATGCAAAGCCTCAGGGGTCTATATCCAGAAAAAATGTGCTTTTTTGTTTTTTTTTTCAAAAATGTTCTAAAATCTTATCATGATTAAGGGGAGATGCATAAAATAGTTTCAGGCGTTCAACGACCAGGTTCCACTGCCTGCGTTCGGGAGACACTGGACCACGTACGTTTGGTTATACGAATGGTGGCCATCCATGGAAAGCACTCAAGGGAAGGTGTCAAGTTGCTAATTTGTGGTTAACAGCCAGGGAAGGTCGTGTTTGCTAGGGCATAACGAGGGGACCACACACCAGTCATTAGGGAGACGAACAAGGGGGTACGGACAACCGAACACAAGGGAATAGAGTCTGCTACAACTGTTACCACCTGTCACGACACTCCTTAGTCGACATGCCCTCGTGCAGTACTCGCACTCACCACTCTTTCTGTTTGGCACTGTTCTCATTTCCTTTCGTTAGGCACTACACCTGGCCCTTGTTTAGCACCTATATATTCTGGTTTCTCCCCTCACTCCCTGTCAGATCATTATCCTCTATCCTCTATCCTTGACCCTGTACCTGCTGTTTCCTGGCTCCCGTGATTCTGTCTCCTGTCTCCTGTGTCTTGTTTCCTGAGTATCCTGAGTATCTTGTGTTTCCTGATCCGGTGTTCCGATGTCCTTATGGTCCTGTGTCCTGTGCCTCCTGTTCCAGTGTTCGCCTGCAGTGTTCCTGTCTAGACTCCTTCTCCAGTGATTCTGACCTTGCTGCATTATTTCTGTGTGACCTGCTTAGGACTTTGCCCCTTGATGTTCATTTTGTACTTGGTGACTGCACTAACCTGACTAAGCCTTTACCTTTGCCTAGGACTATCGTGGACTCTGCCTGCTCCATTGTATATATTGGGTTATTGTATATATTTATATATTTGTGGCATTGTCATATTTTGTTTTGTATATATTATATATATCTATATCCTTTTGGTTTGCCTTAAATACATTTTCTTTATTACTCCATTTATCGTGTCCTAGAATTATTTCTCTGCTAAGTTTGTTCCCACACTTAAAGGGACAGTGCTGTTGCAGGGCAGCACCCCTTCATGTCACCACCTTCATGGAGTAATCCAAGCTTTAAACTTCCAATCCTATCAAACTGAATTATAACAATTAACAGAGAATATATATACATACTCTATCACATTTCACTGAATACCAAAAATATATATATATTTTACGAAATGTAGATTCGGCACTCCAAATGGTTTGGGCTTTGGATCTATGCCAGATAAATGTTATATCTATTAGTCCATAACTGAAATTTGGACACAGAAGCACGCACATGATGCAATGCCACAGGTTATACATCACTTAACTAGGGGGACAGTCACAAAAAATGTATATCATACAGCTGCATGAAAATAAATTCTGCCCATGAGTTGTATGGTTTTCACTATTACAGTATATAGTATAGTATAGTATATAGTATAGTATTATAGTATAGTATACCCCTCTATGATAACAAAACAATACTGGCTCTTGCAGGCAGTCTATACCAGATATATACTGGTATATATCCCACATTTGTTTCCTTCACCATCAAATCAAGTTCTTTATTTGGAACACATACATCTCTTTATTACAACACACGTATAACACAAGATGCACAGTGCCACTTTCTTTACGTGTTGAAAGTCATTTTTATACCCACCAAAAGTGTGATGGAAAGAACTGCAAAAGATGATCTCCATCTCAGGTCTTTCCTTCAAATTGGTTGAGCCATTGAGTGTTCCAATTCTTCTTTATTAAAAGAATACTGAAAAGCTACACCACTGTAGACTTGTGCTTATTGACTTTAAAACCCCCAACCTTTCATGTAGAGTACTGGATATCTCGGATACATTAGTAAAGGAATTAGGATGTACAGACAGCTATCTTTCAGAACATAAATGAGAAATAATACACTAACAGGACATAAAAAGTGTTCTTATCTGCTTTCACAGTATATTTCTCAAATTTTAAGGTTGTGGATTAATAAAAAATGTGCATAGAAATAAATCTTCTAGCAGAATCTATAAATACGTGTACAATAATTCCTTTGAAGTGAGTACAGTCTACTGACTAAACTCTCTCAAAGTAAGGACCAGATTTCCAGTGGATCTTATCAGACAATGATAAATCTATATCATGCCACAATGTGGTCAATTATTTGTCAAAAAGTAGATGTTATTGAATGTTTTCAAAAGATCAACATGCTTAAGAGTATTGGCACGAGATGCACTATTGACACAGAGTTTTCGAAATCCCTAGAGAGCACAATCAGACAGTTTATTTATCCCATAGGCAGCGACTTATTCCATATTGTAATCTTTAAGTAGATAGCTTAGAGCCAACATCTTGTTGAGTTTTTCATTCTGTCACAATTATGTTTGAGATGTGTAATCCTTGCTGGGTTTTATACTGTTCATAAAAGTTGTAATGTGTGCTTATAGGTTTTTGTTTCTTTAAAAATGTGTGGGTCATGGCACACAATATGTGAAGACATCTCAAGCAATTATTAGAAAACAACAGATGATTGATCACCACAGTTTAATAAGGATTTTCTTTTAATCTCTAAGAAACACCTTTGCTGTTGCTATCTTTTTTTTTTAAGAGTTTACCGAAATCCTGTCACTGAACCATAAATTGACCATCGCCATAAAAAAGTGCATGCTTAGTATAAAACTAATTTCATGCTTTCAAAAGCACACATTGGCTTCAAGCAAGATTATCCTAGGAAAGAGAGCTGCCAGGTTGGCTCACACAAATAGAATGCTCCCAGTGCACTCAGTATAGCCACACATATATAGTCAAACAAAAAGGCTCATATTAAATTGGCAACGTATCTACTACTCAATTTGACTGTTGTCATTACACATTAGTACAGGTCGTAAAGGAAATGCAGAGGTGGTGGGATGCAACCAGGCAGCAAAACGAGTAAAGAAAGTTGCCTTCATGAGTCACCAGTCAACTGTAAATTAGGAGATGTGTATGTGTGTGTGTGTCAGTGTGTGTGTGCATAGTAATTAAGCACATATTACATGATCGGCTTGTTATTTTTTTGAATGTCATACGGCATGGATGGTGACATCATCCATGCAATTATTTCCCATAATTAATGGGGAATAATGCACAGATCACCTAAATGCACCAAGTGAGATTAGTGGGAGATTTGTCAGAGTTACACTCCTAAGTGGTAATTGCCACTGTTTTAATGACATTAAATCAAATAGCTGCCACCCAGGACTATAACTCCTACTAATCTCAGGCAGCACTTGTACAAAGTCCTCCCCTTAATCCTACAGTACTCTTAAACTCTACCCTACACATTACTGCCTGCATTACCCAAATAACCTATGCTACAATACACATTAACCCATACACAACATCTACACACAACACAAACACTAACAATTAACCCTTACAGTAAACTAACCCTAAAGATTACCCCTACATACCCTAACACCAACCATTAGCTTATATACAACATCAATACCTTCACTAACACTAACCTAAACATATAATTCAATATAAAAGATACAAAACAATGAAACATGTATTGGGGACATTTATAATCCACTTGACCTTCGGGTCTTGTGGTTTATTCTGATGTCTCCAGAATTATACACGTAAATGCATACACAGAAAGTGCATATCAGCATAAACAGGGACACAGCAATTTAACAGTCATCTGGAAAATCTTGTTTAGATGCAGTAGTTGTGGTGTTCCTTTAATAGCCAGGAAATCATAAAAACAATAATTACTCATAGTGATACATAAAAACTTTGCTGATCAAACTGATTCAGCAGATTACAAATACAACATTGCACTTAAATTCTACTTAAAAAAAACATCTCTGTTTTTTTTAAATCTCAAACCTACTTAATTTTACAAGTGCACCGCTTACTGTAGTAGTACATTTATCCCAGTAAGAGGTTATATACATCTCGTATGCAATTTTGAGTCATGTGCCATTTTCTTCTATACAGGTGAAGCATGATCCCTGTCTGCTATTCTCTGTTTAATACAGGGGGGGGGGGGGGGGGGGAATCAATGCATCCTCTTCAAAATGTTCTAAACCATTTGACAAGCAGACAATGTATGTATTATTATACAATGTCCCAGAGATTTATCAGACAACTATACATCGAAAAACAATAATCATGAGTTACGATATATCTTCATATAAGGCATCAATTGCAAACATGTAAAATTAGGCAATATTTATCTGTCGATAAATCTATCTGCCTATGGTAAAAAACAACTTTGCATCCTTACCTCCGAGGCACATTGCAAATCTGCTTACACTATATCAGTACATTTCAAATTTAGAACCGAAAGCACAAGTGGGTAACAGAAGCATGGAGCTTACCTCGACGAGCAAATCCACTCCACATTTTAACAGAGTAGCGTTTGTATTTAGCAAGCAACCAACTTAGATTGGCTGAACTTCCAATCCGTGAGCAAGGCGATCTATAAGGCTAAAGATGTTTGACTTTAGCCACGACCATCTGTATGTCTGTACAATTTCAAATCAATGCAGCTCCCAGTCTCTCAGAATGCTGGTTCATCTCGCTGCTCATTGAAACTCCTTCACACGCTGACAACATTTTAGGGAAGGAAAAAAAAACATACTGAGTCATTTGTAAAGAAAGCAAAGCAATTATAGCGCTGTGTCTTTATGCCGACTGAAACACTGAGCTCTGTCACACAGAAGCCTGATGTGAAATTATGCAGGCACAAAAAAAAAAAAAAGAAAAAACCCAACGAACCCAAGCCTTCATTATCAATGCATGGAATCAGCTACTGTGATCAGATTCACGCAACCCTTAGAAAGGCATGTGATTATAAATCGTTCCACCAAATCAGCCCTGAACTGTGTACAATAAAAAGAGTGATCTTTATCAACTGTGCGCTTAAAAATAGCCTTTCCTCTTTAATTATGGGCTGGGAAGGCAGAAAATTATCAGTATTCTGTACCATGATGAGTAATTGTTTGAAGGCTGAAAAACAAGAAGTTGAAGAAAAAAAAATTGTTTGCAAGGTAGACAAATAAAAGCATTGGAACTGATCTGCTGAAACACTGTATACGGCCCCTTAACTGCATGCTTGTATCGTTTTGATGTATATCACACAGAGAGGATTTTCATGGCTTAATCCTGTTTTCCTTTGCAAAGCACTGACCCATTTAGAAAGAGATTCCGCCAAATTATATTCAAGAAATAAGACAGACTATAAAATAAAAGGAAGAACGGTACTTCATTTTAGAAATCATGATTCCACCTTTTTTTATGTGACAGCTGTTTAATATTTACTACGGTATATTGTCATCTTTTATTTACAGCAAAAACAAAAAAAAGGGTTTTCAGTGTGCCTTACATATATTTATTCTACTTGCAAACAATAACTTTGATTTACACACACGCATTTCTAAATTAATAACTAAAAGTTCTATATCAACATTTTAGAATGATTGTTTACACTGCTGTCTACTAAGAGTGGAAGATACTTAAATGCATTCTATCTAAAGTGTCTTTGTTTGCCCTAGGTCATATGTACTCAACCAACCACTCCACAAACAATTAACTTCAAGTGCAATATATAAATGAAGTAAAGCAAGCTTCATTAAGAAAATACGTTTCTTATATCACTATTAGCCAAGGATGTGTCATCTGCTGTCCGTGGTACTGAAAGGACTCATTCAGGACTCACAAGATTCTCAAACAAATATCTACATCTACTATCTATACAATCTATTAAGATATGTTGTGAATCCCAGTGAGTGCGCGCTAGGTCTTTTTCACAACATCTCTTGTGTGCAATTAAAATATGTTATTAATTATAAATATCTTCCAAACTTCAACCTTGATTCTAACTCCAAAACCCCAAATCAAAGCCAGTTATGAAGAGAAACTGTCACTAGTCTGACAACGAGAGTTCATTAACCCTTCACACCTGTAAATACGATGCATTATTAAGTAATTACTGGATTATAAAATACACTTTCCTCTACAATACTTCCAGGTGCAGAGAGACATGATGAGAGACATGATGGCTCCAAAATGTTCTGGGATGCACTTATGCACTTATATATCTGCTTGGAAATTATTGTACAAGGTGGGAGAGCATTTCTTCCATGGGGCCACATGCAAGTACCCAACAAGGGAGTACAGCTGATACATGTGTATAATATAAATATATACACACATGAGGTCTGTCTGGCCATCGTTATTATTATACTGTGATTGTTTTTTTTCGCTTTAGATGTAACCTGGCAGCTAAGGAGAGTGGACTGGAATGTGCATGCATGAACAATGCCGACATCACTGTACTAGTCAGTGGGGGCACTAGACCCCATTGAGTGAGCAGGTGTACTGTGTAGCAGTCACATATAGAATGACTGAACGAGTAGAGCAACAAATCTGCATCAAATTTTGTGTTAAGCTTGAAAATTCCTCCAGGAAATCTATTTGGATTACTCAGAAGGTTTCAAGGGACGATGCAATGAGTGCAGCGCAAATAAAAATGTGGAACATACATATAAATATATAGAGCCACACTCTATTCACTATACAAACATACACTACATCCGTTACACACACACTGTATCCACTATAAACACACACACTGCATCCATTACACACACTGCAACCACTATGCACACACAAACTACATCCCTTACACACGCATGCACTTTACCCACTTTATACAGACTGCATTTACTATACACACAAACCTGCATCAACTATACACAACCTGCATTTATTATATACACACACTGCATCAACTATGCATACACACTGCATCCTTTACACACATACTGGATCCCACTGGATCCCTTACAAAAACATTGCCTTGTGGCAGACTCAAGACCAGCCCTGTGGGTGGACTCAGGGGCGGGCCCCCAGGGCCCAGTCTTTGAGCTGTGTAAAGGACCCAAAATTTCAGATGGCAGGCCTGCCCATGACTCTCCCGCAAGACTGATGCTTGAAGGTTAAACACATAACACATGAGGATTAAATTAATCTACTCTAACTGTAAGGGCTCTAACTGTAAGAGCACAGCCTGACTTATGATGTAAATAAAAGAAAAATGTAAATGGTTTAAAGCAAATCTTGGCAATCTTGGCTTCCCTCTAGCTACCTATAACTCATTTTTTACAGATCTGCACAAAGTTCCATAGGTCAACACCCAGTCATCTAACATTGACATCAGAGTCCATCCAGTTCTGTTACAACTTGACTGATTTTTTTCTCTGCTCAATATACATCATGCATCACCCCTTTTCGGCCTCACTGTTCATATCATCATCAAGCATGTAAGGTGTTTCCATCTAGATGTATGCAAAATATTATGCATTATGCAGCATGTAAATCCTTGTTCCTGGCCATCACAGGGGTAATTTGCAGCCTGGCACTTACATTGGCACAGAAGTCTTAAACAGGAAGTGGGTTGGCAAAATTATAAGAAACTTATGGCTGGATACAAGAAAAATGTAAAATATGCAGTGGCAATAGAAAGCAAAGAGCATCTCTCGCACCTGAGCTTTATTTTAGCCCTTGGTTCTTCCACAAAGAAGACCATGACAAGAACATCTGGGAAACAATGTAACTGATTAAGGACAAAAGGAAAAATGGGATTATTTTGAGTGACTTCAAACTGGTATTTGTTACTATGCCTACACAATTTAAGCTTGTCCTCAACACTATGATTAGAAAGCTTACCTTGTTTCCATTTACATGATGTTACTAAATGGTTTCCCATAGTATTTACATCAGCATAGGTAACAAATAGAATATTTGAATATTAATAAACTTGGATCAAATCAACATTTTATTCTTCCATAGTTGAGAATAAACATTAATTTAGACTATTGGACATCCTTGCAAACATACAAAAATCCACAAAAATCCCTAATGACAGTCAATATCTATAGATCTATAATATATATAGTCAATATTAATATGTTAATTATTAGTTAAACTTTGTTATTATAGATAGTATATTTCTAGAAACTCTCCTAACATGAGGGGATAAAAAGAAAGAAAAAAAATATTCTAATTATAACATCAACTTTGTCTAACTATACGCCAAATGTGTATATGTTTATTTCAACACTGGCATTGATTGCGTCACTACTAAAATAATCTGAGGTTATCACGTGAGAATAGGTGCAACAGAAAAAAAAACCAGTATCTAGACAAATTGAAATTCATGTAAAATTATGCCAAAGCAAAACTAACAATACTCACAGAAAGCAAACACATTTTGTATTATAAATAAAAGAATGCCAACAAAAATTCAGAAACTGCTAAAAAACAGTGTGAAGGATTAATAAAATAGTTTACATAAACTCCAAACTCTCTCAGAAAGCGGAAATGTGTGATTTCCCCTCCCCCCAAATGTAATATAAGATCAAATTTACTATGAAAACAAAGAATAAACAATCAAGTAATACTTTAACAGACCTCAATACTTGACAAATTGTTAGCCAGAAAAAGAGAACATATATTCCTATTTATAACAAAATACTATGAAGGAGCTTAAATATATATATATATATATATATATATATATATATATATATATATATTTATAAAAAATAGATTTTCTCACCCCTCTTGGGTGGTATGTTTATTCCTCAAATTCCCAGAGGCCTGGGAATTTGAGGGTTCTGCGCAGTATCTTATCTGTTTCTAGAACTGCACTCTTCTGGACAGCGATCTCAGATGTCCCACCTGGAATCTGTTGAAACCACTCCCCCAACTTGGGAGTCACAGCCCCGAGTGCTCCTATCACAACTGGGACTACTACTGCAGTCACTTTCCACATCCTTTGTAGTTCTTCTTTCGGTCCTTGGTATTTGTCCACCTTCTCATGTTCCTTCTTCCTGATGTTATAGTCACTGGGTATTGCCACATCCACCACGACTGCAGTTTTTCGTTCCTTGTCTACCACCACGATGTCGTGTTGGTTGGCCAGCACTTGCTTGTCTGTCTGGATCTTGAAGTCCCACAGGATCTTAGCCCTGTCATTCTCAACTACCCTTTGTGGTATCTACCATCTGGACTTGTGGTATCTCCCATCTGGATCCATATTCTGTGCAGATGTTTCGGTACACAATCCCAGCAACTTGGTTGTGTCTCTCCGTGTATGCTGTTCCTGCTAACATCTTGCATCTGGCTGCTAGGTGCTGGACTGTCTCAGAGGCCTCTTTGCGCAGTCTGCACTTTGGGGTTTTCCTGGTGTAGTAGACTCCAGCTTCTATTGATCTGGTGCTGAGTGCCTGCATTAGTGCCTTTCAGTCCTGCCTTTTCCAACCACTGGTAGGATTTTGTCATGTGGGCCACATCCACTATCTGCCAGTGGTACACCCCATGGAGAGATTTGTCTTGCCAAGGAACCTCCTCTTTTTCTGCATCCTCGATCTGGGGAAGTCTCAGGCATTCCCTGAGCAGTTCATCTTTGGGAACCTGCTTGAATGCTACTACAACAGCAGACCCAATGAGATATATATATTTATATTTATTTTTTATTTTTTAAGTTACTTTAGTGTATTTATTTTTCTGTTATGGACATAAGACATCACACACATTTTATAACGTACTTCAATGTAAAGCACTAGAGCCTTTGCAGTATGGCTGCCTGCAAGCACCTCCACGAAATCCAGTTCTTGTAGAGGCACTGAACATGCGAGCACCATGTTATATTTTCCTATTTTGTTTTTTGCTGGAAAGAAACGGTTTCATATATGTTGCATTTACTTGTTTCTTTTGCCAAAACCTGGACATTTCCCATTGTGCTAAATAGGATTCTAGTTCACTTACATATACCATCATATAACCGAGATGTAAGAAGTCACATGATACACATAAGTCATTTTAAAGTTGACGTATTTTGTTGAGGAAGTGTCAAAAGATACCAAACATTTAGATTGAACAATTTTTAATCTGTTCCTCCCCTTGCCTTATTATTGAATAAGTAAATTATTATATTTAAATACTGATGAAGGTTCAGTATTTGTTCCTGATGAAGGAATCAGTGTTGTCCCCTGTATATTGTTGGTAAAGGATGAGGCGCCTAGACCTAAGGTTTTACCCAGGTGTTCAAAAGGTCGAACTTGATGGAAAAGAGTGTTTTTTTCAACCCAGACCCTTATATAACTATATATATCAGTGACAATTATCAGACTGCAAAAAATATAATCCACCAAACTTGGCACAAATAGAGAAACAAGAATACAACAATAGAGAAAGCTGCTATAGAATGGTACTACTGTAATAACACACAAAATCTTTCCAAACAAGTAATAGATGGGGAAAATGAAAAATTAGGTACATTTCCTTGGGTATACCCAAGTATCCATCTCTTCTCTCTTGGATAATTCTTCCGTCTCTCGCTATCTTCCCACCCCCACCCAATGATGTAAGAATTTATAGTAAGGTTTAGAACATGAAGTATGCAATTCATATAAAATATATAATTTAATTCACGTGCAAGCCCAAGATATAAGAATGCTCAGTATACCACAATTCCTAGTGTGCAGTTAGTTGCATCATGTTGGGATAGACTGGGGTGTTTGCATCCTCTTGTATCCATTAGGATAAAGCAACAGGATCTTCAGTTAGGTATATCGGTTTAATTTCTAAATCTGCTAGTGATTGCTCCAGCCTTCAGCACAATATAGAAATTAAAATGCTATAGCTACTTGAAGGAGACCCGGCCATCCTGATGTTCGTGAATAGCAATGTCCCTTTAAGATCGTACCAGAAGATATGTACAGAACTCCTTCTATGGAAGTGTGACAACCTCTCCCGCTTCTCTCATTTTTTTTTTTTGACTATTATTATTTCTTTGCTGTCACTTTTATATAAATTGTACCATTGATCATTTTAGAAACAGCACAATGAAAATAATCAGGCAATCAATCATCAAAAAAAAGTTCAGATCCTTAAAAGGTTTTCTTTAAAGAGGGAAAAAGATTTTGTCTGCTAGAAAACATTGCTGGAATTAAGCATTAAATAAAGAGAACATTCTAGCCCTGTCACTGTTATTAGAATGAGCCCAATGCCATTAACATTTAAAAAAAAAAAAAATCACACGTGTACATGATGTATCACAATTTGCCACTGGTACATTTTTATTTTTGTTTTGCATTGAAGCATATTGATTGAAGGTAATTATATTTTGACCATAGAATGTAACGTGGAACATGAAACACGAAACTGGCATATTCAACAGTAATATTGTTCTATAAAAAATGAACTGTCACATTTTATTGAAACAGAACATGTCACAGTTCCCTCAACTCAGTTCGGTAATTAAACATGACTGAAGCATTTACTAGTGTGTTTTGCAGTGAAGATTGGTTTAAATAACTTTTATATCTGTAGTGTGGAAATTTAAACCTTTCTGCATTTCCTTTTTATTAACTGTTAGCCAATAAGTCCAAATTATCACATGGTAAATAATAAAGGTTATTTGAGGCGGAACAGGAATTAGGAAGCATGTGTTAGTGGTCAGAGAGCAGGAAGTTAGTTTATTACGTAGTGAGTGGTCAGTGAACAGGAAATGAGTTGGTATGTGGGAGTGGTCAGTGAACAGGAAATGAGTTGGTATGTGGGAGTGGTCAGTGAACAGGAAACGAGTTGGTGTATGGGAGTTGTCAGTGAACAGTAAATAAGCTAGTATAAGGGAGTGGCCAGTGAACAGGAAATTAGTTGGTATGTGGGAGTGGTCAGTGAACAGAAAATAAGTTGGCATGTGGGAGTGGTCAGTGAACAGGAAATGAGTTAGTATGTGGGAGTGGTCAGTGAACAGGAAATGAGTTAGTATGTGGGAGTGGTTAGTGAACAATAAATTGGTTAATATGTAGGAGTTGTCAGTGAACAGGAAATGAATAAGTATGTGGGAGTGGTCAGTGAACAGAAAATGAGTTGGCATGTGGGAGTGGTCAGTGAACAGGAAATGAGTTAGTATGTGGGAGTGTTCAGTGAACAGAAAATGAGTTGGCATGTGGGAGTGGTCAGTGAACAGGAAATGAGTTAGTATGTGGGAGTGGTCAGTGAACAGGAAATGAGTTAGTATGTGGGAGTGGTCAGTGAACATGAAATGAGTTGACATGTGGGAATGGTCAGTTAACAGGAAATGAGTTAGCATGTAAGAATGGTCAATGAACAGGGAACGAGTTAGCATGTGGGAGTGGTCAGCGAACGGGAAATAAGTTGGTATGTGAAAGTGGTCAGTGAACAGGAAATAATTAATTATGTAGTGAGTGGTCAGTGAACAGGAAATACATTTGTATGTATGAATAGTCTGTAAGCAGGAAATAAGTATTTATGTAGGAGTGGTCAATGAGAGATAGGGTGAGATGTATATATATTCATCAGTACATATACAATCAGTAGCTAATCTATCTGGAACATACTAAGACCACTTTTTCCCACCAGGACAGAGGAACTTCTTGGCATCATGGATTAATCAATGAAGTTAAAAGATATGTTTGAAATTTAAATGCATGGTACCCCCATAGCATCATGCAGTAACTGTAGTTTTTACTGCCACACATATCATGGTGCAACCTTTTATTAAAAAAGTCTGACATATGTTTGTGTTTTACAAAGCATTTTGAACAGTGAATTTACTCTAATCCTGTGAATGCTCAGATGATTCTTTGTTCTATATTGGTTTGTGAATCCAAATCCAGTTCCTCAGTTACAGGGACACTTATTAAATACAGTCAAAATTTTGCTACAAAACTAAGATAACTGAGAAATATGTGAATATTTTTTTTTTACTACAGTAAAAATCAGTGGTAAAAAACTGTCACTGGGTGACATAAAAAAAGCCTGAATGAATAATCATTGTTTATCGTTATATATGTTTTACAGATAATTTACAGTAACTCTAAACACATTCACTAGACAAAAATTATTTTCTGATAGAAAATCCCATTGTCTCAGCACCATCAGACATAATGAATTTAACGATATACAATGCAATGTGTAAATTCCACAGATGTGACATTGAGTGAGTATTGCGTTTATCATCTATTGCTGAATCCCCATCCCATGTGAGTCAAGAAAAGGCAGGTTCTGGCCTTTTAACAGGTGCAAATTAATGCTATCACTTTAGCTATCAGAACAAAGATGATGAGTGATACAGTCTAAGCTCACACTATATGCATTGACCATCTCTGTTACTAAATTACCATGCTGGAGACGATAAGGTACAAAGACATAAGCTGATTGTGCATTTTGATTTAGCTACATCACAGTCTGGGCTTAATCTTAAAATCATAATTTTAATAAAAATGTATATAGCTCAACAATATTGCATATCTCATAAAAGAACATAGATAACACTAACCTACATCCATATATCTATCCCTAAAACTAACGCCTTTAAACCTTTTCCATGAGCTCATTCCATAATCTGTAACCATGGTGTCTAAACCTTATGTCTAACTATGACCTGAATTAACTATGGCTTAATTAATTAATGGTGGGCATGTCGCACTTGGCCATTCTGTACATTCTATTTTATGGCACACACATTATTTTTATTATTATTATTATTAGAGGATAATTTACGTGGGTCTGCACTTATAAATGTACTAATATCTAAACAGCTGGCTAGCATTGTGAAACCATAATGCTATGATTAGATTTAGAATTAAGGAAAGTATTCGGAATATGTACAAATGGCACAGAAAAGGTAGATGTGCGGGGACCATTGTACATTTTGTCCATTATGTAACTTGAAGCAGTCAGGAAGCAAGACGTCACTTAAAATTATGTAAATGAAGTCAAGTACAAAAAGAAAAAAAATGAATACTACATACATACTAAATATGAATATGTGTATTCATATATACTTATAGCAATAAACAAAAAAAAAAAAAAAAAGAAAACATGTATTGATCCAAAGAGAGGAATATATTTCTTATATAAGAGAAAAGCTGACCTTACATCACAAGGCAAATTGTCAGAACAAAAAAATTGTTATTACGGCTTACAGCAAGCATTCGATAATGAAACTGCATTACTGCAAAACAATTTACAGTACATCATTCAGCCCCGCATGAAATTACATTATATCTTGTAAAAATAGGCCTGTGGCTCCATCTTGTGGCTGATATGTTAATGTGCTCACTGTTTTCTATGAATGATGTAAAATTAATTAATGGAAAAATATATTTTTTTTTTTAAGTGTCATAAAAAAGTACACACTTTCCATTTGCTAAACTTCTTGTACTGGTGAAAAAACGTCATAGTAATAAGAGTAAGATTTATCAGAATGCGTAACTGTAGACACTGTTATTCTATTTTTAAACCCAGGAAAATATAATACATGCTGCTGCTGTTTATGCTCTATACATAATCTCTCACAGAAAGAAGAGAGAGATAATGTCACTCAGGAGTGTCATACTATATGAAATCTCGTATGGCTATCCATGGACACAATGTATGAGATCTCGTATGGCCATCCATGGACACACTGTATGAGATCTCGTATGGCCATCCATGGACACACTGTAAGAGATCTCGTAATCCATGGACACACTGAATGAGATCTTCTTTGGCCATCCATGGACACAATGTATGAGATCTCGTATGGCCATCCATGGACACACTGTATGAGATCTCGTATGGTTATCCATGGACACACTATATGAATCTCGTATGGCTATCCATGGACACAATGTATGAGATCTCGTATGGCCATCCATGGACACACTGTATGAGATCTCGTATGGCCATCCATGGACACACTGTATGAGATCTCGCATGGCTATCCATGGACACACTGTATGAGACCTCGTATGGCCATCCATGGACACATTGCATGAGATCTTGTATGGCTATCCATGGACACACTGTATGAGACCTCGTATGGCCATCCATGGACACACTGTATGAGATCTCGTATGGCCATCCATGGACACACTGTATGATATCTCATATGGCCATTCATGGACACACTGTATCAGATCTCGCATGGCTATCCATAGACACAATGTATGAGATCTCGTATGGCCATCCATGGACACACTGTATGAGATCTCGTATGGTTATCCATGGACACACTATATGAATCTCGTATGGCTATCCATGGACACAATGTATGAGATCTCGCATGGCCATCCATGGACACACTGTATGAGATCTCGTATGGCCATCCATGGACACACTGTATGAGATCTCGCATGGCTATCCATGGACACACTGTATGAGACCTTGTATGGCCATCCATGGACACATTGCATGAGATCTTGTATGGCTATCCATGGACACACTGTATGAGACCTCGTATGGCCATCCATGGACACACTGTATGAGATCTCGTATGGCCATCCATGGACACACTGTATGAGATCTCATATGGCCATTCATGGACACACTGTATGAGATCTCGCATGGCTATCCATAGACACACTGTATGAGACCTTGTATGGTCATCCATGGACACATTGCATGAGATCTTGTATGGCTATCCATGGACACACTGTATGAGACCTCGTATGGCCATCCATGGACACACTGTATGAGATCTCGTATGGCCATCCATGGACACACTGTATGAGATCTCGTATGGCCATCCATGGACACACTGTATGAGATCTCGCATGGCTATCCATGGACACATTGCAGGAGATCTTGTATGGCTATCCATGGACAGACTTATGAGACCTCGTATGGCAATCCATGGACACACTGTATGAGATCTCGTAATGCCATCCATGGACACACTGAATGAGATCTTCTCTGGCCATCCATGGACACACTAATTGAGATCTCGTATGGTTATCCATGGACACACTGTATGAGATCTTGTATGGCCATCCATGGACACACTGTATGAGATCTCGTATGGTTATCCATGGACACACTATATGAATCTCGTATGGCTATCCATGGACACAATGTTATGAGATCTCGTATGGCCATCCATGGACACACTGTATGAGATCTCGTATGGCCATCCATGGACACACTGTATGAGATCTCGCATGGCTATCCATGGACACACTGTATGAGACCTCGTATGGCCATCCATGGACACATTGCATGAGATCTTGTATGGCTATCCATGGACACACTGTATGAGACCTCGTATGGCCATCCATGGACACACTGTATGAGATCTCGTATGGCCATCCATGGACACACTGTATGAGATCTCATATGGCCATTCATGGACACACTGTATGAGATCTCGCATGGCTATCCATAGACACAATGTATGAGATCTCGTATGGCCATCCATGGACACACTGTATGAGATCTCGTATGGTTATCCATGGACACACTATATGAATCTCGTATGGCTATCCATGGACACAATGTATGAGATCTCGTATGGCCATCCATGGACACACTGTATGAGATCTCGTATGGCCATCCATGGACACACTGTATGAGATCTCGCATGGCTATCCATGGACACACTGTATGAGACCTCGTATGGCCATCCATGGACACATTGCATGAGATCTTGTATGGCTATCCATGGACACACTGTATGAGACCTCGTATGGCCATCCATGGACACACTGTATGAGATCTCATATGGCCATCCATGGACACACTGTATGAGATCTCATATGGCCATTCATGGACACACTGTATGAGATCTCGCATGGCTATCCATAGACACACTGTATGAGACCTTGTATGGTCATCCATGGACACATTGCATGAGATCTTGTATGGCTATCCATGGACACACTGTATGAGACCTCGTATGGCCATCCATGGACACACTGTATGAGATCTCGTATGGCCATCCATGGACACACTGTATGAGATTTCGTATGGCCATCCATGGACACACTGTATGAGATCTCGCATTGCTATCCATGGACACATTGCATGAGATCTTGTATGGCTATCCATGGACAGACTGTATGAGACCTCGTATGGCAATCCATGGACACACTGTATGAGATCTCGTAATGCCATCCATGGACACACTGAATGAGATCTTCTCTGGCCATCCATGGACACACTAAATGAGATCTCGTATGGTTATCCATGGACACACTGTATGAGATCTTGTATGGCCATCCAGGGACACACTGTATGAGACCTCGTATGGCAATCCATGGACACACTGTTTGAGATCTCGTAATGCCATCCATGGACACACTAAATGAGATCTCGTATGGTTATGCATGGATACACTGTATGAGATCTTGAATGGCCAGAGAGCTAACTTATGGCTGTGACCTCATATAATGTGTGGGCATGGAAAACTACTGCAACAATTTTGGTACTATAATGAATGAGATGAGGACAGGGAGCTCCAACATAAGAATATGGTATTACAGTCTCTAGACTAATTATAGCAAATTTTTATGTCAATATACATCATTTGAACATTACTAAGCACTAAATGTTTGCTGACAATATAGGTCATTGGCTAGGCATATACACTGGTTGGGACTATGTGCCTGTCATAAAGGTTTATATGAAATAAGGAGAAATATTTAGGGGTTAATCACAACAAGTAGCATTTGTTTGAGCTACAGCCTAAGATGTTTTTATGATAATTTGAATCTAGCTGTATTCTCCAGAGAGAATTCTCTTCAAACATGCAGGGAATACTACTAAAACAGAAATCTCACCAAGATACCTATCAGGTTCAATATTAAATACACTGAAGTATTCCTTACGCCGGTCAACTCATGGAAACTCGCTTAAAGCAAAGAAAAATATGTTTTGTCCCAAGTTGACCCTCTGTCACCATTTTAACTTTTGCTTATCTCTGCAGAAACTTGCTACAACTGGTGTTCCACAAGCCTAGGGTAAAGCTACGTTTCCCCCGTCATATAAGTACTTTGCATGTGTCAGTGAGCAGAGGTTTATGGCATGTGATCAGCACTCCCTCTGAAAATAATGTGATTGCTTTCATACATTATGGGTTGACAGCTATGGCAAAGTAAGAGGAGAGCTCATTGCAAGAAGTTGCAAATCACGGGGAAGCATTATCTTTAATATTTTTTATAATGTTATCATTTTCAGTTTTCTTTTTTCATTTTTAAGGCAATTATTCCATGTTTTATCTGTTCTCCAACAGGTAAGTAAATAAATGGATGTAAAATAGGTGTTTCACAAAAACAGATGACTTTTAAAACAAAACTGACCCTTTAAATTGAACCAGTTTCCCCAAGACCTGTGAGCTCCAACTTTAATCCTTTGAAGATTCCCACTGTCTCTTACAAACATTGGCCCACAAAAAAACCCCTATAAAATAAAGATTGCTGAATTGTTATAACTGGCCATGACACCTTACATTTCGATGACTAACATAATTGAATTTTCATGCTCTTCCCACAAAAATCACAGGACATAAATATTTGAGTAGATCCCAAGGTGAACTTTGAATACAACACCTTTCTTAATGTTATGTAGTTGTTTTCCAAATAAAATGATAGCAAGCAATGCAGATTGCTCTTGCATTGTACGGACAGAGTACATAGATTAATGACAGCGATGTAGAATGCCAGATTTACAGCAGAAGTACTGCATGGAGCAGTTATTGTTAGTTCAATTCAACGCAGGTCTGAACTTTGCAATAACCTACACATAGACACTTCTCCAGCAAGCATATCTTTATCATTGATTCTGACATTGCAATGAGTTTGCATATCTCGTATATCCGATATCTAAAGTTAGACATGACATTCAAGGACAAATGCAAAGCTTGTAAGTTTGACATAATATGATACATTGCAGAACCTGTATCAAACATTCTTCCTTTTGATAAAATGTACAGATGCCAAAAGACAACAAAGGACACTTTCACTGCATCGTTAGCTTTATATTATAATCGAGCATCTCTTCATGTCATTATTCGCTACCTTGCCGAATCGCCTTGGATCAATATTTCCTCTCTTGCCAAAATCTCCAATTAACTCCGTAAGAGGCAATCGATGAATAATTTGCCAACGTCAAACAGTCAACTTTACTAAATCGTAAATTCATTGGATACATGAGTACAGGTACACTGTTTAGTGGTATATACCAATCATTATTGTTTAATGTTTAATCTGCAGCACACATACAAGTAGAACACATGATTCTTTGATGAACCTATTGTTCCATTAATGGTGGGATGATGCATAGGAGGAACAAGACTGTGAATTTTATCATTAACTTTCCTGACTCGATACTGTACTTTTAATCCTCGTCTTGTTGTTCACATCCTATGAGAACTAAGAGATTAATTGTGAACTCTGTATATTACAATTTGACAGGTATGACTTGTATTTCTGCTTTTTACTCGGTTTATATAAACAATTAGCTATTTCACATGTCCTTCATGGTTAGGTCATAAAAAATATATTATACATATTTTGAAAAAATACTGTGTCTTGGACTTACCCGTGCTGTTGCTTAAAAGTAATGAACCTGACGATGTGTTTGAAGGTATTTTGCCATTGTTAAGCTGTTTCACTCTTTTAAGATGGGATTTTCCATTGTAGTGGATCTGAGCCTGTGCGGCCGAGTTCAGTTGAATATTGCACACTTCACACAATGAAAACAGGATCTTCTTTTTTTCATTTGAAAATGGATAGTCCGTCCGATCATTCCAAGTGACCTTTTCTTCAAAGCAGCGTAAAAACATGGCGGCCGTACTCATTTTCCCATTCTCATTTAAATGGTCGGGACTTAACGGGCGCTTCATACCTAAAAAACAAACATTGTTTATGAAGAGACTATGAAGAAAATGGACAAGAAAGTTGATGGGCTTCTTAGATAGCCACGGAGATCATGTGGTCTTTCAGGTGCATTTATTATAGTAAGCACCGTTTTTATCAGTATGTATCTAATTTTCACCTGTATTCAAGTATCTTGCTAAAACAAATGCTGTGATAAACTTTTTGTGGAATTTTGGTGAACTGACAAATTTTGTCCAGGACAACCAAGGTGGAGATTTTGCTCAGTTGTACTTTTTTATTGGCTTAACATTTGCGATTAACATGTTTAATATCATGGTTTATTAAAAGGGCTGTTCAAACACTATAACCACTGTAGAATACTGTTGAGATTATGAGTTTCCTGGAGTCTTCTGGCGCTGTCCCATGATAAAGAGCCAAGCCATTTTTTTTATGTTTTGACAGTTACCTTAGTCCTCCAGGCTCCCACAATTCCAATTCAGCTTTAGCAATATCAATTTTGTCCATCTGTTAGCATCAGTCATTGACCGACAGCATCATATGTTTTGTACAAAATTGATATTGCTAAAGCAGAATAGTTAGAATTCTAGCTGTATCACAGAAGATCATATGGTCAAAAATAGTTTATTCCTTACCATGGGATGATGCCAGGCTTTGACATCATACCACAAAGTTGTTCCTTACAATAAGCTTTGATGGCTCCTGAATAATTTTTCACAGAATTTTTGTTAATAACTTACTGTACTCTCAAATCCCTTGCTGTTATGCTGCGGTTTCATCTTAGAGCACTGATCAGTATAGGGCAGGATGAAAGCACATTCTAAGCTTTACTTTGCCCTTTCATACAATATTTGTGGTTATTGTAATCTGGCATTATATAATATGTATGCAGTGAGTTAAATTCTAAAACTGCTATTTTCTACATAGAGTCTGCTATTTACAATCTGATAGATTTGTAATGTGTGTTTACTTTATGTTACACAAATAATAATGCTTTTTTTAAAATCTGAACATATTCGTAAATTAGCTTTAATTCTTCCTGTGATTGAACATTAAAGTGCCTCTATCATCACGTATTTTACAACCACATACCTCCCAACATTGAGAGGTAAAAACGTTCACATTGTTAATCATGCCATTAAGGTGGACTCATCTGGTGGGATTCTTGGGTGCTTGTACGCAGAGTATCATTGAGGGGTTCTGCCTATAGGCTTAATTCCCTGAGTGCCGTTTGCGCAGTGTGAGCTTGTCTAATGATGAACATGCACTGCCCTTTCTGGGTACATGTTTCCTGGTGTTCTCATAAGTCGAAAAACCAGAGACCAGAAGTTTGACGATGGGACAATGCAAAATGCAGGACATCTGGGAGATATACAATAAGGAGCATCTCATTCTGGTCCGTAACAGTTTCTTTTTACCCCATAAACCTCTGCCCCCAGCAGTTCTACTTATCAGAAATGGTAAGTGAAACTACCGTTGGTTGCAGTCTGGTTTAGTTTTGCAATAAGGGGGAGAGAGAGGTCTATCTGAGTTATACTTGTGGTTGAACCATGGCACATATACACAACTTGGGCAGATCTTTTATGGCAAAGGAAGACACAGAGTGGAGGATTCTTCACCAAACTGTGAAATATGGGAAAATGTCAAGGTTATTACAAATTTTTACAATTCTACCTGAAACCTGCAAATTCCTTTCCAATTTTCTACAACATCCAGGATTAGTAAACACCTGGAACATAAACCAAGACTATATAAATATAACTGTAGATGTATTATTTGCTAAATAACTTTAAATACATATAATTTAAGAAATATTTTTGCTAAAAAGGGATTCAAGTAAAAAAGCTAATGTTTCTAATCCCGTATTTAGCGATATGGCCTTACATTCAACAGTTTATGTAGAACTGCACGTTTAAATTATTTCTTTATTTGGCCACGTGCGTCACACTGGTTAATGTTCCTCTATTTTTGCAATCAGAAAAAAAAAAATCAGGCTGAGAGCATCCTTCGCCAGCGATTTGTTACATCTTGCCAGTCACAGACGGGCAGCAAATTAGAACAAGCAGTTGATGCTAAGCAGAATCAATATGCTCCACTAGCAAATTATAAAGTTCTGAGGCTTTCGCAAAAAAAAATATCTAGAAGCGCTCATCAAACACATGTTGAAAGTCTTAATAACTGCAACGTGACAATAAAGTTGTTGTTACTTTTTTTAAATCCATATCTATACTGAAAGTGACTTTTTTATGGCCATGAACGCACAGCCATCTCAACCCTCAGGATGTAGATGAGCACTTTAGCTAAATTGCCTGACACATAACCATGATGGTTTTTCAATTGCCCTTTCCCATGCCATAAACTTGAGCTCAGACGTAAGAGACTGAAGGGAATGTTTGCATTTCTGTTTTAATTAGTGCCTAACTGCATTATATTAATAATGGGAACAGACTGTGTGAATGGAAACTTGCGATTTACTGCCAGACTGATTGTAGTGATTCTCTAACACAAACACAGAGTTACACATCTTGTGTCATTGTCTCATTGTCATTGCAGTGATGTGTTAAGGTTTGTTTTTTATTGGCTAAAGTACTGCTCTATTATAAGAATATATTGCAAACGTTTCCATCATAATTAAATATCATAAAATCGGGGGATATTTTTTAATTCACACGTTTAAAAATTAGATGTTAGTAAAATAATTATTCGTAAAATGACAAAATATTCTGCAGACCTGTACAGTGACCGAATGGACACATTAAAGTTAAAGCGGCACTACCACTGTCTGGGGACTTTGCCGAATTTTCAAACTCCCCTAATGGTGACATCCCAGCTGGTGTTCCGGTGGCCGCAGGGGGCTGGTAAAGGTAAGGTTACTTACCTGAATCTGTACTTTGCGGTCATGACCATCTTTCTCCTCGTTTTCAACAGCCAGGAGCCAACATCACTGCTGTGTCCTGGCGCATGCACGAGTTCTATGGAGGACTAAGGCAAAGTCTATGGAGGATCCTGCATAGACACAACCAATTCCCCACAGTCGTCACTGGTGACAGCTGTCGGGATTGACTCTTAGACTTCACCTTAAGTCTAAGAAAGTCAGGCGGAGGAGAAATACTGTCCCTACTTTGTCTCACTATCTCTTGATTAGGTTGGACTTTCAGTGAAATTCCATCACAGTCAAAATGAGTATTTCATAACAATTCTATCTTTAGGAAATACTCATTTTTTTAGGTGTGGGATAGGTGACTTTAATTCAACACAATAAGTCTGACTTGAAGAGATGGTGGCCCTCAAATGAAATAACAGTCCAGAAGAAGTGGGATAATAATAACAGGTAATGGTAAAAACTGGCAACGGTAGAGTACTATTCAAAGTAGGAGGAGAAGCACAGACTGGTGACAATAAAATGGAGATGGGGCAGGAGAAAGGAGGTAACTGGTTAGTTTATATGCTTCCAGAGGCAGTGAGTTATAAACATAGCTTATACTGTTATACTATATATATTCTAATATATAATGATAATTACAATAAAGGAATCATTTTGATGGGGAAGAACATAACAAATTCTTGGTTCATGGCAAATGTTGGGTCTGGCTACTAAAAATGCACTGCCTGCAATTGCTTCTTCTGATTGAAGTGAAGATAGTGCCTGAAGTCCCCTGTTGCTGTCATTCTGGTAAATATGAAGCCATTCTTAATCTTTCAATGCTCAATGAGCGACCTGACATTCCATCCCCCCTGTGCTGATCAGGCAAAAGATGAAGCATTAGTCTAAACATCAATGGGCAGCAGTAATTGGCTGAGGGTGTCAGCCTGACTGCCATCAGCTTATTGCAGCTGCTCATTGGTGGAATGTTTAAGCAATTGTGTAACGTCTTAACCATATCTCTCTATGGGGCCGAGCCTAGGCTGTCCAGGGACACTAACTCTGTGTTGAACTGCTCGAAAAGGGTTTTACACTAAATTATTATTATTATCATCGCCATTCATATAGTGCCAACAGATTCTGCAGCGCTTTACAATTTTATGAGAGGGGGGATTTAACTATAAATAGAACAATTACAAGAAAACCTACAGGAACAATAGGTTGAAGAGGACCCTGCTCAAACAAGCTTACAGTCTATAGGAATGGTGCCACGGCACTTCACTTACTATAACCAATTCAATGAGATGAAATGATTTTAGCGCCTAACGTGTCCCTTTAAAATTTAGCTGCAGAGTGCAGGGGGCATGTTTTTCTACCATTATCTCTGTACAAGTGGATGTGGAGACAGTGCCAATTGTGGCAGCGTTCTAGTTTAGCAGGAGTCTTGGGGAGAGCCTCAAATGTTCTTATTTTAATTGTTTCACTATTATATAAAAAGGCAATATGTTGGTGCTACATGCCATGTGTATCATGGCTGGGTAATTTCCAAGCCACCGCTGTACTGGGAATTCATTCTATAATTTACAGGAATTTACTTAAGTTAATCAATATTTTGAACCTCGGCAAATGGTGTATTTAAAGAGATCCCAAAATGACGAACTGCAAAATAAAAAATCAGTAGGCTTCCCAAAGGCATTCCCAAGAATTATTAGCAATAAATCTCTCTCAGATGAGCCCATTAGTCCTTTTCTACAGCTAGTAGGCAAGTAATATTTAAATTGATATACAATAATTAGTTTCATACTGGTATCCTATAAATATTGCATTACGGTCTAAAGATTGCATATAACTGAATCCAAAAGTCTCATGTCTGCATATTATATGAAGAGATATGAGTACCAGCATAATATCATTAATTCCCATGACAATAAGATTTGATGATTTGTTTATCACATAAAAACCAAAGCTATGATCAATGTAATTTATGACCCGTAACAGTAATGTTGGATCATAACATGAAAAATACACCCGCATTGATTGTAGAGATTGCATCCAAAATTTACTTTGCTAATAAGATGTAATTTTTATCCTATTTGTATCCTGTGTTGATTCAGTTAATGCAGTGCCCACTGTTACCTGGACATAAACACAATATATTCTCAATCAAAACCATCTGTATGATCATTGCTAATTTCAGAACAGTATCAATTAGTCTGTGTATCAAACGAAAAATTCTTCAGTTTTTAATTTAGTTCAAGAAGGCATTTCATGTACTTAATATTCAATACGGAAATTAAACCTTTAGCTCACTATTCCATTTCACATATAAGTCATCTGTCCTGCCCACAAAGGTATTGATTATTTCTAAAACTGCAACATTTAAAGTTATGCTATTAATGGGAAATGCTTTTTATCTAATCACTTAATCCATAATGGAAAATTATTGTTGAATAATGCAATTTTTGGATTTTATTGGGCTGTGCCTTTGACAAATGAGCATGCTTGCTTTAGTGGGGAAATTGGTGAAACCTTTTAAGAATTTCAATCTATAATAATGAGTTATTACTAGGCATCAGGCAGTTATAAATGTATTTGTATGTGTAACCGCCGCATTCTTAAGTTTCACAGATAACAGAAAAGTAGTTCTTAACATATTGGGTATGATCTAAATTTGAGTTGCCAAGCTATTTTGAGAATGCCCCGACTGGTTGGAACAGGTGTAATACACTCTTTAGTAACCAGCCATCTGCCCAGATTACTGCAGTGACATTGCTAGATTGGCAAATAAAAAAATCTAACACACTGATATGATTGTCATACAACAATAGGTAAAATAAACAAAAACATAGCACTATGCACACATGCTATTTCAATGAGTGCCAACATTTTGACTAACCTCTCCCAGCTATGACAGTACAGATACTTTATATTTGCATATTGGCTGACACTTCCTCTCTTGTATAAGTCATCTATATTGGTCCTACCATCCCACCTACCATTTTCTCTCTAAGTCTTTTTCTCTACTGGTCATGGTTTCACTCTCTTTTTTCCAAAATCTCCCTATCTTTCTCTCCTCATATGCTTGCTTCCTGAAATTCAATCATTCTCCCTGTTCTCCACTCCTTTTACCATCTTATTCTTCTCCAAAATAGCTTAACAAATCTCTCTTTAATATCATATTCCATGCTGTCCTTTTCTCTTCCTCTCCACTCCTTCTCCAGCCCCTCAACCGCCCAGGCACCTTGTCTCTCTCCATTTTTGTCACTTCCTCTCACACTTTCCTATCTCCTTTCTCTACCAGTTATTTTCCTTCTTTTTCTTACTTCACTCTATTTCCCCTTGTTACTGAATTCCATTCCATTAATTATAATAATATTGTTAAGGCATATTCGGCATTCCACACTATTGCCATTGTGGACAAGAGGGGCTCATTCACACAGAACAGTGGAAAAAGAGAGTGATATGCAACTTCTTCTCTGTAATCTGCTACCCATAGAGTATGTCCACCTTCCACACTTTCCATACATAAATTGACATATTATATATACATATTACCAAGAGTAAGAGTTGAGGTAAAGTGGAAATGTTACTAAATTAAAGGTGCATGCCAAGTACCAGAACCACTGCAGTTCACTGTAGTGGTTATGGTGCCAGGAGTGCTTGGAGACCTCCCAGGGCACGTAGTCAAACATTTAATTAGGAGATTCTATTAGTTTCACAGAGCTAAGTGCTGCTGTACATGTCTGGGATATTAAATGAGAGGTCAGCCGAGCACTCTCAGCCTAGTTAACGTGTTTGGCGTATTCCTTTAAACGCAGTTTATTGCATTATTTTCCTTTTAGAGATGGCAAGTTTATTGGTACTTTCTACAGTGCACGTCGGCAAGATTTACAAAGACCATATATTCTGGTTTAAAATGTGTAATTTTCTATGTATTAGTCAACAGCACAACATATATTTTCTGCTTCGCAATATAACCATTTCTTAAACTTCTGCACATATCGCAAGCTGCACGAAATGTTTTATCGCGTCCTTGAAAGAACAGTAATGGTAACACTTTGTCCTAAACTACCTTTTGTCAAGCCTATATTTATGTGCAATTGGTATTTTGTCTCGGTTCACATTCCATTTACCTCAATGAAGGGATAACTTTTTAAGGTTGCCAGCTCAGACTTTACCAACTTATATGGTATATTCTTTGTCTTCCAAAAAGGAACAATAATAAGGCTTCTTGGTTCAGTCATATAACATGAATGCAATTAGGGCTGTATTCACATAAGTCACCCACATAAAACTGTAACAGTATACATTCATGGGTCACCTCCCTCATCTACTAAAAAAAGGCTACTGGCAGTGAGTTACATCAGCCGTATTAGTAATTGTATAAAAATGACTCTGATTATTAATATGCCAGTGATCACTCCTATCTAATTTCAGAGGCTGCCTGTCAAGGAATTAGTTATTGGTCTCTCTTTCTAGCACCCAAGCTGTAGGCTTTGGGGTGATGACATACCTAAATGGACTTTATAGTCTAGGAATATAAAATTGTATTCTTAGCACTATAGTAGCCTATAGTCCCCCCTCACTCGCCGCCCCCTCAACCCCCACAACACAGAAAGTTTTCTGTCACTTACCTGATTCTAGCGCCGATGCATTAGGACAATCCCATAGGAAAGCATTGAATCAGTGCCTTCCTATAGGGTTGTAGCTGACATTGGATGTCCTCATGCATAGCGACCAAAAGTCGCCTAATGACCAAGAACGTCATAGTGGCTATCTGGTAGATCCATATCATGGCTGGTAGATAGCCATTAGAGGCAGAGTTAACCCTGCAATGCAATTATTGAAGTTTCTCAATAACTGCAATAATTACTATTGCAGGGTTAAAGTGACAAAGACACTGCACCCAAACCACTGGTAACCGTAGTGAGGCAAGCCGAGGTCAGTGGGAAGGAGAAGCAGCAAAGTCAAAACGGTCCAAATTCAGCAACAGGTAGATGAAACATCAACAAGCTTGATTATAGAGTACAGGAACCACAATAATCTGGCAAACGTACAGAGACAGGAAGTGAATTATATACGCAAAGAACCAGACACCTGACCAGACACAGCTGAAGAGAGTTGTCACTGATATCATTGCTTGTAGAGTCAAGGTTATCAGATCTCAGGTAAACTTGCAAAAGGCAGGCTGGTGAACTGGTAAGGAGGTTTAGCAGCATGTAAACCAGGGTTTGAAACCCAGCAGAGTCAGTTCCTCACAGTAATACTTCCTGATATTGTTTTTAAACCTTTGCCCCTCTAATTTCAGACTATTTCCTCTTGTTGTGGTGTTTTTTCTTCTTTTAAATATAGTCTCCTCCATTACTGTGTTGATTCCCTTTATGTATTAAAATGTTTCGATCATATCCCCCCCTGTCTTGTCTTTGCTTCAAACTATACATGTTAAGATCCTTTAACCATTCCTTGTAAGTTGTATCCTGTAATCCATGAACCAGTTAAGTAGCTCTTCTCTGAACTTTCTCCAAAGTATCAATATCCTTCTGGAGATACGGTCTCCAGTACTGCGTACACTACTCCAAGTGAGGTCCCATCAGTGTTCTGTACAATGGCATGAGCTCTTCCCTCTTTCTACTGCTAATACCTCTCCCTATACATCCACACATTCTGCTAGCATTTCCTGCCTCTCTATTACATTGTCTGCCTACCTTTAAGTCATCTGAAATGATTACCCCTAAATCCCTTCCTTTAGATGTTGAGGTTAGGACTCTATCAAATATTCTATACTCTGTCCTTGGGTTTTTATGTCCAAGATGCATTATCTTGCACTTATCCACATTTAATGTCAGTTGCCACAGCTCTGACCATTTTTCTAGTTTACCTAGATCATTTGCCATTTGGCTTATCCCTCCTGGAACATCAACCCTGTTATATATTTTTGTATCATCTGCATAAAGACATCCCTTACCATCAAGACCTTCTGCAATATCACTAATAAAATATTTAAGAGAATGGGTCCAAGTAGTGAAGTAGGGGTACCCCGCTGGTAATAAGATCTTGCTTCGAATATACTCCATTGACTACAACCCTCTGTTGCCTGTCACTCAGCCACTGCCTAACCCATTTAACAGTATTGGAATCCAAACTTAAAGATTGTAGTTTATTAATAACTTTCTATGTGCGACAGTGTCAAAAGCCTTACTGAAATCTAAGTAAGCAATGTCTACTGCACCACCCTGAGCTATTATTTTAGTTACCCAATCAAAAAAATTAATAAGATTAGTTTGGCATGACCTCCCTGAAGTAAACCCATGCTGTCTCTGATCTCGAAATCCCTGTAATTTTAGATGTTCAACAATCCTATCCTTTAACATGGTTTCCATTACTTTCCCCAGTGCAGAAGTAAAGCTTACTGGCCTTTAATTGCCCGACTCCTCCCTACTACCTTTCTTGTGAATGGGCACAACATTCTACTAACAGACTACTCCTGTTAACAATGATTGGTTAAATAAATCCGTTAATGGTTTTGCTAGTACACCACTAAGCTCTTTTAATAACTTTGGGTGTATTACATCAGGCCCCATCGACTTATTTGTCTTTACTTTTGACAGTTGAAATAGAACCTCTTCCTCTTTAAAACTCACATGTAACAAATGACTAATTTGTCCTTTTCCCAACTGAGATCCCTTTCCTTCATTTTCATCTGTAAATACAGAACAAAAATATTAATTGAAGCAGTCAGCAAGACCTTTATCCTCTTCTACATACCTACCTTCTTTTGTTTTTTATATAACTAATCCTTGTTTTACTTTCCTTTTCTCATTTATGTATCTGAAAAATATTTTGTCCGCTTTTTGTTTTTTTACTAACTGTGCTATTTTCTCTTCTGTGTGTGACTTGGAAGCTCATATAACTTGTTAGCCTCTTTCTGCCTAATCTTATAGATCTGTCTATCTTCCTCGCTCTGGGTTTTTTTATGATTACTAAATGCTAACTTTTTGATTTTGACTATTTTGGCCACATCTGCGGAGTACCACAGTGGTTTCTTACATTTTGTTGCTCTTACTGACAAGCCTAATGCAATTTTCTGTTGCCTTTAGTAGTGCAACTTTTAAATAATCCCATTTCTCTTGGACTCCATTTAACCCCTTAAGGACCAAACTTCTGGAATTAAATGGAATCATGACGTGTCAGACATGTCATGTGTCCTTAAGGGGTTAAACTGCATATCAGACTGATCCAACCCAAAAGGGCAGTTCAGATCAAAAAGTTAGGCCAGCTCCCTCTGAACGAGCGATACAACAACCCCTCACAATAATTTTAGCATGTTTAGGCCTTGCCAGTGAGGTATAGCTATAACCCCTAAAGACACAGTAAAGCACAATCTAGACACAAAAAATCAGGCATTTTTATTCACTAAAGTGCAAATTTTGAAAAATTGACGAGGGAACTGTAAGTCACACTCGGTTCTTCTTTTTCCAGCTCAGATTTTGGCTTAAAATATGTTCAACTCTCTTGTTAATTATCCACAATTTCTAAATAAGTCAATCTTGCATCCTTATTTGCCCTTTTCAGCTTATACCATATAAACTACTTTGGAAGTAATACAAGGTTTAGATTTTCTGCAAAACTCTATAATTATTATGAATGTAGTTTAGGTAACTGATAATCATAATTATCCAAAATAATGTGATTTATATAACTTCGGTGAAAACATAACATAGAAAAAAAACTATTATGAGGTTGTTTGATATAATAATTAATTCCCTTATTAATTATCTAGAAGCAATGCATTACCTTGCCTTGTCATTTATTAGAAAAGACTTACTAGACTTGTTTTAAAATGAGCATGCATCTCTAATGGCTTCTAAAAGACAGCCTTATAATAACTGTTTGCTTCCGTACTTCGCTTTAACCATGCAAGATAATTATTATAGCAAATTACAAATAGCATTACTGCTGTAAAAAAAAGTGGTAATTATTTTTAGTCGTAATTAATTACTTTAAAAAAATTAAAATAACATGGTGACGGGCAGTGAATAAAATACCACTGCCTCGCAATATAACCTCAACATGAACTCATTTGAAAGCTACAGCTGTTGTGGTTTAGAGATTTGACTTAATACCCATCATTATCTCTCAGTTAATACTCTTCCGTGCACCAATCAGTAGTCATATGGTGTTTGCAAACCATGGTCACTTAACCCACTTGAGGGCCTTTACGATGTAGTTTGTACCTCGATACAATCAGATTACATCTAATCTATATGATTTGTTTCCTCTATGAAACAGATAAAGGGTAAGCTTTTAGAGTTCTGTAACAGAGTGGATGCTATCACATCTCTCTTTTCTCAAATTAATACTGTAACAAATGAAAACACAACAGTTTAATATCAAACTGTTATCTTTGTTAAATGTAGTTTTAGGGAGTTTTGGAGTGTTATAATCATGGCAGAATTGACTATTTTTTAAACTTTTGCCTAAATGACCAAACTTTTTTTTTTAAGTTCATATCAATTAAATGGTTCAATTCTCAAGTCAACTTGCTTGTATTTTGCTGATCTGATATAACCTTTTTTCCAGTTAGTTGTCTGTATTTCTCCAGAGCAGTGTGGGATGGTCATGCACACCTAAAAACACAATTAATGATCTGCTCATGCAATTCGGATTCGACCTTCGGTGTTTCAATTCAGACAAATTTTGTCCATGCAATCATTTCAGAAAAACGAATCGGATGAACCAAAGGTGCAAAAATGGGCCAATCAAAGGACTACAGAATATAAATAGTATGTATACAATTTGCAGTACACTTATTTAGTTCACAGATCACGTGTGAAGAAGTAACGAACAGATGGAAAAAGAGGAGGAGCATTAAAAAAAATCTATACTTATGTAATCTATTTATTAAATATATAATATACGGAATACAGATTTTTTTTTAATTGCTCTTACTTTTTTTCTCTACTGGTAACTTCTCACTTGATATGTGAAAAAAAAAATTACGTTTAGTGCCTCTCCCCTAATGATCCATCATCTTTTTTCTTATCAATCTACTTTTTTGAGACAGAACTCCAAATCACAAAACAAACAAAATGGTTTTGCGCATTGTCTATTTTATTTGTTTCGTGATTTGTCTATATAACTTTTCGTAGTTTGGAACTTTAGACTAATTGTGTTTTGGAAGAGACTGAATGCACAAGTCTACATTTTGGTACACTGAATAATCTACCTCTACCGTTACATTGGCCATTGAAAAATGATAACTATTCTTGTATAATGATTGGATACATCCAAAACTTAAACTCTGTGTATTTATAAAATCTAGCAACTAAACTACTGCAATGTACAGAATAAAATGTATACCTTTAACCCGACCTTGTCATCCACACATTTTGGAGGTCTATGTCCAGTTTTAGGTTGAGCATTTTTCCATTGGTCAAGCTTTTTCCCAGCTTTGAACCACATGCATCTACATCATCACTCAAGAGATACATGACAATACTACTACCTTTCAGGTAGCTCACCTCTTTGTGTTAGCATATTGTCCAAAGATTTCTTTGAAATTGTCCAATGACTGCTTACTATATGATATGTCATAATATTGCCATGGCAATGTTACACCAACTCCCTCAAATAAAAGAATGGCTGTATCCCAGTGTAAATGCACAGATACGAAAGATTTAAAAATCTACGTATACTTGGCAGTTGTCCGCTATCTGGATTTGTAGCAGCTGATTTGCACTTGGTAGCTGACCTTTAATCTAATAACTGGGCTACGCAGAGTACAATTGAGTACACACTGCTGTGATGAATGAAAAGAGAATGCCATTGATCAGTTTTATACAGTTCTTGACACAAGCTTCTATAAGAAGATCAATAATTCTTGGTTTTCGTCACCCACTCTAGTTCTGCACAATGCATGTTTATCTAGACTTGCGCATTTGTGACGAAAGTATATACAAAATCTATTATTGCAAGCTTGCATATTACACTTTACCTGTATTTTATTTCCTTTATACGCTATAGTATGCTAATTTAATACATGTATTCAAAATGCTTACATGAGCAGTAGAAGAGAATGTATTCACTAAGTTGTCGACAACTGACAAGGGAATTGCAAATGTAATGCTATATATCTAATTTAAAAAAAAAGTTGGAAAAAAGCTGAGTTGGGGATTTTTAAATTTTTTTAATCTTTTGCTACCTTGGCTTAAAATAAGCAATTTCCTTATCCATGCTCAGTAATTCATCATTTAGTTAATAAACTACGTGGTACTCATAAGAAATCATGAAAAAAAAAATTATAATTAACTATGACTGTCTATGATAGAATCTTACAATATTCTATAAGCTTGAGACTCAGTAGGACAGAGTTTAATTAATTTTGGGACATGCAAAATGCAGGCATTCTTAGAAGCTGTAAAACATATGGCAAGCAGCTTAGCTCCAAAAGGATAATATGCAATGTATTTGCAAAGAACTAGTCTGCACATTTTTAGCTGCATTTGTCATAAAAGTTTATATTTTTATATATTGATGGAATGTAATTTGCACGGTGTAGCTGGAAAAGGGACTTTGAGAACGTCATGAAAATGCATAACATTTCACTTAATGGATATTCTAACAACATGCAAAATACTCAAGGATAAAATAGGATTATTAAAGCTACCAGCAGGGGACTGTGAATGGCAGATTTTTGGCTTGGAGCCAAACGAGCCTCGCTGACCCAGATATCAGGCCATCAGTAGCCCTCACACTTTCACAGTGTTTGCAGGCTTAGAACACAACAGCCTAAAGCACAACGTTTTCTCTGAATATACATGCAGTGGACAAGCTACAAGAATCTCCACAACTTAGCTCATTTGTTTCCTTATGCACATGAACTTGCATGCTAGTAATATTATTTTAGAAATAAAACTGTCACATGATCAGGAATCTTAAAAAAATGTCAGGCACTAAGCTCATTTGTATATCTTTGTAACACGATCCCATTCTTTTTACATTAAGATTATGCAGTAGATGAAGGGTCGTTTCAAAATATTTTGATGGACAGACAGACAAACAGGTTTTAATTTGTGTCCCATTGTACAGTGCTCTTTAATTTGCTAGAAACTATTCTACAAAATTTACAGAATTACACTGTAGTTTCCAATTCTATTTATTGAAAGTGTTTTTCTCCAACCCTTTTTTTCACCTGTGAATAAAGCCATATTGGGCATTATTCTTTAAAGGGACACTATAGTCACCTGAGTAACTTTAGCGTAATGAAGCAGTTTTGGTGTATAGAACATGCCCCTGCAGCCTCACTGCTCAATCCTCTGCCATTTAGGAGTTAAATCCCTTTGTTTATGAACCCTAGTCACACCTCCCTGCATGTGACTTGCACAGCCTTCCATAAACACTTCCTGTAAAGAGAGCCCTATTTAGGCTTTCTTTATTGCAAGTTCTGTTTAATTAAGATTTTCATATCCCCTGCTATGTTAATAGCTTGCTAGACCCTGCAAGAGCCTCCAGTATGTGATTAAAGTTCAATTTAGAGATTGAGATACAATTATTTAAGGTAAATTACATCTGTTTGAAAGTGAAACCAGTTTTTTTTTTCATGCAGGCTCTGTCAATCACAGCCAGGGGAGGTGTGGCTAGGGCTGCATAAACAGAAACAAAGTGATTTAACTCCTAAATGACAGTGAATTGAGCAGTAAAATTGCAGGGGAATGATCTATCCACTAAAACTGCTTTATATAACTAAAGTAATTTAGGTGACTATAGTGTTCCTTTAAGGTGTTCCCACACCCCAAATCTTTTCAATATAAGTTTTACTTACTTTAATCCAGTGCTGGGAGCTGCTCAGAGGGCCAATAGAAGGTTTCTTATAGTACCTTTGATTGGACCATTTAATCGGCTCAGAACACATGCATGCACACTGACCCAGCAAGAGGAGGGGACAGGGGAAGGAGAGCGTGAGGATACAAAAAACATTGGATGGCACAGAGAGAGGAAACCTGAGCTTCCCCTTGCAGGCTCTGTGCATGTCTGTCGGTAGCAGAGTTCTGGACTGCCTAATTCACGTGTGCAAGGGGTGCAACTAGCCCCTGGCACACAATTAAAAATAACTCTAGGTGTGCAGTGTTTCAAGCTGAATCCAGACTCATACTACCATGCCAACTTCAAAAATTAGACGTGATCCTGGTGACAGGAATAACCCTATCTATTTCATTCATAGAATCATGGGAGTTGTAGTTCAGCAACATCTGGAGGGCCGAAGTTTGGGTAAGCCTGCTTTAATGCATTATAAGTAGAATCATTGTTTTCTGCCTTAATTATGACAACACAGTCCCCCTGCTGGTAGGTAGTGTAAAAAAAAATATTAAACATATTATAAAATAAATTAAATGCATTTTTATATATATAATATAATATATATATATATACATATTATATATATTTAACGTCATACATAGTGTATTTTAATACTAATATAAGTACATATATTAGTATTAAAAAACACTTCGAATGACGTTACATATATATATGTATATATAATATATATAATAGATCTACATATATATATATATATTATATATATATACGTATAATTACAATAAATAAATAAAATAATAAAATTAATAAATAAAATATTGAAACAAAATTTAATATAAATTATATATACATATGTAATTTCATTCTAACTGTATTTTGTTATTAATATATATATATATATATATAATGACATTCTATATATATCTATCTATATATAAAATGCAAATAACCGCAAATATATATAGATAAATACATATAATTACATAAAAGATTACATTAGTATACACGTAGAATTTAAATACCTATAAATGCATATATATTAAAATTCTGCGTGTATATTTAAGTAATCTTTTAACATAATTAGGTGATTTGATTAATAAAAATTTGATTGACATGCCTGACAACTCAGGGAGAAAGTGCAGAGAATTTAATTCGCAAGCACTATATTTGACCCTGTAACTCTCCAAGACACCATAAAACCTGTACATGGGGGGTACTGTTTTACTCGGGAGACTTCGCTGAACGCCAATATTAGTGTTTCAAACTGGTAAAGTGTATTACAACGATGATATTTTAAGTAAAAGTGACGTTTTTTGCACTTTTTACAAACGAACTGCACTTTTATGGACTATATTATTGTTGTAATATGTTTTACTGTTTTAAAACACTAATATTTGTGTTTAGTGAAGTCTCCCGAGAATAACAGTACCCCCCATGTACAGGTTTCATGGTGTTTAGGAAAGTTAGAGAGTCACATATAAGGCTTGCATTTCATTTTTTTGACATTGAAATTTGCCAGATTGGTTATGTTGCCTTTGAGAGCGTATGGTAGCCCAGGAATGAGAATTACCCCCATGATGGCATACCATTTGCAAAAGTAGACAACCCAAGGTATTGCAAGTGGGGTATGTCCAGTCTTTCTTAGTAGCCACTTAGTCACAAACACTGGCCAAATATTCGTTTTTTGCTTTTTTCACACAAAAACAAATATGAACGCTAACTTTGGCCAGTGTTTGTGACTAAGTGGCTACTAAAAAAGACTAAACATACTCCACTTTCAATACCTTGGCTTGTCTACTTTTTCAAATGCTATGCCATTATGGGGGTAATTCTCATTCCTGGGCTACCACATCGTCTCAAAGGTAACATTACTAATCTGGAAAATTTCAATTTAAAAATGGAATGTTCTATATTTGACCCCGTAACTTTGCAAAACAACATAAAACCTGTTAATGGGGGGTACTGCTGTACTCGTGAGACATCGCTGATTACAAATATGTGCATTCACAGTTAAAATGTCAGACGGAAATGCAAATTTAAAAAAAAATCTTATTTTCTCACATTTTTTTAAAAATTTTATTCCTAATAAATTATGTTCCATATATGAATAGTTAATGATAGATTAAAGCCCTGTTTCTCCTGAACAAAATGATGTATAATAAGTGTGGGTGAATATAATTTGGAAGAGGGGAACTACGGGTGAACAGACATATAGCGTAAATTCTAGTTTTTGTTTACGTTTTGTTTTGATCAGAACGTGCACTATTGACTCCGTCCTGAAGGGGTTAATGGAGTGCTAGATACTCTACACTTGGCTCCTTGCTCCTTTGTGTAATTCTTAATTATAGATGTGTTTTGTGTCTCCCCATTTTGTACAGCTGACCTCTGGATATCTGCAGCTAGCTTGTTTACACACATTTTCGCGGTTCTCATAAATGTTCTGTGAGGGAACACACAATAGAATAGACAGTAGGCTCAGTTCCACATTTGGATAGTCCCACTGGATCGGTCATAGCTTTGATGTATTCAATAATTCCCTGATTTCTCTCATGATTCCTAATTTAACACACACAGCTGAGTCTAAGGTAGAGAACGCTACTTTAGTTTCAAAGTCAGTGAGATCTGATGGTGAACAAGTCATTAATTTTCAATCTGCTTCAAATCCCAAGCAGACAAAAGGATAGACGACAGGGGAAAAAAATCTATGAAACACTATATTATTGCAGTCACTCAGAGGGGTCATAGAAACTGTGTGTTTGTTTCTATCTATTTCTCTGCTTTATTGATTATAAAATCAGAGCTATTATAGTTCTCATAGAATTAACATTATCTGCTTTAGCACATCAGAAATGTAAGTTGCTAATTAGAGCCCCCCTTGATGCATAGACTTAGAGAGTACTTTACTTAACTGTGAATCGTCAGGTGTGCAAAGGAAATTCACAATGCATTTCAAACACTAGGCCGAAATAAAACAAACCGAAAACATACACTATGAGAATTCTTCTAAGTTGGCTTTTTTGGCTTACCATTTTTAATTCATTTTGAATTGACTTACAATTCCTATGAATTCACACTCTAAAATATTACCCTGCAAGAAGTCAACCTACTATGTGAACACTTGGGATGAGTTGACAACTGGAAGGTTTTTCCACACATGGCTATTTTGATTTCTATATTTTAATGTGTTTGGCAATTCACCACAACTCATGGTTTTGGTGAACATGATCCTTAGACTTACCAAGGAGATATGAAAGCCATGTGAATAGAATGTTTATATTGAAGGCCATATGAACCATACCCCCAAAAAGGGTTATAAAGGCAAAGGAAATGCAGTTAAAGATTATTGTTAGCTTTTATATGGCCCCCAAATAATTCTGCAGCAATTTACAAATACTAAATAGAGATATATGACCATAGGTAATTAACATGCAGAATAAACCAGACAAGAGGTGAAGAAGGCCTTGCTCAAGGTTACAATCTATGAGGAATGGGTAAAGACACACAAGAGAAATAACAGCATGTCAGAGAGGATAGGGATTGATGGATATGATGACTTTTGTTGGAATAAGCTAGTAAATGTAGCACATGGGAAAACCAAACAGTGCCACAAGAGAGAGTAAGCCGGGCTATAGAGGCGAGGGAAGAGATGAGGGCGGTGAAATGAGAGAAACCTCACCCAAGAAGCTTCTCTCAACACACGATGAGGTGTGTTTTCAGTAACTTCTTACCGGAGGTCGTAGGGGAGAGTGAGATAGCACGGAATAACAATTTACAAAGAATTGGGGCAGACCTTGAAAAATGCTGCAGATGATATTTGGCAGAACGAGAAGATGTCAGGAGAAGGTCATTTGCAGAGTAAAAGGAACGAAAAGGGTTATATTTATTGAGTAAAGAGGAAATGTAGTGAGAAGGTGTTTGGAAGGCAGTTTGTGACATGTTGCAGGAGCGCAGGAGAGGTCATGGGAGGAGATGAAAGGTCCATGTCTTTTTTGCCTGTTGGCCAGTTGGACCATTGCAATGGTGGAGTAGATATGCATCATGTACATAAATATATATGTGTGTGTGTATCTTATAGTGTACACTCTACTATTCCACAGAAGACCCTCTTTCCAAAGTTACGTATGTCAGGAGGGAACCTTGATCCCCATAATTACCCCTAGACAACCCCTTAGAAATAATGTTTTGTGGGGCACAGTAGCAAATACATTCCATAATCCTCTTTTTACTTTACTACACACTATTTATTCTTAAGCTTGCATAAAATTAGTTGGCAATAATGTACTGTGTTTTTTTTTGTTTTTTTTTAAATGATATATTTTAATTCCTAGTAAATATTTATTTTTAGTTTCCTATTGGTGGGGCTGCAGGTGTAATGTGGAACGGATGATAGACTGAGCGGATGATACACCTCATTAGGATTTGTTCTAACCAAGGGACGTTTAAAGGTCAATGGATGTTCAGTCTTTTTATTTTGTGTAACTATTTAAAAAAAAAAAAAACATGAAATAAGAAATACAGGATATATTTTCCAGGAGAACCTGTGTTTAAGTTACTGATTGTTTTATAACAACAAGTTTCAAGTCATTGTAATGATTATTTTGTGGATTGGAAGAGAAGATAACATTATAAAAGTTGATACAAAGAAGCTATAAAATAGTAAAGATGTGACCAATTCAGAGCCTGCCTCGCAGAATCTAATAGTGCATACAAGAGGTCGCACAACCTGTAGAGATTGTGATTTTGGCAAGAGCAGCTAAAGTAATCAGTTCCAACCTAACAAAGACCACAGAGAGCTTACTGGGTCATCTGCTGTTTTTCTTCATTGAGATACTATCGAGACAGATTAGAACAGAGCGGCAGCAGCAATATACATTGCAAATGTTTCATTTTATCCCAGACACAGATTGCAACTAACACATAAACTGAGAGATTAACCTCAGAGAAAAGGAGCTATATATAGACAGAGAGGATGAATTCTGTGCTAGGAACAAAATAGGTGAGAAATTGCTGAAATAGAACTGTTCATTTGGAATGCAGAGGTGACAATGTTATTTATATTTACAAGGTGAGAGAAAGAAAGACCATTGGTGAATGAGCCACCTATTACAGTGTGAATTATGCTACCTGTTCCACACACAGATATAATAAATATATATATTTCTTCTTTTAGTTCATTGCAGAGAGAAAAATCTATTGAACATTGGTTTTATGGGTTGTTGTTTCTCCATATATGTAACATTTGTTTACTTGAATTATTGTGATAGTGATGATTGTGATAGTACTAATAGAATAAAATTGATGAGAGAAATTATTAGAATAGCTAAGGCTATAGAAAACGCTATTAAACGAATGTATACATATTGTTCTATGTTTTTTTTATTATGTAATATGTTATGAAAATCGTAATAAAAAAATATATATATATCGTATTTTTCGCTCCATAAGACGCACCACACCATAAGACGCACCTAGTTTTTAGAGGAAGAAACCCAGAAAAAAAAATATTCTGAACAAACTGTCCCATAGTGTTTCTTACTATGGGACAGTTTGTTCAGAATATTTTTTTTTCTCCCCTGTCCCATAGTCTTCTCCCCCCCTTCCTATAGTCTCCCCCCCCCATAGTCTTCTCCTCTCTCCCATAGTCTTCTCCACCCCTCCCATAGTCTTCTCCCCCCCTCCCATAGTCTTCTCCCCCCTCCCATAGTTGTCTCCCCCCTTTCCCATAGTCTTCCCCCCCTCCCATAGTATTCTCTCCTCTCCCATACTGTCCCCCTCCCCTTGTCCCATAATTACTTAACTGTCTTGTAGCGTGGGCTGGCCTTACAGCGCGCACCGCGGTACTGGAACTTCAATTTCAGGTTCCGGTTTCCGGCAGGACTGAAAGGAAGTGCGCACACTGAGTGCGCACTTCCTTTCAGTCCTGCCGGAAACCGGAACATGAAATTGAAGTTCCAGTACCGCGGTGCGCGCTGTAAGGCCAGCCCACGCTACAAGACAGTTAAGTAAAGCTTCATATTCGCTCCATAAGACGCACAGACATTTTCCCTCACTTTTGAGGGGAAACAAAGTGCGTCTTATGGAGTGAAAAATACGGTATATATTTATTTATTTATATATATATGGACACTCTAAGCACTGTATTACTTTAGTGGTTTTGGTGCATAGATGCTGCCCCTTTTGTCTATTTGCTTATCTACATTTTGCCAAAAAAATAAGCCACTGTTGGCTGTCATACTAACTGCTACATCCTTTTTTTTATGGTCTAAGCATTTAGTGGCATCACGTACAGCACGATAATATTAGTATGAACAACTCACAATCCTTGAGCGATTATTTCTCTCCAGCAACAGAGGAAACGTCTCAAGGACTGAGGACATTTACACATCTGAGTAGTTCACATGATATAACACTGTGATATATGACTCACAATATAGAAATTCTTGAGAACAGGTGAGTCATTGGGTGGGGGGTGGGTGGGGGAGGTACCCAAGGTAAAGAACACCTCCGAGGATGCATCTCTTTAACCAAATCTTGGGCCATGACCCAATAATTGAGATAGATTCCAAAGATACCACAGAGTTCTGCACCCTAAAGGTCCTGTGGGCAGAGCACCTAGAGACTTGGTATAATATCTCCTGGTGTCTAAATTAAAAGAAGCCAAGATAACTCTGGATCAAGATGTTTCCTAACTCACACTACAAAATTAACTTTTCCTGAAACTGCTGACTGAAGCACTACAAGACCACACATGGCTGCAATTGCTGGACCCAATTGTGTTGTACTTGGAGGTGCGAGCACAAAGTCAGCAACCTCATCCTCCATGTGGGGGTAATTCCATGCTGGATTCCTTGGGTATTCTTCTGTGTCTCGCTGTCCTGTGGCTCTCTGAGAACTGGGCAGAAGTGAAGGGCAAACTCTTTCTCCTAGCAAGCTCTAGTTTCAAGCTCTGCTCCTAGCAAGCTCCGGGCAGGTTCAGAGGCCTGTTTATGCTAGAACATGAGTGCAAAACATGGGACGGTCCTTGCAAAAATGGGACAGTTGGTATATATTCTTGGAAGTGATGCAACAGAGGACATATGAACTTGAGCGTCCTACCACTAGTGTCATTCCTAGACATTTCCTCTAGACAATAACAGCAGTTACATTTGACCTGAGGAGTTGTATTAGTGTAGAAATTTGATGAAGCCACTTGGCGGAAAGGTGGCATCCTATGACAACACCATTATCAAAGTCATTGAACCACAAAGGCCATTGTTTTTTATCTATAGAAGTTGTATGTGTGCACATGGCTTGTTCACTTCATCATCAGCAGTTGGCATGGCTGAAAAATGTATCTTAAAAAAGTACTTTAAGCTATGCAATGTATAATGTATAGAAGCAGAGCTCCTTGTCTTAAAAATTGCTCTGATTCCGAATCATATAAAATAATATTATTATTTTTTTTATTTTTATTTTTTTATATTTTTCACGTGCATGTTAGGTATTACATACAGGCTCTTGGTGCCCCAATAGCATTCCTCGAGCACATTTTTATATTTGACAATTGGAGCTTAAGTGAGACAGGCAAAGTTTTAAGATATACATTCACAGAAGTGTGTACATTGTGGAGTTAAGTGTTTACAGGCTTTGTACGCGTAAGTGTAAGATTGTTCATTTGTCTAGTGGGCTTCTTAGTTGGTTACATGCTTGGGTTACCACGGGCACCCACTCTTTATGTGTATGACTGTACGGGCTGTCTGCATTTGCTCCCCCTACGGGGTCTATATGCATGTGTGGTAGTTGTGGGGGCCTCTGTCAGGGCTAGAGTGTGCTATTGCCCGGTCAGTGTTAGGCTATAGTGTGTGTGTGATTATGTTTGCTGGCTGGAGTGGCTGTGTTTCCGCGTGGTTAGGCCAGCACATTGTATTAAGAGTTCAGAGTTAGCCAATGCCCTGGCTGGGTGGGAGTTTGGCGGTATCAGGAGATCTGGAGTCAGTCCAAGCGGGTTCACCCCAAAGCCCCAGGCAGTCTTGGAGACCAGCATCTGTGAACCACGAACCCGGGTAATCCCATAGGAGGCCGCGTTCTTCCCTAGTCGGGGGCTGCTGTGGATCCTGATGGAGGGTCGCTGTTTGTGGCGCCGGATCCTCTGAGACGGTGGGTGATGCTCAGGGTGTAGTCCCCTGGGGGTCTGCTGCCCGGGTTGGCCTGTCCAGTGAGGTTGTGCGTTGGTGCCATATTGAGTGCCCAGGGGGGACCCACCTGGTTCCCATCCGCTCTTCCTCCGATAAATAGTCGTTGCTTTTAGCTGCCAGGGGGAGTCATCTGGCTTGTCCCAGAGGCTGTCGCAGTTTGCAGGTTGTTGCAGTATACTGTGCTGGTTTGCCTCCCGTCTTTGCTCATGCTGTGTCTGAACACGCGGCTGTGGGATGGCCGCCATCTTGGGTCGGGCCGTCTGGTCGTTTCTCTGTGGCATTGTTAATGTTTGGGCCTGATGGTGCCAAATTGTGGCTGCCTGTGAGGACCGGGATAACCCCCACCGGTCCAAAGGGGGGGGGGGACAGCCAGACGCCGGTCAGAGAACTGGTAGAGCGCCCGTCTCTCTCCAGCTCAAGCTGGCTAGGCCTCTGGCCTCAGACGGGTTGCTCCTATGTCGTGCTGGGTCGGTAGCGGTATCGCCGTGTTCACCCGGTGCTCGTGCGTATTATGGGCACCTTTTTAGGTCAGTGGCTGTAACTGGCACGGAGCTGGCTCCGATAATTTAGCTTTGGTGCTGGAGCTCAGACGAGACACGTCTGATCCGTTCAGCGGTCAGGCCCCACCCTAAAATAATATTATTTATAGTATTCAAATGGCACCAGTGTAAAAACTTCCTAAACTCAGTATTTACATTTAAGTTTTAATGTATAATTAAGGCTGTTAAAAATCCATTAAAAAACTATTATCTATAAGAGTACAGTAATTCAATGCAGTCTTGCACAAGACTAAACGAACCTAACGACAGTGATATTTTAATAAGATTTAGATTAGTTTTTATTCACTCGGATAAATAAATTACATTGTAATTTTCCAAAAGATAAATTATGTTGGCTGCTTCTTATATTTTTTATGCCAAGCAATGATTTTTTACTTCCACGACAACAGAGTGCGTGCTTGTATAAAAACTACAACTGATGACTAAATCTAAAATCAAACTTTTTATCATTTTTATCAACAGTGTTAAATGCAGATTATTTTACTGAAAAAAAGAGATATAATATAAAAGGCGCCTACCTCATCAGGAAGAGATAATCCAATCAGAAAAATCCTATTCTGGTCTACGGTGTTTGCTCTTATGCCATTTACCTCTGTCTGGGTTTTATGGGATACGTCATTTATTTGCCACAAGATAACAGTGGTAGTGCAGTGGCTTTATGTTTACACACAATCTGGTTAACATTTTAAAGCGGCACTGTCATGCCGAACTTACCTTTCCTCAATCTCTTCCTCTTCTCCCCCTCTCTCGGGATCTGTTATTCTTTTCTTCCTGTCTTCTTTAGTTTTCTTTAAAATCATAAGACAAAGTAGGGACTCTGTCTTATGGAGGATTCCTCCGCTTGACCAGCTCTGACCAGCGGAGGAGCAAAGTGTGCTTCATTTCCGCTGGTCAGACCAATTTTCCCATGATCCCTAGCTTTCCTCCCAGTTCCCACAATGCTTCCTGTCAGTATTGCCGAACGTCCTGTCACTTAGACAGAACGCCGGCAAAACTGCCGAATTGCATCCTAACAGAATGAGCACTGTTTCTCCATTGGTGTTAGGATGCAATTCGGTACTTTGTTGGGATCGGAATTTCATTCAAATGAATGAAACTCCGATCCTATTCATTGCTGTGGCTGCATCTTGCAGCCGCTTAGTAGATAACTCCCTAATTCCCACGGTATCAGGGAGCTATCTACTAAAAGGCTGAAAGACCTAAACACTAAGTAAAAATGACTTGGTATTAGTAAATAATATGCCCCTACTCGCTATACCGCGAGTAGGGGCATGTCTAGTAAGCAGTGAGCAGCCTGTGGCTGCTCACTGTAAAAAAAAAAAAAATATTGCCCCCCACCCCTAAACGACGGGTGGGGGCTGTAAAGTAAAATAAGGGAGGGAGACCTATTGTCCCCCCCCGGCCCCCACCCCTGAGCGGTGGGTGGGGGCCATAAAGATAATGAGGGGGGGGAACCTACTGTCCTCCCCCCCGGCCCCCACCCCTGGACGGCGGGTGGGGGCCATAATGGTAATAAAGGGGGGGGACCTACTGTCCTCCCCCCCGGCCCCCACCCCTGGGCGGTGGGTGGGGGCCATAATAGTAGTAGGGAGGGGGGGGGAACCTACTGTCCTCCCCCCGCCCCCCACCGGCGGGTGGGGGCCATAATGGTAATAAGAGGGGGGGGACCTACTGTCCTCCCCCCCGGCCCCCACCCCTGGGCGGTGGGTGGGGGCCATAATAGTAGTAGGGAGGGGGGGGGAACCTACTGTCCTCCCCCCCGCCCCCCACCCCTGGGCGGCGGGTGGGGGCCATAATAGTAGTAGGGGGGGGACCTACTGTCCTCCCCCCCGGCCCCCACCCCTGGCCGGCGGGTGGGGACCATAATGGTAATAAGAGGGGGGGGACCTACTGTCCTCCCCCCCGGCCCCCACCCCTGGGCGGCGGGTGGGTGCCATCATAGTAATAAGGGGGGGGGCCTACTGCCCCCGGCCCCCACCCCTGGGCGGCGGGTGGGGGCACTAAGTAAATTCCCCCCCCCCCATCAAGGTGACTAGGGGTGCCCAAGCCCCTAGTCACCCACCCCCCACCCAAATAAAAAATGCCCCTACCTACCCCCCTCACCCTAAAAAATATTGAGGGGGGAATAAAATTGCTAACCTGTAAAGTAAAATTAAACTTACCATTCGACGTCTTCTTTTTTCTAAAATCTTCATTTTTCAGCCCCAAAAAAGGCCAAATAAAAAACCATCATAGCCGTCGAACTAAAAATAAAATAAAAAACCCGAGTGCAAAAAAAAAAAACCTGACGAAAAAGAAAAAACCCGAGCGCACAAAAAAATAATCCATCTTCACCCATGGAGGGCTCCGCGCAGACTGAGCTCCGCAGGGCGGGGCAAGGCTTATAAAGCCTTGCCCCGCCCTGCAATTAGCCTAAGAACACTCTGATTGGTGGGTTTAAGCCAATCAGAGTGCTCTTTGTCATTTTACAAGCGTGGGAAAGTTCTTTGGAATTTTCCCACGCTTGTAAAATGACACAGAGCACTGTGATTGGATGGCTTGAAATCCATCCAATCACAGTGCTCTGTGTCATTTTACAAGCGTGGGAAAGTTCTTTGTAATTTTCCCACGCTTGTAAAATGACACAGAGCACTGTGATTGGATGGCTTGAAATCCATCCAATCACAGTGCTCTGTGTCATTTTACAAGCGTGGGAAAGTTCTTTGGAATTTTCCCACGCTTGTAAAATGACACAGAGCACTGTGATTGGATGGCTTGAAATCCATCCAATCACAGTGCTCTGTGTCATTTTACAAGCGTGGGAAAATTCCAAAGAACTTTCCCACGCTTGTAAAATGACACAGAGCACTGTGATTGGATGGATTTCAAGCCATCCAATCACAGTGCTCTGTGTCATTTTACAAGCGTGGGAAAATTCCAAAGAACTTTCCCACGCTTGTAAAATGACAAAGAGCACTCTGATTGGCTTAAACCCACCAATTGCAGGGCGGGGCAAGGCTTTATAAGCCTTGCCCCGCCCTGCGGAGCTCAGTCTGCGCGGAGCCCTCCATGGGTGAAGATGGATTATTTTTTTGTGCACTCGGGTTTTTTCTTTTTCGTCAGGTTTTTTTTTTGCGCTCGGGTTTTTTTATTTTATTTTTAGTTCGACGGCTATGATGGTTTTTTATTTGGCCTTTTTTGGGGCTGAAAATTAAGATTTTAGAAAAAAGAAGACGTCGAATGGTAAGTTTAATTTTACTTTACAGGTTAGCAATTTTATTCCCCCCTCACTATTTTTTAGGGTGAGGGGGGTAGGTAGGGGCATTTTTTATTTGGGTGGGGGGTGGGTGACTAGGTGCTTGGGCACCCCTAGTCACCTTGATGGGGGGGGGGGAATTTACTTAGTGCCCCCACCCGCCGCCCAGGGGTGGGGGCGGGGGGAGGACAGTAGGTCCCCCCCCATTATCGTTATGGCGGGTGGGGGCCGCGGGGAGGACAGTAGGTCCCCCCCCCTTTTACCATTAGGGCCCCCACCCGCCGCCCAGGGGTGGGGGCCGGGGGCTGGAGGACAGTAGGTCCCCCCCCCTTATTACTATTATGGCCCCCACCCGCCGCCCAGGGGTGGGGGCCGGGGGGGAGGACAGTAGGTCCCCCCCCTATTACTATTATGGCCCCCACCCGCCGCCCAGGGGTGGGGGCCGGGGGGTGGAGGACAGTAGGTCCGCCCCCTTATTACTATTATGGCCCCCCACCCGCCGCCCAGGGGTGGGGGCCGGGGGGGGGAGGACAGTAGGTCCCCCCCCCTATTACTATTATGGCCCCCACCCGCCGCCCAGGGGTGGGGGCCGGGGGGTGGAGGACAGTAGGTCCCCCCCCCTTATTACTATTATGGCCCCCACCCGCCGCCCAGGGGTGGGGGCCTGAGGGGAGGACAGTAGGTCCCCCCTCATTCCCATTATGGCCCCCACCCGCCGTACAGGGGTGGGGGCCGGCGGGGGAGGACAGTAGGTCCCCCGTCCCCCCCTTATTACCCTTTCTTTTTTTTTTACAGTGAGCAGCCACAGGCTGCTCACTGTTTAGTGGACATGCCCCTACTCGCGATATAGCAAGTAGGGGCATTGGAGAGATTTTAATCTCCCTTGTGCTATTATGGGGGTCATATTGACCCCCATAGAGTGAGGAGGGGACCTGGGGGGCTTATGAAGTGGTGGGGAGCACTGCTCCCTGCCGCTTCTGTCTTTACATATTGCAAGGAGGGAGCTGCACGCCGGTAGCTCCCTCCTTGTAATAAAAGCGAACAAACAAACGAACACTGATACACAGTGTTAGTTTGTTCGTCTGATTTTTTCTATTCATTCATTCGTCTGTCTGATGAATGAATGAATAGGTGAAATTCCCGTTCGCATGTCCAGATGTTTCACTGGGCATGTGCGGGAATCTCAGGGCTATCTAGTGTGGGTAGATGACGTGTCCCACAGGGACTTCACCTACCCACACAAAGATGGTGGCGCCCTGAATATAGATCGGGGCAGAAAATAAAGAATAAAAAATAGGTAATGTGGGGGGCATAGGGGCATTTGGGGGTGACTAGGGGGTCGATTGGATGTAGTTGAGGCGGGAGGGGGGTTAAAAAAAAAACGGAATTCGGCATGACAGTGCCGCTTTAATGTTGCTTTTTTCCCTAAAAAAAATATACAATTTTCAATACTACTGAAAAACTTCACTTTACGTTAGACAATGTTTAATGTAAAACTACCAAAATCAGTTTTTTAATGGTTTATCTTTTCAGTAACAATTTAGAAAAATCACATATCACTGTGGTTGAAGAAGGATAATAAAGATTTTATTTTTATTTCCTGTTTTTTCCTAATATGTTGCACTGGGTCGAATCAATATCTGCAATTTTTTTCTAATAAATAATGGCCAATACTTTTTTTTTTAAATTTGCTGCAGACTGACAGCTGGCAATTAACCATTCCCTTTCTCCCAAAGCACTTAAAAAATCCCTGCATTTAATATTACTACCATAGTGAAAGAAAGGTATAATCGAAAGAAACCCCCTTAGCCTGCGGGGGCATGTGCTCCCTCTTCCCAGCGAAGTCAACAAATAATGTCCTTCAAATGCCTGTTCAAAGATCCTTCACCAGTTAGTTATTGAATGCTCTTATTGCTAATGTCTGCATTTTATGAAACTATCAACATTATTAAATGGTGATCCTAAGTAAGATAGATAGATAGATAGATAGATAGATAGGAGATAGATAGATAGGAGATAGATAGATAGAGAGATAGATATAAGATAGATAGGAGATATATATATATATATAGCTAGACAGATAGATAGATAGATAGATAGATAGATAGATAGATAGATAGATAGATAGATAGATAGATAGATAGGATATAGATAGATAGATATATAGATAAAGATAGATAGACAGATATATAGATAGATAGATAGATAAATAGATATAGATAGGAGATAGATAGATAGATAGATAGATAGAGAGAAAGAGAGAGATAAATAGATAGATATAGAGAGATAGATAGATAGATAGATAGATAGATAGAGATAGCAGATAGATAGAGAGAGAGATGATAGATAGACAGATAGATAGAGAGAGAGATAGATAGAAAGAGAGAGATGATAGATAGATAGATAGATAGATAGATAGATAGTTAGAGAGAGAGATATAGATAGATAGATAGATAGATAGATAGATAGATAGATAGATAGATAGATAGATAGATAGATAGAGTGATAGAGTGATAGAGATAGGAGATAGATAGATAGATAGATAGGTAGATAGATAGATAGATTTGAAAGAGAGATAGATAGATAGATAGATATATAGATAGATATATAGATAGATAGATAGATAGATAGATAGTTAAAGAGAGAGAGAGAGATATAGATAGATAGATAGATAGATAGATAGAGTGATAGAGTGATAGAGTGATAGAGATAGATAGATAGATAGATAGATAGATAGATAGATAGATAGATAGATAGATAGATAGATAGATAGATAGATAGATAGATAGATAGATAGATAGACACTAGATATAGAGCTAAAACGGTGAGTAATTTATTTTATAGTAATTTATTTAGCTTTTTTTTTTCTTTTCTTTTTTTAACCTGGGGGACCATTAACTAAACAGCAACATCCAAACTGCAGTGTTTAGGATACAGACATGCATTCCTAACACTATAATGTTCCTTGAATATAAATTTAAAAGAAAATAGAACATCTTGTGAAAAATGTTAACACAAGTTATGGGTGATTTTAAGTGTTTTATTCAATGATGTCAATTCCAGAGAAGTGATAATCATAAAAACTAGTTGAAAACATTTTTTCTTTTTTGTTGTTCTTTTCTTACTTTGTTTTGGTCTAACATTTTTTCAAGTTTCTACAACTCATAGATTAGCGAGCAGATAATGTTTTGTTGTAACATTCGGGAATTCAGACATCTTTTTTGCTTTTCATCTTCTGACCACTGTTTTGTGGTATAAAAAAACTTTTCTATTTTTGTCTGAAAAAACGCTGAGAATTACAGACTGCTTCTACACATGTAATTACCAGTTACACTGCACGCTATATATAGTTATGGTTCCTGTGAAAAGTACACTTATGAGAATCTAAAATAAAAAAAAATTTCATGCAAAACATTTAACTTTTACATTTTCCTTGCAATTTATAGGTTCTAGGTCTAAACATGAACATAAAGTCTAACAGTATTTTTTCCTTTTATAGAATATATGAATTTTTTTTATTGTGTGGGACTCAGACCCTTTACAAGTGTACATAAATAGAAAATGTATGGATTATGAAAAAAAAAGAACCGATTAATAAGGGGCAAAAAACAAGGAGAAAATCTCTGAAGTACAGAAGTTAACTAGTCTTCACCGATGGAACCTTGGAGAAGTTCCAACGTGTGCATGCAGTATGAATGATTGTACAGGATTCTGATTTTGTCTATTGACTACTGAAAAAATAAATTAATTTCCTAAATGAGGAAAGAGAGATGTTATCTATGTAACGGATCACCTGGCACCCCGACTTGGTACCTCCGTCAATGGATGCTCCTAGTGCTTCCTGAGGACTCCAAGCACTCTGGCAGACACCATAATCACCGAATCCGAGAAACCTTTAAATTCTCCCAAGCGTATGAATGCTGTAGACCATTGAATAGGAACCATACGAATAGGCTTGTACTCCTAGCAGTCAACTGGAACAGCATACAATAAATCCTTCCCCCAATAATGAGACGACACATCACTTTGAGGGTAAAACAGGAACTCCGGACTGGCTCATCCAGCCTGGCTTTTATTACAATAATACACATACAGGCCACACCCAGGGGGAGGCATAAAATAACCAATCACATACATGGTTCAGCCCACACATCCCCTCCCCTCAGATAACATTAAACCCAATTATCTGGTACACTTTTCCAGCCAAGTTCTGGATGTACCCCAAAAACAGGGGGTACACCTTTAAATCCAGCATCGCTGGATAGCCCTTATTCAGAGGGACAACATATTCAAAATTCAAGTCATTCGGATGAACGGTTCGTGAGATATGGGGTTCCAAAGATTTGACCGACCGCATGGGTAAAGTATCCGAAAACAGTTCCATGCATTTTGGCCCTGCGGTCGGTCACAAACAAGGGAATGAAAACAGGCGAATTGCCTGTGTTATAGAGCCTGGAGAGGGTTTGAATGAATTCCCTTGTTTGTGGGGTTCTTTCTACCGAACGGCGGGTCATTCGGTAGTTTCTATACGAATTTCTGGAAGTATGGAGGTCTCAGCGGTGTTTGCCTAGTCAAGTGTCCAATTTTAGTTCCAGACACTCGACGGCAAAACACCGCTGTTCGGTAGTTTAAGATGGCCGCCGCCACGTGTTTGTTTCCCGAATGGCGGCCACCCAGAGGACAAAGAATACATTACACTGATTGCCAATTACCCGTTTGCAACATTGTTGCAAACGGTAATTGGAGGCACACTTATTCCTGGGTGGTCTGGTTGTTCGGTAGTTTCACTCAATATAATGAATGGAGTGATTCTACCGAACAATCAGAGGAATGCTGCATACATATCCCAGGTTAAACTTAACACACAAATACACATATAATATTACAGGCAGTACACTAGAATATGTAGCACAGTCTTAAAGGGACAGTAGTCCCAAAAGTCCCAATATGTCCATAGATGCTGTTAAAAGGGCCAGTAGCAGCAATATACAGTACAATATGCCCCAAATAACCCAGGGGCCATCGTCAGTAGGTAGGAGGCTAGCAAACAGGCTTCTCCAGGGCCCAGTGGCGAGGTTGGTTTCGCCACATTTCTCCCCTTTTCCAAACATACTAACAGGGTACCTGACCTCTTGCCGGTCAGTGCCCTTGTTAGTCCAGCAGCCCACCCACAAAACAGAAACAGCAGTACAGTCCACCCACAATGAATGGTTACTACACCTGAGTAATGGAAAAACTTGTCCAGGTCCAGGTGCCTCACCCCGGCTGTGTGGGGGACTGGTAGGCTGTTTTGGTGGGTTGCTGAGTGGGCAGAGACCAGCGGTACTCTGCCCTGGTGCCAACACTACTACAGGAGTAGTCTGGTTGGAGCCTGGTTGCTGGAGACCGACTGTCTCCCCTTTAGCTGCGCAGCTCTGCTGCTGGAGACCGACTGTCTCCCCTTGAGTTACACCGCTCTGCTGCTGGAGACCGACTGTCTCCCCTTGAGTTACACCGCTCTGCTGCTGGAGACCGACTGTCTCCCCTTGAGTTACACAGCTCTGCTGCTGGAGACCGACTGTCTCCCCTTTAGTTACACAGCTCTGCTGCTGGAGACAGACTGTCTCCCCTTTGGCTAAACAGCCCTGTTGTGGGGGGGCAGGACCGACCGTCCCTACCCCCTGTGCTGGAAGTGCAGAGACCACGGTCCCATCTGCACAGGTGTGGGGCTTACAGTCTCCCCCTGGTACATTAAGCTGCCGCTGGGGAAAGGTGGTAACCAGCTCCTCTCCCATTAGAACACTCGGCCCATTGATGATCTGCCGCTGGGGAGAGGAGGTAACAATCTCCTCTCCCATGCCTACTTTCAGTCTTTGTGGAGGGAGACCGACTGTCTCTCCTCCCAATTCAGTGTCCTGCTGCTGGGGAATAGAGACTGGGCTCTCTATTCCCAAAAAATCACGCTGCTGCTGGGGGGTAGGACCAACTACCTCTGCCCCCTGTAACTCAGCCTTCCGCTGGGGAGGGAGGACGCTGCTCTCCTCTCCCTTCACTTCACACTGCCCTCCCGGCACATCACTTTGCTGCTGGGGGGCAGGAACAACAACCTCTGCCCCCTGTAACTCAGCCTGCCGCTGGGGAGGAAGGACGACACCTTCATCTCCCTGGGGTGGCTCACAGGACCAGTCTAAGAACTCTGCTACCTCGGGTACTGCTGGTTGCTGTTGGGCGGGAGGACCGGTTGTCTCTTCCCAGGCCTCATTGATGAGTCGCAGGTAATCCCCTTCCAGGTTCCATTCCTTGGTGACCAAATATCGTAGGTCTGCCTCGAGGTCCACAGCGCCAAAGAGACCCAGCATGTTCTCCCGGATGCCGTACAGGTCCCAAAAACGATAGTCGGCATCTTCCCCAAAGTCCTCGTCACCACTATTATCCCAAAATAGACCGGGGCCAGTGTATTCTCCGCCTTCTGGGAACTCATACTCTGCCATCCTGGGGACACACTGAGCCGCGTACCACTGTAGCGCCTGGTACGCGTTGTCGAGCGTCAGTTCTGCGTATACTAGAATCTCGAGTCTAGTCACCCACTTTTCTGTGGTCTGTTTTCTCAGGAGGGGCATCCGCTCTGCCATTCTAGCCAGAATTCGCTGCCTTCTGCTGCGGCGCCGATCCCCTCTTGAATACTGTACTTCCTCTAGGGCTTCGTCCCACAATCCTGCTCTGGCAGTCTCTCTGTACATCAACATGTCCTCTTCTGACACTGCTCCAGACCTCCGGAATACGGAACCGTACAATCTATCCTGCAACTTCTCCTCCATTTTCTGAGTTCCTTTGTAGATAGGGTCGCTGTACGGATACTAGCGTTGCCCTCAATTTGTAATCCAAAAATAGTGTTGTCTGTAGCTGTCCCTCTGGTTGTAGGAACGATCCCACCGCTGCCACCAATTGTAACGGACCGTTTCACACACAAGAGGATAAAACCCAGTTTAGGCGATAATCCCCTTTCCAGATGCACAGACAGCTACTGCAAACACCATTCTCCCGACTGGAACCACACGAACACTGGAACAGCTGAACAAGAAAAGCAGACATCGGCTTACACTCTTGGCAGTCAGCATACAATCCCATTCCCCCAAAGACCGAGACGACACATCGCTTTGAGGGTTAAGCAAGAACTCCGGACTGGCTCATCCAGCCTGGCTTTTATTACAATAATACACATACAGGCCACACCCAGGGGGAGGCATAAAATAACCAATCACATACATGGTTCAGCCCACACATCCCCTCCCCTCAGATAACATTAAACCCAATTATCTGGTACACTTTTCCAGCCAAGTTCTGGATGTACCCCAAAAACAGGGGGTACACCTTTAAATCCAGCATCGCTGGATAGCCCTTATTCAGAGGGACAACATATTCAAAATTCAAGTCATTCGGATGAACGGTTCGTGAGATATGGGGTTCCAAAGATTTGACCGACCGCATGGGTAAAGTATCCGAAAACAGTTCCATGCATTTTGGCCCTGCGGTCGGTCACAAACAAGGGAATGAAAACAGGCGAATTGCCTGTGTTATAGAGCCTGGAGAGGGTTTGAATGAATTCCCTTGTTTGTGGGGTTCTTTCTACCGAACGGCGGGTCATTCGGTAGTTTCTATACGAATTTCTGGAAGTATGGAGGTCTCAGCGGTGTTTGCCTAGTCAAGTGTCCGATTTTAGTTCCAGACACTCGACGGCAAAACACCGCTGTTCGGTAGTTTAAGATGGCCGCCGCCACGTGTTTGTTTCCCGAATGGCGGCCACCCAGAGGACAAAGAATACATTACACTGATTGCCAATTACCCGTTTGCAACATTGTTGCAAACGGTAATTGGAGGCACACTTATTCCTGGGTGGTCTGGTTGTTCGGTAGTTTCACTCAATATAATGAATGGAGTGATTCTACCGAACAATCAGAGGAATGCTGCATACATATCCCAGGTTAAACTTAACACACAAATACACATATAATATTACAGGCAGTACACTAGAATATGTAGCACAGTCTTAAAGGGACAGTAGTCCCAAAAGTCCCAATATGTCCATAGATGCTGTTAAAAGGGCCAGTAGCAGCAATATACAGTACAATATGCCCCAAATAACCCAGGGGCCATAGTCAGTAGGTAGGAGGCTAGCAAACAGGCTTCTCCAGGGCCCAGTGGCGAGGTTGGTTTCGCCACAATCTATAACTACAGATCTTTCAGACAGAACAGTCACTGATTACTTGGATTTCAGCTGACAAACAACGACATAGAAGCCACAAACAGAATGCTATAGGCATTCATAGAAAACCACCAAAGTCAGAAGATAGACACCGAGGTAATCCCAAGGGGAAGGATTCTCTGCAGAGAATGGAAAGCTTCATAAACAAGTGGAGACTACATATATTGTTTTAAATATAAACAAAAAAATGAGTCTTTATAGTAAAAAAAAGTATAATTTCCGTTTTTACATTTGTTTTCGAGAAACACCTCTACTTTTAGTTCAGATAACTGATTATTTAGGTCTTTGAAGGTCAACACACCATCATTCATTCCTTAATGGGGATGCAGTAAAGAGAACAGGTCTAATATTGCATGAGAATGTCTAATTGGTTAATATGGCTTCTGCGTTCAGCACCATCTGTATGTGATCTTCTATTTCTGGAATGCCAAGTGGAATGATCTACAATGATGAAGTCAACAGAACACTCATACATGGATAAAGGTGAGTTTACATGTTTCGACATATCAAGATTAATGTGAGAGAAAAAAGATAGAAACTTGAAATCAAACTTTTGCAGATAGCGTACACAAAAGACATATTTGATGTTTTTTCTATCAATACATGAAAAAACAATGGTTTACGATACACATGGATATCAACAGTTAAGTTACAAAGCTCCATTGATATTTGCCAAAACCAGTCCTTCTCCACATAGCGAATCACATTTAATTAAGTTTATATAGCTCTCCACTGACTATTCACCAAGTAGCATCTTCCAGCAGACATATCTGACTCAAACAACAAAGTACATTTTCCATGTCGCTTTACAGTATAATCTAATTATCAATATGCAATTAAAATAAATGTTTACTATAAATGTTTAAAAGGATTATCCCATCTCATTGTATGCCATGTTGCTTTGCCTAACTTATTTTTTAAGACTATTTTTTTTTTTTAAGTGAGTGGCTTCTTGGGCAGGTTTATAGTGCTTCTTGAGCTTATCCTGCACTTCATATTCTTGCGCAGTGAAGTTTTTATATAGCAATGTTACAGGTTAAACTGATCTCAACAAGTTCTCTTTATTCCTGGAAATGCAAACAGATCTAGGGATTACCAGTTCCAATTGAAATCAGAGTCTTTTCTGAGTGACTGCATGTTTCTAGGTCAGTGGCTTCTTAAAAACTGGTTCCTATTGAATTTGCAATGGATTTTGGCTAGTTGGAAAAAGCACATCATATTTATCAAGGTACCAGCCTCAATAAATAGTCTACTGTGGCATCACTGCTTCCCTAGAGGCATGGAGACCTTATCATTTCACAATTTATTTATACAATAAAATATGATGCCAATCGTGTACCAAATACATAACCTGGGTCACTCTCTTAAAATAGGTTAAATTAACATTACAAGCACCATTACCACTATAGTCTAGCACAGTAGTTATGGTGCCAAGACATCCCTGGCACCCTACCAGGGTAAGGATTTAAACCATTTGCAAACCGTTTATAACGTACCTACACCTGCTGGGCACAGCCTCTTCTGGAGACTCAATAGCCCTGCTAGGAGCTTCTTTTACATTGGGTCAGGCAGGGTCTGACAGGCAGCATCTGCTCATTGGCTGAGAGCATCATCTGCACGGTCTCAGCCAGTGAGCTGCGCTCTGCAATGCCAGGCTTAGCTCAGTGCTACAGGTAAAGGCAGCAGAGGAGGGAGAGGCAAAATGACTGACTGGTGGACACGAGGTAAGCTGTCAAACCTTTAACAAAACATTTGACTGCATACCATGGAAAGCAGTGTTGTAGTGCTTATGCTGCTTGGAGTGTTTCTTTAAGAACCACTGCTGTGGTTATTTCGACGAAAACTCAAAAAATGAGTTCATCATAATGTGAAATGTGGTCTTCAAAAACAAAACAAATATTTAATTTATATGTATAATATATATATATATACTAATTGAATTATATTTATATAAATATTGAAATTATTTAAATATTGAAATTATTATAATCAATAATTGCATGATTATATAGGTCCTGCAATTAAACAATAAAAGGCAACACTCTAAAGGCACTTTTGTTTCTGACGTATTTTTGATGCTAGATAATTACTAATAGCAGTCAAAGTCCTCTCTAACCTAGTTTCTCGGCCTAGCAGATCATTTATAATGCTCCTTTGAGACTGCAGGACACAAGCCCAATTTATTTCTTTGCCCTACACCCACATTGTTAAAAATTGTTGCCTGGAGGCATAAATATAAATGAAGAAATCTAGGCACAACAGGGTTTGTAAGAGAAATTGATTGAGCGTTTCTCTTTATTAACTGAGCTAAGCAAATTTTGAAAATTGGCCATTTGGCATCTAACAAATGACGTCCTACGAAATTGGACACGGCCTCTTTTGCATTTACATCCCAACGCACAATTTCAACCCATTATTAATTCATGTAATTATACAAATGCCTATATATCCCTGCGTTGCTTTACACACTCAGACCAGGTAGACAGATGGCATTGAAATTCTAGAAGGCAGTAGAACCGAAGAGACAATCACTGTATAAATGATTGGCAAATTAGTTCATTCTCTTTACTCACCTGCTGAAGTTAACAGCTGCCTGGCTGACTGGAGTAGATACAGAAAGACTGAAGGTTTAAAGAGCATAAATCCTGTTAGGGGTTTTCAAATAACATGTAAATGTCTAGGATAAATCGAGAGTCGCTAACCGTAGCTCATTTAATTTCAACTCATTTTACTTTGACTAATGTCTCCCCTTTCTTCTAATGTAAATGAATTGAGTTAAAATGAGCAGCTTTTTGACTGCTCTGTTGAGTTTATAAAATGATCTGTATCTTACGTAATTGTCTTTTGCAGACGTTGCATTCTAATAACAGGCAGGCAAAGCATGATTGGAGTTGGAGTCCGGATAGGCATCTACCTGTTGGCCACCAGTATGTTATTATAGTACTACTATGACTACTATAACCACTATGCTTAAAGTGATACATTGAGGGAGATTTATTAAAGTTCCACAGACAGTTTTGCACCTTTTTTGGAATATTTTGTCATTTTTAGGCATAATTTATTAAATCTGTTCGTTTGCATCCTGTCATTTTTGAATTCGTGCATGTTGTAGCAACACAATGGATTTATCAATCTTTCCATCATATTGTCTCTTTCACTTCTCATTTTTTTTCAGCTACTTTAAATTTGGCAGACTTCACTGAAATTAATATTTCTACAGAACAATGATGGAATTTAGGCATAGGAAAGCTACACTTTGTGCACCATTCTTAGAACAAATTAATAAATATGAACTGATTAAAGACCAAAACTAAAGATAAGAATTTAATAAATCATCCCCAATCTGTCTATATGGTTTTAGACAATCAGGAGATAGCATAGAGAACACCATACATACAGTGAGGGGGAAAAGTATTTGATCCCCTGCTGATTTTGAATGTTTGCCCACTGACAAAGAAATTATCAGTCTATAATTTTAATTATAGGTGTATTTTAACAGTGAGAGACAGAATAACAAAAAATAAATCCAGAAAAACATGTGTCAAAAAAGTTATAAATTGATTTGCATGTCAGTGAGTGAAATAAGTATTTGACCCCTTCGTCTTGGTGGCAAAACCCTTGTTGGCAATCACAGAGGTCAGACATTTCTTGTAGTTGGCCACCAGGTTTGCATGCATCTCTGGAGGGATTTTGTCCCACTCCTTTTTGCAGATCCTCTCTAAGTCATTAAGGTTTCAAGGCTAATGTTTGGCAACTCGAACCTTCAGCTCCCTCCACAGATTTTCTATGGGACTACGGTCTGGAGACTGGCTATGCCACTCCAGGACCCTAATGTGCTTCTTCTTGAGCCTCTTCTTTGTTGACTTGGCTGTGTGTTTTGGGTCATTGTCATGCTGGAATACCCATCCACGACCCATTTTCAATGCCCTGGCTGAGGGAAGGAGGTTCTCACCCAAAATTTGACAGTACATGGTCCTGTCCATCGTCCCTTTGATGCAGTGCAGTTGTCCTGTCCCCTTAGCAGAAAAACCCCCCCAAAGCATAATGTTTCCACCTCCATGTTTGACGGTGGTGATGGTGTTGGGGTCATAGGCAGCATTCCTCCTCCTCCAAACACGGCGAGTTGAGTTGATGCCAAAGAGCTTGATTTTGGTCTCATCTGACCACAACACTTTCACCCAGTTCTCCTCTGAATCATTCAGATGTTCATTGGCAAACTTCAGACGGGCCTGTACATGTGCTTTCTTGAGCAGGGGGACCTTGCAGACGCTGCAGAATTTCAGTCCTTCATGGAGTAGTGTGTTACCAACTGTTTTCTTGGTGACTATGGTCCCAGCTGCCTTGAGATCATTAACAAGATCCTCCCGTGTAGTTCTGGGCTGATGCCTCACCATTCTCATGATCATTAAAACTCCATGAGGTGAGATCTTGCATGGAGCACCAGACCGAGGGAAACTGACAGTTATTTTGTGTTTTTTTTTCCATTTGCGAATAATCACACCAACTGTTGTCTCCTTCTCACCAAGCTGCTTGGCGATGGTCTTGTAACCCATTCCATCCTTGTGTAGGTCTACAATCTTGTCCCTGACATCCTTGGGTCCTTGGGCAGCTATTTGGTCTTGGCCATGGTGGAGAGTTTAGAATCTGATTGATTGCTTCTGTGGACACGTGCCTTTTATACAGGTAACGAGCTGAGATTAGGAGCACTCCCTTTAAGAAAGTGCTCCTAATATCAGATCATTACCTGTATAAAAGAACATGGGAGCCAGAAATCGTGCTGATTGATAGGGGATCAAATACTTATTTAACTCATTGACATTCAAATCAAAGTATAACTTTTTTGACATGCGTTTTTTCTGGATTTGTTTTTGTTATTCTGTCTCTCACTGTTAAAATACACTTACTATTAAAATTATAGACTGATCATTTCTTTGTCAGTTGGCAAACATTCAAAATCAGCAGGGGATCAAATACTTTGTTTCCCTTACTGTAATGCAGCACAGCACATGAAGTTTAATCACTAAACAGTGAATTGTATTGAATCGAAAACTAAATTGCAAACGTTAAAACAAAAATACTTATTTGTAAAAATGGGAAAATTGTCATAGCCCGCTTATTATTTTAATTCACAATTATTCACTGTTTAGTGAATAAACACTACATTTTCTAAATGATGGTCAAAATTGTCAGAAAACATGCAAAAGCTGGATAAATGTCAGAGATCACAGTGAAAATTCACAGGAAACCAATCTACAAGGGAAAGGGAAAAAGCAGATAAGGAGGCACTAAGGTATGTGTATTCTAAAGGCAAAAACTAAATATTTACATTAAATAAAGCTACAAATCAAGATGTTTGTTAACTTGATTTCTATCCACTAATTTCAGGGTAATATTTGGTACATCTGCAAGAAACATCAAATTGGTGTAGGAACCAAAGACAATTTGGGGGTTACAGCCTCTTATAACAAATCCTCAAGGGACTGTTTTCTACAGGAAAAAACAAAACAGTATCACTAGAGAGTAGAATGGGTTATAGACCTATTAAGCTACCCGACCTCATCTTTTAATATATATAAAGATTGCAATTTCTCACAAAAATTATTACAATTGTAGAAATGTTAAAGAAAAAAATATACTCCTGTAAATAAAAAAAAACTACTGTTTTTTTCTCAACTTTCTTAATTAGTAAAACATATAATTTTAAAAGCTACATCATCACGACCTTGGGAGGGGGATCTTACTGCCTCATTCTCCTCACTAGATTATCTTTGGGAGATTTGTACCCTCCATCCAATTCCCAAGTGTTCCTGGATTTGCCTTTTTTCTAGGGCATGAGGTCGCAGCCTATCTAACAGGCTTCGATGTTGTTGGAATGTAAAGAACATATCAAGAATTCAGTCCTCTGCCCAATCATCATAGTGATTGCATTAGGAGCACTTTAACAGCATATGAACTTGTCCTATGTGAAACCAGATTTTTTTTTATACTGTCCTCCTTATTACAAAAACACAAAATCATTTTGGGTAATAGATATATAAAATTAAGAAACCACTCATTTTTTTCTTAAATCAGCTTCTCTATATATTTGGTAGCCATGCCATTCCAGTGTCTGTTGAATTCTAACACAGGTATGCTTCATTCCACTTAATAAGGTACTGATTAGGTGATCACCTGAACCAAAACGTAGTTAATAAGGAAAAGTATAAAAAACACTGCAGTGGTCAGTACTATCCTCTTGCAACAGGACCGACTGGATGGGAATAGCAATGATTACAGTACAACAAAAGTAATTGGAATAAGAAAATAAATGTTGACCATGTTAAGAGTTAAAAATAAAGGATTTTGAGTGAGAAAAAGAAAGGTTCAATTCTGGCTTTACTGGAAGAGGGATACAATGAGCATCAGGTTTCTTCCATCCCTAAAATGACAAGGATGGCAGTTAATAAGAACATGGTCAACCAGCAGACATTGGGGAGAACAAAGCAACTACCAGAATGGCTAATGGCAGCTGGGATGAAGTGCATGGCAAGGACTATTCTAAACAGGCTCCTAGGGGCAGTGCTGAAGTCATGCAAAGCTAGAAAAAAAAGTTCTTCATTAATGAGAAGAAAATGAGAGTAAGTCTGAGGTTTGCTAAAGACCATATGAATTGGACCGTAATGGACTAAAGTAAGATCATATTCTCTGATGAGTCCAATTTTCAGTTTTACCTATCACTTGGTCATCTAATAGTTAGAAGGAGACCTGGAGAGTGCACCCAGTGTGAAATTTGGTGGAAGATTAGTGATGATCTTCTGGTCTGAAAATGGTCTTCAGCAAGGCTGAAATACATTTCAGATTCATCTTTGTGAAGGACACATGAATCAAGCCACGTACAAGGTTGTCTTGGAAGAAGCCTTGCTTACTTTTAAATGTTCCACAACTCGAAGGATTTTTGTTTTCAGCAGGGCAATGCTCCATAACACACAACCAGGTCAGTCAAGGCGTGGATGGAGGGCCACCAGACCAAGACCCTGTGATGGCCAGTCGAGTTTCCAAATCTGAACTCCACTGAAAACCTCAGGCAATATGACCAAAAGGAAGCTTGATGGTTACAAGTCATAAAAAAAGCCAAACTGCTTGAATTTGTGGGCCAGGAGTGGCACAAAGTCACACAACAGCAATGTGAAAGACTAGTGGAGAGCATGTCAAGATGCATGAATACTGATTTCTGAACTCTTTTTAAGTTAAAACATTAGTATTGTTCTGTATTAAAATTATCTTGTTTTCTTTGTGTTATTGGAGGTCTGAAAACACTACATATTACTCTCATTTTGACCAGTTGCCATTTTCTGCAAATAAAGGATTGAAATAACAATACTTGTATTTGGAATTCGAGAGAAAAGGTATCAGTAGCTTAAAGAATAAAGAAAAAAAATAAATTTTACTCAGACAAGTACATATAAATAAACTGAGGGAAACTGATTATGTTGCAGGGGTCTCTTAAATTCTTTATAGAGCTGCATATAGATATATAAAATATGATATATAACTATATATATAATATATAACTAATGTATTGGTGCCAGATTGCACAGGACACCTTATCGAGGTCTTGTGGAGTCCATGCTGTGATGCATCAGAGCTGTTTTGGCAGTATGAGGGGGACCTACACTTTTGGTGGTGCAATATATAAATATCTTGATCTAGATCCCCCTCATACTATATATGTATGTATATGTATGTATGTGTGTGTGCAATTGTCAAATTCTTCACTTTCCAACCAACATAAATACTACGGGTATTGGGTTCCCCTTTTACAAAATACACCATTTACAAAATGTAGTACTCATGTATTGGGGAAGCCAAATAGCCAAGGTGTGCTAATGTTGCACACATACATGCATATACACACATACATGCATACATACATACACACACACATACATACATATAATAAAAACAAGAAAGTGATTTATCAGTGTAGAAAGCAATGTACAGTTCTAAGCATTGGGGACATTTATATATAATAATGTATGGCTACAGGATTTTAACAGCTCTTTGAGTGCAAAATGGAGCAGAACATAATGCTGTGTTCACAAAATGATGTTATTGTTATGGCCTTTAATTGATTCCAATTGTCTGGGGGTACTTAGACTAAAACGGGAAAACATAATGCAGCATTACTTAGACACATCTTGTCTATTTACATTCTTGCAAACAGATACATTTGTTCAATAGCCTTCTGAAATATGTCACATTAACTTAAAAGTAAAGTTAATTAATTAGTAAAAAGACAAGTGCTTTAGTGCTTTGTTCTCCTTATAGTGCTGACTAAGAAGGAAACAAGGTTGAAAATTACTTTTCACAGCCTGATTTGCAAATACAATGTGACAGCAAGTGATACAATACTAGAAATTTGCCTTTCAGCTCATTGCAATGACTGTTATTTCTACTGCAAGATTTGGATAAGGTGAAATTGTTCCTTTTTTTTGTATGGGTTTCATCATCAATTAGGGTAAGCATTGCCCAATAATGAGGACTGTTAAACAGCATTGCTGTTCATCAACATTATACTCAGGACATGACATTTACTCAACTACAATGCCAAAAAAATCCATACAACTATGGAACATTTAAATGTCTTGGTTTAAGAACCAGTATGTTGTTGAATTTCTAAGACAGTTTTTTTAGATCTATAATTACTAGCTTTATAATTCCTCTCTGTGTTAAACGAATGCCTTTGTACAGTTCACATAGCCACAAAATCATTGGGGGGACGGGGCAAATGTGTCCCTTTAACCAAAAACACAAGTTTCGTTCTGTTGTCTCCAAGTAAGAGCAACATAAGCACACCTTGGCTATTTGGCTTCCCCAATACATGAGTACTAAATTGTAAATGGTGTATTTTGTAAAAGGGGAACCCAATACCCGTAGTATTTATGTTGGTTGGAAAGTGAAGAATTTGACAATTGCTCTTTATTTAAAAAAGTATTTGTCCTCAGGGCTTAGCATCGATAACTGTGTGGCCATGTGTACTACATAAAGCCATTTTGAAACAAAGATAATCTCATAGTCAACATTTCACACACTGCGCTATTATACAGTTTGAAAGTTGGTTAGTTTGTGCAGTATAGAAGTACCATGAAGAGGAGTAAATGCTTGACTGGTAGATACTTATAAATAGTGTGTGTTTACAAAGTAATGCTCATTCAAACTCTACATTGCTAATATTTGAAGTGGTAAAGCGGGGTAGAAGTATTTCAGGCATATAGTGGTTTGTAGCAGGAAGAATGAACTCACCCAATGGAAATATTTGCTTTGTATATGTCAGGTCTGTTGAATTAATAAACCTCTTTATTGTTATATATTTGGAAATCAGGACCGTCCATAAAGGAAATGAATTGAGATAAGATTGTAGATCAGTAGTAATATTTCTATTGTCACAGATAAACATAAAACAACTTTACGATTGTGATCAAAGTAGCACCACATTTATTAAAGTAGTTTGAGGGCTTGAAGACACACAGCTGGGCATGCATACAGAGAGAATATAACATGAATCTGTCCCAAGCGTGTGATGTAGAGGTTCTCATATAGAACACTAGTTTTTTCAAGATTTTATTTTTGTAGGTCAGAAAGACTGCCTGAAGACTAGATTTTGTATAAGTAAAGAGCTTGCACTACATCGATACATCAATCTCATGGTCCATTAGAAGATGGTAGAGGTTCACAAAGTTTCCAAATCAGTTTCTCTTTACCTTGGTTTAAGTTTTACTATTCGGTTTTTAGTATATCACAGTTCATTATTTAGTAAATAAAGCCTCCGGATAATTTAATTGCCTGAGCTCTACACCAAGTAACAGCACATGCTTTGGTTGATCAAGATGGGTTCATTGAGGAACACCATTTTTGACAGCTTATTATTGAGCCAAATGTGATTTATTTAGATCACCACTGCATGGGGCATTAGAAGCATTGATTTCATAGTGCCTGAGGTACTTATACATCATGAGCGATTTATTTATCCTTATCATAGCAATTTGCTTGCACACCAATTATTGTAGCTGTTTTATGGTCTGAAAGATATATGATTTAAAAAATTGATAAGGGTCGCACTACGGGTTTGTGAACAAAAAATAAAATGGGAATCATTTTAAAAATCTTAACTTTGTTCTTAGGTAAATTTCTTGCTGTACACATATCGTTTTCAACAATTAATAATTTAGGGCTTGATTTACTAGTAAGAACCCTAAAAAAAAGGATTCACTGAAATGTTACATTGTTTTGCAATTAACTAACCAGCGTACCTCAGCATTGGCGCAAGTCTTAATTCATTTTGTACAAAGCCAAAACGCGCAACAGAAAAGCATAGAAAAAATTGCCAATTCCAATTTAGAGTTTGGCAATGGATGATTCACACAGAAAATAGTAATATTTTCTGGTGTGAATACTACAGTTCTTATGCGAATTCCAAATTGTTTGCATCGACAAGTGCCTCATAGTGGACTTAACCCAATCAGTGTCACAGCAGTCAGCAGCAATGCAGACTGATCATTTCTCTGATGCTTAAAGTGATAAAATGTATTCAAAATCAACAAGCGTTTGAGGTCTCTGAGAACACAGCATGTAAGAGAGCCCATGCTATTATATCATTCTCACCCCATCGCACATAGGGTTTTTGGAGGAGTTGAGGCTCTTAGCCAGAACTCCACATTTTGTAAAATGTATTTTACTATAATATTTGAGAGAACCCCTGCCTTAAGTATACTATGTCAAATGCAGAACCTTAGCACATTTTGAAGGGTGGACAATTTGCCCTGGTACATAAACAACCCCAATCTTTACAGATGCCCACAATTGTGGGATTATTGTATGGTTCCTGTATGTTTATTATTGTTTCTTGGTTTACCCTTGTTACTGTTTATACAAGTTCTGTAGGAGCAACATAGTAAAGGTGTACAGGTGCCTCATCTCAGGTCCCTATTTAGCCTTGTACTGCAGAGAGCCTCAGATGGAGTTATTAAGTGAGTTATTCACATAAGAGCAGACATTAGACTGTGAGAGTAGGACCTTGCCAAAGATGGGGTACATTGACGTTGTGGCAGGCTTATGCAATGTATGATCATATAATGTAACTAAATCCCCATTATTTTTTGCCTAGATTAGGTGTTTTTAAGAAAAAAAAAACCTTTAGAAAAAACTTTTCAAAAAATTAATAAAATCTGTCAACATTGAAGTTGCTGTTTAGTAGATAGGAAAGTGCGCTGGATCTTGTGTATTGTTTATTGTATAATATGGCCCCCAACAGCACCCCATTTAAGCATGTTCAGATGAGTGCAACCACCCCCCGTGTTTCATATATAAAATGTTCCTTTGTCAAAGGCATGAGTCAGTATGATACAATTTTCTTACAAAAATAAAAAACTGCTAGATTCCTCTCTCAGTGATACATGTTTCGATGTTCTTCAATATTGGTGTGTCGTAGTCATATAAATGGACTTATTACTGTGATATCTCATATCACTGTCTGACTCTGTCACTTCTGTATGAATTTTATTTGGTGTACTTCCGCCTCAATAAAAATAGATTGACACCAAAAAAATATTTGAGAGAGCAGATTGTATCATTCTGTCTTTCTCAGGGTGAGAGAGAGGCCATCAGCCCTTCCTTATCTATGTTGGTATCTTGGTATCTCACACATGTCTCAGTCCCACATGTTTTTGTTTTTTTCCTAAGGTTTGGCTAAAAATATCAGACTAAGTTAACCTTTTTACACTGGAATTTACTACTTATGACAAAGATTTCTCCTGGCATCATGCAAACTCTGTGCTTAGATTAGAAGGAAACATTCACTGCAAGTGGTGACTTATCTCCGTATGTCGAACAGCAAATGGGGCTATTAAATCGCCCATAACTTGTGCTGACGCTATGGATGTAATGCGTGAAATTACTTCAACCAGTATATACTGCAGCTGGTAAATCAAGATCTAAGTGTTCTTTTTCTTAATTTGAATACTGTGTGTTCTTAGCTTTTATTTTCATTAAAAATACATTTAAAATAAAATCTAAAAATTGGTTCATTTTATTGGTGGCTGATACTGTAAGACATCACTGTGATAACTGGATAAGCAGGTACTTTCAACCTTTTCTTTCTCCTTCAGCACACAAAAATGATACAGAGAATATACCATTAAATATAACTTTCCACTTCATTTGTTCATTTTTCATTTTTCCACAAACTCCAGAATAATCCATCATTTAAGAATGAACGTCTCATTAAAGGGCAATGTGAACATAGTGTATGTGAAAGAAGTACATAAGAAGCTCATATATATATATATATATATATATATATATATATATATATATATATATATATATACATATTACCTAAATTAATTAAAAAAACAATAATTATAATCAACTAAATTAAATAAAATAAACTACAAGTTAAACATACAGCATTTAATTTGGCATTTATAGAATCAGTTAAAAATAGAAAATACATATAAATAAATCTTTGTTTTTAATTATAGAATTTCCTGACACTTTAGTGGCCTAAGGGTGCCCCCACCCTCAGGGTCTCCCTCCCTTGGCACTAAAGGGGTTAAAACCCCTTCAGTTACTTATAAACCATAAAAAGTAGGTGCGCAAAATAAATATGTCCCTTAAACAGTATAATGTGCAAAGCATGCAAACATGTCATGCAATTAGCTACATAAACGCAGATATATACACATATTAGAAAAACACCATATACCAAGTGGCTTGTGCAGATAAATATACACCAATATAAAAGATTAATACTTGCACAGGTCTGCTCAGATGGTCCAATCTAAAAATATAAAGAGACACAGACCTAGTGCAATACTGTTGAAAAAGATAGACTTAGCTAAAGAGGAATATTCCAAACTCACAATTGTGGAGTGGTTGTAGTACCACTCCAAACTATCTGGCTCTGGGAGGATCAGTCCCTTGTAATCGTAGGATCCAATGGGTAGACAACTGGAAGCATTCACTCGGTAACCGGTCCGTTCAAAAGTAAAATTCCATTTTATTTCGACATAAAAAATGTGCTTAAAAATAACATTAAAAGTATATATTCCTGTCGCTGGTTTGAGAGTTCAATAAGTCCAGAGTTACGTTTTCTTAATAAAACGAAAGCAGTAGTTCTCTTACTCTGTCTCCGACTCTCCCATCCAGCGCAGTTACTTCCGACTTCCGGTTTCCGGTTTCACGCAACGCGTTTCGCCCCGCCTCTCGGGGCTTTCTCAAGCGTAAGTGTGAGTAGCTCCCAATGTCTCTTAAATAGCATCTACCCAAACAGCCAAATTAACTTCCTTGCAGACATTACTAGTTGAACCTGTTGTGCAATATTTATAGAACGCAAATGGATTTCAGAAAACCCACTTCTAATGCGTCTTTTCATTTGGTTATGACTAGTTAAAAATACATACATATGCATAAACAATATCCATAAAATGGAAAGAGGAAATATATTAATACTTTAAATAAAAATTAGTACTGCAAACATATGTATAGAAAATGAAAATGATTTTTTGGACTTGAATATCTATGTAGCGGGTGATACATTGAAGACAAAAACCTTCTTTAAGAAGGTGGATGCCAATGGCTATGTGGCATATAATAGTGGCCATTATTCACCCTGGCTCAACGGTATCCCGAAAGGGCAACTATTGAGACTGAGGCGGAATTGCACAGAGGATAGTACCTTCCAGATACAAGCTAAAGAGTTATTGAATAAATTCAAGGAGAAGGAATATCCAGATGACATTCTAAATAAGACATGGCATGAGGTAGAAAGGCTAACACAGAGGGATGTTTTGGAAAAATCTATAAACAGTAGAAAGGACCCCCCAAAAGATCTAATGGTGTTTAACTTTAATTCAGAGCATAAAGCAATAAAACGTGTGATTAACAAATCCTGGCACATCCTAAAAATGGATAAAGATCTCGGAGATACACTACCTGAAAAACCAAATATTACCTTTAGGGGAGCACCAAGTTTCAAAACTTCATTGGTAAGAAGCTTTCTAAAAGAAAAAATCCCACCGATAACTAGCAATGCATTTGGGGACCTAAAAGGCTTTTACAAATGTAGAACATGCCTGGGGTGTAGAGACACTCGCCGTACTGATAAAGTAGTACATAAATTCCAGTCAACTAAAAATAAAAAGGAATACGACATAAGGGAGCATATTACATGTCGAAATGCTAATGTAATATATCTTTTAGAATGCCCCTGTGGTCTCCAGTACATTGGGAGAACCACACGGCCTCTCTATGTGAGAATACGTGAACATGTATATAACATTCGGAAGGGGGTCACAAGTCATAGTGTCTCCAATCACTTTAAGGAGACACATAACCAAGACCCTTCAGGTCTCTCTTTTATTGGGATTAAAAGAGTATTCAAAGATTGGAGAGGGGGCGATTTCATTAAGAAAATCGGGCAGGAAGAGATGAAATGGGCCTATTATATGGATACATTAACCCCCACAGGACTGAATATCGATTTTGACCTCTTTAATTTCCTCTAATTTCCTCTAGTGTTCAATCCCCTCTGGCAGTTATTTTCGAAATATGACCTATATAGTTAATATTTAATATTCACTTCATATTTAATAGAGAGATAATGACCTGCATGGATTGGTATATGTTTAGTAGACATCCCCTTTTTTGGTTTGGTATATTTGTGATATTTCAATATTATCCTGTGAATATACTTAAGGCTGTCTTTACCTTATTTTTATTGATTTATTTATTTTCTTCTCTATAAGATGTATTTAGTATTCAATATATATTCAGACACTATGTTAAGTCATTTTGACTTTGTCAAGAGACAAGCTCTTTTTTAGAATTATTATCGTTTTCATTTTCTATACATATGTTTGCAGTACTAATTTTTATTTAAAGTATTAATATATTTCCTCTTTCCATTTTATGGATATTGTTTATGCATATGTATGTATTTTTAACTAGTCATAACCAAATGAAAAGACGCATTAGAAGTGGGTTTTCTGAAATCCATTTGCGTTCTATAAATATTGCACAACAGGTTCAACTAGTAATGTCTGCAAGGAAGTTAATTTGGCTGTTTGGGTAGATGCTATTTAAGAGACATTGGGAGCTACTCACACTTACGCTTGAGAAAGCCCCGAGAGGCGGGGCGAAACGTGTTGCGTGAAACCGGAAACCGGAAGTCGGAAGTAACTGCGCTGGATGGGAGAGTCGGAGACAGAGTAAGAGAACTACTGCTTTCGTTTTATTAAGAAAACCTAACTCTGGACTTATTGAACTCTCAAACCAGCGACAGGATTATATACTTTTAATGTTATTTTTAAGCACATTTTTTATGTCGAAATAAAATGGAATTTTACTTTTGAACGGACCGGTTACCGAGTGAATGCTTCCAGTTGTCTACCCATTGGATCCTACGATTACAAGGGACTGATCCTCCCAGAGCCAGATAGTTTGGAGTGGTACTACAACCACTCCACAATTGTGAGTTTGGAATATTCCTCTTTAGCTAAGTCTATCTTTTTCAACAGTATTGCACTAGGTCTGTGTCTCTTTATATTTTTAGATTGGACCATCTGAGCAGACCTGTGCAAGTATTAATCTTTTATATTGGTGTATATTTATCTGCACAAGCCACTTGGTATATGGTGTTTTTCTAATATGTGTATATATCTGCGTTTATGTAGCTAATTGCATGACATGTTTGCATGCTTTGCACATTATACTGTTTAAGGGACATATTTATTTTGCGCACCTACTTTTTATGGTTTATTTCTTACTTGGTTAATTGTATCAGATCCCCTTGTAGGTTGCTGCATCCATTTGTTTAAATTTATTTTCTCCATACTCCTGCGCCATCCTATTCTATTTACCTTCAGTTACTTACCTTAATCCAGCGCCGGGCTCCCTCGGCGCTGGTGACTGCTCCTCCCCGCCGACGTCAGCTCCCGAGTGGAGCGGAATGCTAATGCGCGGCAAGTGTCGCGCGCGCATTCTAACAGTACATAGGAAAGCATTTCTCAATGCTTTCCTATGGAAGCTCTGCACCATGGATGCACAAATCGCATCCAGCGTCGCAGAAGCACCTCTAGCGGCTGTCAGGAAGACATAGCAGTAAACATAGCAGTTAAAACCTGAGGGACCTGGCACCCAGGCCACTTCATTGAGCTGAAGTGGTCGGGGTGACTATAGTGTCCCTTTAATAATGTATTTGTTAATTTTATGCCCTGTGTAATATAGATAATACATTGGGCAAGTATGTTTTCATTCTTTATCAAATATTAATTGTGTGTAACTAGTAACCTTACTTTGTGTCTGACTTTTTAAAGCACTATGACCTATTTCACACACAAATCTAGACCAATCAGCATTACTATCAACAGATTTAACCTGAACAGGCAATATAACTGGAACAGTCTCTCAGTGTTCCCTCTGGAGATTTCACGGCAAGCACAGTATGTCAATTGAATATGGCCCTCTGCCTAAGTTTCCAATTACACAAAGGTTTCACAAATCGTATTCATGCAACAGACACAAGCGTAGCTGCGATTTCAATATTGTGGCACTGGCAACAGATTGCTAGCTACTTGTGCTAAGTTGCTGTTCAGTATCTTCAATTGAATGTTACAAATCTATTTCCTGTATGTCACGAGGACTGTGACAAATGTATTTATTTATAAAATATTTTACCAGGACGGATACATTGAGATTTGTCTTGTTTTCAAGTATGTCCTGGGTCCACAAAACATTGCATTGTAACAATAGGATACAATATTACAAAAAAATACAATATACAAACTATATATATATATATACATACACAAATATATAAATTTAATATATAACATGTAATAAAAAAATTCAACCATGACAGGTGCATTCTGTGCTGAGGTATATTATATGCCATAGATCTCTTAAAAGATTTTAGATTTAATGAAGATTTGACTGTGTCCTTGAGGTTATTCCATAATTGCGGAAGCCACTTTATTTTTGTATTGCGGTATGCTAAATATCGTGTAATAATATGTAAAAAAAAATGTAGTTGCAGTTACTTAGGATCCCTTCATTTGTGGGGGAACTATCATCCTATATTTTAAGGCAAAACTGTGACCAATCATTCTTAAATGCATGAACAGCAAGGTTTATTTTAGGAGAGACTTACTATTTTTTTGATACATTATTTTACTGAATTGGTATGTTGTGGTACGTTCGTGCTTGTGCCTCTGCATATGTTTGTGTTGTAAAATACATTCATATTTACATTTTTACACAGTAAGCACGAAAACAGGTTTCAAGTATCTGTACTCAAATAGTGTGTAAAATGACTGTATTTTGGGTGCACATCTCAGACAGACAATCAAATATATAGAACAAGTTGGACTTGGGATCCTGTACACAGGTGCTCAGGATGTGTTTGTCAGGTAACAAACAAATCAATGTTTTACTCTTTTAACAAAATACTTATAAAGTTTAACGGTTTCCTTGAAATATTGACATATCATTTTTTTATTAATAAAACAAGATGATGAGTACATGCTTTGTCACATAGTCCCACACTCGCCTTTACGGACCTGCATGCGTTTATCCCTGAGCTTGGTGTATAGCTCAGGAGAATGTGAGTGTATTTTCAAAAACAAATATAATAATATTTAATTTACTATAGCATCACACTATTGGAGTTTGTAATTCATTTTGTAGGCATACCCCAGATAAAATATATCCATCCTGCAGTTATTACTGGGAAAAGCACTCCTTGGACTGGTTCAACTATCTCTCGCATCTGTATGTAGCGCTACACCTTTTTTGTTTTTGTGTTTTACATAAATTGGTGTAAAAAGAAAGATTACATCTTGGTGTTATAGCAGCTATTACTTTAAAATTGATATACATCTGTAATATTAACCTATATAACCTATATAGATTTAGCGCCAGTATATATTCTTCATTTTTTTTCCACACTCACTCATACCCACAATTAAACACGAAAACACAATTTTAAATCATAAAACAGAAGTGCAGTACATGTGTTATTTACTGACATATTATCTTTCCAGCGTACCACACTTTAATGCATCCCTTTCTGTACGATGATCTATAATGCGTTATAATGCGATGCGTTTGTTCAATCTATGTCTACGGTAAATGCAGCAAGGTATAAATATCAAACAGTAAAGCGGAAAAAAAAAACAACAACGTTCGAATTAAATGGAGCTTAATCAGCATAAATGATAATGTGTAAACAAATACATTTAAATACTCCTCAATAAGAAAATGTTGTTGTTGCGGTGAAAAGAAAAGCTATTGTGAAATATCAGATTCTTTAAATACTACATCAAATATTCACACTCTTGTGCAGGAATGCAGAGAGGCAAACAGGGAAAGAGAGCTTATACAGTTACACACACGCCATTCCATTTGATGTGTAACTGTAGCTCATGAGTTTTTCTTTTGCCCAGTTGTGGATCTTTGGGAATTATTTGTTTGCTAATTGGATTGCTTTAAAACACTTAAGTAATATTAGATAGCCTATAGTGTTCTTAGAAAGCTCATGTAAGTTACAGCCAGGCAGCTAAACAGCCCTACCTAAGCCTCAGATGCTGTTTAACCTCTGGCTGATTTGGCTCACAAACTGCTTGGAATATAAGAGTCCTGAGGGGAGTACTATAACATTGTCACTTTATACACAAAGTCCATTGCTCATAATGTGACTGTCATGACCCTCCTTGGGCTCTGGAAACAAATATTGAGGGCCTCTGCTATATTCCGCCTCCCCCATCACCCTGCATTTGACTACCTTTATTCCTGGGAGAAGGACCTTGTCTCATTGCTTCTTGAGATGGTGATGTGTGTACAAACCTATCTCTCATGACTCCTGAGCAGGGCCGCCGTGTCCATAAGGTGGCACAAGCAGTACAGGGAAAGGAGGGGGGGAGGGGAGAGGAACACTAAGGGACAGGGAAGGGAGGGAACCACGAAGGGACGGGTAGGGAAGAGGGGTTGGATGTGAAAAAAACACACAGCGGGCCTTGAGAAGGGGAAAAAGAGGGGCTGGGGGGGGGAGGAGACAGATGGGCTGGGGTTAAAGAGACACACACAAAAGAGCTGGGAAGAGTAAAAGACACAAAGGGTCTGTAAGCAGAGGAGTCACACAAAGGGGCTGGGAGGAGTAAGACACACAAAATGTGGGAGAATGTAAGAGTTATACAAAGAGGGGAGATAAGAGACACACAAGGAGGATTGTAAGAGACACACAAGGCATGTGTAAAACACACAATGGGGGGGAAATAGTAGATAAGATACACTAAAGAGAGTAAGACATTTAAATAAGTGGGTAAGAAACACAAAAGGGCGGTTAAGAGGCACACAGGTGAAGATGTTATTTTTTTTAGGGGGGGGGTGCATCTTTGCCTATGTACCCAAAAATCTTTGCACTGGCCCTGCTCCAGAGAGAACTGTGTGTGCCGTGTATCATTCGTGCCACATTGTGCAGCTCTGCTGAGAAGAACACTTACCATGGCGCCCCTAAATAACAAGGCCCAGAAAAGTGACCTCCTGCTCACCACTAACCACCAGGTTTGTGACTTTAGGTTAATGAATACCGGCAATACTTCAGTCTCTAGACCAGGTGTAGGCAACCTTCTGCGCTCCAGACGTTGTGGACATCCACTCCCATAATACTTCTTTAGCCATAATGCTGGCAAAGCATCAGGGAAGATGTAGTCCACAAAATCTGGAGTGCCAAGGGTTGCCTATCCCTGCACTAGACAATCTTGATCCTTAAAGAAAGGGTGAGCAGTTAGCAACTGGGCAGCACAATGCAATTGTGCATGAGAGACTGGTGTTTATCGAGACAATATATTAAACAAGCACAATATGCCAACATCACCGAGTGCCAGGGAGTGCTCTAACTGCTGATTGCCTGACTCATCAGCATTGCTGATGAAAATGTGTAGGGGAGGAGGCTGGACGATGTGTATACGGAGAAAGACAGAAACACATGCGTAGTACGGCATAGCCAGACATAAGTAAGCAAATAAAGGACAAACTGCTATCCTACCATGAAAGCTTATGTTGATACTGCCCTTGACAGAATTGATAATGCTCTCTCCCAATATATACATAGATATATAGGCAGACAGCAAGATAGATGCATGTATAACATACCCCTTCAAACTGAGTCTCTGTGAGCCTTTCCGGTACCTAATATTCACACTCACAACATAAAAATATGAGAGCCAACTACATATTCTAAGTAAATAATGTCATTAGATAACTGCTCAACCTATAAAACACTAGCCAGAGGATACATGCTGGAAGGGATGCGGTAGTAAAGGCACCTTCGTGCACATGTGGTGGGAATGCCCAGAAACCAACAAATATTGGAAGAGCATACAGACACTACTGACCGACATAATGGAGAGACACATAGATTTAGACCCCTGGTCTGTCCTGTTGTCCAGACCCGTAGACGGCCTCCCCAGGAAAGAACAGCAACTCCTTAATAAAATCATACTAGCGGCCAGGAGGGCTTTAGCTCAGGCGTGGCTGAAGCCAACGATACCCACGGATAATGACGTGATAGTAAAAATCAAAGATACATATCTGATGGACAAACTCACAGCCCAAATTAGAAACACAGAAAAATCATTCCACAAAATTTGGCAACCCTGGGAAGACTATGCTAACGAATAAACTCCCACAAACTAGACAAAGGTCCCGGAGGGGGCCTTGATCCGCCATGTGCCCCGACAAACAGCGCCCCCCCCACCCACCCCTCCACCTTGCTCCATCCCCCCCCCCCCCACCTCCCCTCCTCCAAACAGATAGAAGGAGGTAAACAACAGCAAAAAACTGCCCATAAACTCCTCAGAGCCACATGCAGGCCAAAAAAAAAGGAGATTCTGATAGATGGTAGATAAATGGGTAGTACTACACCGAGACGCTGGCATGGCGAACAATAAGAGAAGCACTACGACCACCCCAAAACCACGACCCTGCTCCAGTACCTAAATACGATAATCCCCAGGACTAGAGGAAACAACCAGAAAGGGCACCAAAGCCCTCGACTGGAATGATTTCCTGGATAGCTATATAAATGGCAATAATAAATAAATAAATAAATAATAGGGATGCACATAGGGCGGGAAGATAATAGAAGCTAATGTCAGGAACAGACTTACACTACTTTAGCGACCACTAAGGTATGAATCCAATTCAAACGCAGCAGCGGGCATAAAAGGCACACAACAGCACAATATAACAAACTGCTCTTAGCAGGAACACTGACTGCTGTGACAAATGTGAGTCTGTTCTGTATCGTTTTGATTTGCATTGTGTAGTTTTGTACGGTTTCGTTATAGTTTATATTTTATACGTGGACACGAAATGCCAACCAAAATTAAAAAAGCGACACTGAGCGGCAAACCAAGAATGTTATTTAACCTGTAAAACCATTTGTCTTCTGTAACAAGCAATGTAAAACTTATTCACAACCGGCCCCTGCGTGAGCCAACGTATAATGCAATGCCGCATTCTGTGTCGACACAAAAATAAATAAATAAAAATAAAAAAAAACACTAGCCAGAAAACTATTACTTTAGAATCCGGGGCTAGATCAATAATAAGCGCTCTTTTTAAAAACACTGGTGTACATCGCACTTCTTGGTTTACAAGTCTTTCTGTAGCCACAAACATCAACGTCTCAGGTTGTCTAATGCATATTTAAAGTAGCAACTAATATGTTGTCTATAGAAGATGATGTCAGCTTTAACCTATACACGAGAAAAATCACAGTTCAGTTTAGAATTTTTAGCTTCCTTGCTAAGTACATCTGCAAACTTCAAAGTTGATTGTACAGCAAATGCTTTTGTCTCAACTTATAAAACAAATAGCAAAGACATTTTTTTTTTTTGCTGATGTCTCAGCAAACATCAGTAATGTGCAATAAATATTATGGGGCTAATGTATATGATTCAGCAAGCCTGCATTATGCATGTTAATTCATATTTTATTGACAGCTATTAGTCTGACGTACTCCAGACTACTGTATCATTTCTTAGACCATTCCCTTACTCCATCTGCTTAATATCCGCTGTGAACATGTTACACGGCGCTCAATTCTTCCTGTAAGCATTATGCACAAGAAAAAAAAAACATTCAAGGATTTATTCTGAATTTCTGCATTTTTCATTGATAAATTAGCACTACAAAACTAAGGTGGACAATTTAATCATGGTGTATCAATGTCTTAAACATAAGACACAATTTTCATTTTAAAATAACTGTGGTTTGCTCTGAATGTGTTTGCTTAGAAATATTTGGACCGTGACATATTCTATATCTATTTTCTATTGTTTGTCCAAAACCATACAAAACGTCGATTAGAAAAAAACATAATTAAATAAAAATTGTGATTTGTACTTTTACAATGAAATTTGGAATATTCATCCACATCAATAACCTCAACAGTCTCTATAATTCATTTCATTGAGTTGTCTGTCCTTCAATGCAATTGTATTGTCTTATGAAGTAACATTATACCCCAGCTCTCACATACAACCAGTGTATGTTGGAAACCGGAATAAAGAAAGAGACCTATGTACCAATGTTGCCTGGATATGGTACAACATTGTAAAATGGTTTTAACTCCCAAACCAGTCTTCAGCCTGTCATAAATCATTTCCCTGTACTCTGTACGCTTGGCAGCACGCCCTGGCCTCTTAGGCTTGCTCCCTAGCTGTAAACTAGAATCCAGTGGTAGGCAACTTTTGGCACTCCAGATGTTGTGGGCTACATCTCCCTTGATGCCTTGACATCATTATAGCTGTAAGAGCATTATAAGAGATGTAGTCCACAACATCTGGAGTGCTGATGTCTTACAGTCCCCCACTGACCACTGTTACTTTAGCATAGGGATAGCCAACTACATCACAGAGTGCAGAGTCAAATATTTTCATATGGCATAAAAGTAATTTATAGAACACAGACATTTTTTAAATGTAAACACACTTCCTATCATGTATTAGAATAAGAGGAGAATGATCTGTCCTTAAAGGGACACTATAGTCACCTGAAAAACTACAGCTTAATGTAGTTGTTCAGGTGAGATCTATAGCTCCCTGCAGGCGATCTAATGTAAACACTGTATTTTCATTTTGACTAAATAGGGGTCGCGGCTTCACGAGGCTCCCGGCGCTGGAACGAGATGAGTAAAAAGGGCTGCCTGGAGTGTCCCTTTAAGTAAAGGGTAAAGGTAATCTTAAAACATAACTTTTATTATACATAGGGTAATACTAAAATAAAATGAAATAAACCAAAGTTTTGTACTGACATAGCCATTTTTTGTATATACAGTGGGCTATACATTATCTTCACCGTTTAATCCCTCTTTCACTTATTTTTGTTTATTTAGTTTTATTTTATAATTACCCTATGTAAAATAAAAATTATGTTTTAAGATTACCTTTACCTTTATATTAAGGACAGATCGTTCTCCTCTTATTCTAATACATTCTGTTTTCAGGGTTATCCCCTACATTCTGTCCTAGATTTTTTATGTACACAATTAGCTTCCAACTTGTTCATTTTTTATTAACCCTTCCCATCATCCCCAGCTACACATTAACGGTATATGATGTGAGTTGTAGGTCAACGGCAGACAGAGAGGTACCTGTTGAAGAACAGTTAGAAAGATAAAGAGCACAATGCACCTACAATTACTACAGACAAGAGAAAGTCACAATAACATTGTTTTTAATTTGCATAATTGTGACTTACGATTTTAGTAATTTTCTTCTCCTTAATAACACAGAACACATTTTCTAAATGAGATAATTAGCACCAGAAGGACGGCTGTTTTTTTTCTGGTTCATCCCCCAAAAAATGTTTTTCCCTAACAGGAGTTATCAATTATTTTCAGCTGATTATAGAATGAGATTGAAAAAAAAGCCTAAGTGAGTCATTTTAAATTAAACTTCATATCTCAAGCTCGAAACAATCTGTTCCACTACCAATAATCAAGCTAATAAGGAGTACAAAAATGAAAACGATATATACTTTTTATATTCCTTTTTTTGCTGGCCAGTAACTTTCTGAAGGCAGCAATATTTTTAGGAATTTTAATATATTCTGCTCATATAGATGGGTCAAACATAAATAATAAACTATAAGCTTCTACATTGTGTCATTCACCATGTTTCATATAGTATAATAGACGTATGCAGCATGTACAATATGTATGCATCCAATGAACATGATATCGAATTACACAAGAAGAACGATACATTTGAGGTCAAAGTACAATAACCAACAAGAACCAAATACCTTGTAGTGTGCTATATTCAAGCATGCAAATGAAAATAGTTTTTAGTGATATAACGTTATGTAAAGTATACAGTAATGAGGAGGACAGAGTTAGGAGAATGCACATACAAAATACAAATTTCTAAACGCTGTAGTGGAGCTCCAAAACCTGGACTAGGTATCTCCACCGAATATCCTCTAAGCTGGAAGAAGCGCTCTTTAATGCATAGTTTTATCTCTCCCCCCAGTAACTAGACAACACATAGTTCTGGGAGTGCAACTGATTTTATTGAGCCGAATGCAGCCTTTTATGCACAGACCCCCAGCATGTGGTCTCTATGCAATACATACAGTACCCTGCCCAGGCACCTCTGTGTCTGGGAGATAATTCAGTTGTTGCTCGCTAAGCAAATATTCTCCCGGACACAGAATGCTTAACACAAAAACAGCCCAAAAATACAATAAATGCACACAGGAACCTCACATATTATACATCAGAGGATAGCTCTGGTCCAACACTCATGTTGGTAAAATAGCGCCCAGATCCATGAACAGGGGACAAGTCGCCACCGGGGTAAAGTTTTGGCTGCACACAAGGTCTAAGCCCAAAATAGTTCCAGCATGAATGTGACTTTTTCAGGTCACATATTGTGAACTCCTGCAGCAAAACAAAAGGGGGCTACCCCTGGCTCTCAGGGAGAGATTGTTCTATTTAGTCTGTAGTACCTCCCCTCCAAATAGTGCTCTCCTGGCAGGTCTGCAAGTGGTGTAAAACAGTAGTTTAAGGTGACTGGGAACAGGTCAAGTGAACAGGTTAGTGGTTCATAAGTTAGTGTGGCCAGGTGCAGCTGGGGACCCTTTCGGGAGTTTTGTAGCCGAATGACTGCCATAGAGAGGTGCTTTTGGCAATAATGTCCGGGGGGAGAAGGGAAGGTACTGAACCAGGGTAGTACTGAACCATAAGGGTAACATAGGACAGGGTCCACCACAAACCCATGAAACTATCAAGTAAGCATGTACAAGATGAAGAGATATGGAAGAAAATGTAAATTGCAAAGGGTACATAAACAGGTATATCAAAGTAAGCAAATATAACTAAACTACGTGACAAAAAGAGTGGAAAACAAATATTAATATTAAAAAAAAGACTAATGCCTCGTTTCCACTGAGCGGATCGGTTCGGGTCGGTACAGTTTGGAAGGTTTAGAATGGACCGGCCCATTCTGGTGAGTGTTTCCACTGCAAGTCAGACCTTCAGGGCCATGCGAGGTTTAGAAAAAATGCTCTTCCTGTCCACCAATCAATGGATTGTATAGTAGGTCCGCCCTAACCGAACCGTTCCATTTCCTATGGCCCTACATCTGAAGCAGGACCCTGAATGGATCGGTACGGTTCGCTTGTATGGACTACTTTCATAATGGAAACACCCAAAATAGCGAACCGTACCGAACCGAACCGAACCGATCCGCTCAGTGGAAACGAGGCATATATGAACACTGGGTGACAAGCTGTCGGCAATGTATCTCTGAAATAAGAATAGCAGTTCTGCAAAGCTAAAGTGCTAATAATAACATATAGGTGGCTTTATGTCACTCGGTTAAAACTGTGTGGTTACTCTCTACCCTTTTCTAGAATTAAAAAACCACAACAAAACTAAATGAAATAAACAATGGGAATGGAAATCAAATTATCTTACAATGTAGTATAAGCCGTATTCTTTCAGGTTTTTTATTGTGAGTTTAAGTGTCATCAACAATCCAATTCTTATTTCACACCCAATTGTGAAAATACCCATTACCCAACTTCATGAAATCAAATCAGTGAAAAGCACAATGTAAAAAATATACATGGAGAAAAAGGTATCAGAATACAGTGTAGAAATTTGTATTTCTGAACTTCAAGGATATTATATGATAGTGTAAGCAATGTATTTATAACTAAAGAGTCCCAGACATATTTAAATGTAAAAAAAAAATTAAAAATATCTGTAAGGCTTTTTGCATTAATTTCTCATTGTTTATATCGCCATTTTGCAGCCACTATACAAAATTCCATCGCAGAACTCTGGACCTGATGGCCTTCATAATGGGATTTCTTAGTCAAACAGCCATTCTCAATTACCAGATGGAACGATTAAGCACACATGTGCTTTTAGATTATCCATCAGCTCCTCTTGATTACATTCGGTGGTCACAATTCCCGCCATATCCCCTTCAGCTTCCAGAGACTACTGCTAACTCAAAGAAAACACTCCTTCAATAGGCCCTTATAATCTGTTGTAGGATTATTTTAACTTTATTACTATTATCTTCTGTTTAACAAGATATTAAAAGATGCAGCCCAGCCATGGGTAGGATTACAGGGAATACAAGCCTGGCCTGACATTTTCTGTGTCTGTATCGAAAAGATTAAAGGAAAAGCAAGTCACTTTGTTTATGGAAAAATAATTAAAAGTAGAATTACCGGTACATTTTAAATTATTTCTAGTGTACACATTTTTTATTTGCCTTCCCTTCCTGAGGAGAAACAGTTAGTGGTATACAAAACATTTTTTACTTAATTACCAGGTCTTTTCTCAGCCCAAATTACTGTGTTACTGCTGTTGTATTTAAAAATATATATATTTTTTAAAGAAATGGTATGCAGTCCCTGTCTCCATTAATTTCTCTGACATCTGTATTCAACACCGATGTTTTATGACTTGTATGACATGTTATTCATTTGAATAAAATGTTTATAATGGAAATAATTAATAAAAACTGAAATGGAACGTCAGTATGGTTAGTGTTCCACCTGGTTTAAGGTTGAACATATCAGCCAATAGGAATACGAACGAGGTGCTCATGTGTGATTCTACTGAATGATCAGGTTCACTCCTTAACCATGTGACATGAGGGTTAAGGCAAAAGGGGTACAAAAGCATTGTACTCAACTAAAATTGGACTAATTGGAAAGTTACGATTATAGCTCATTGAAAAGTATATGATGGTTCGATGAGTGTATGGGAACTATTCAGTTTTAAGTCAAATGATTCTGCAGCAGTGTGACAAAAATCGGGCTCTCCTAAGCACCCATTGCCCACCCCTTCTGCTACCCATTTCTACATTATCAATGTGAATCTGTTCAACCTTAGTCAGTAGTGACTGGGATAAGCCATCCAAGGTTTGAACCTGAAAATAAGTAAGTGTAAGTCCACTGTGGATGGGTAGGTTATGGGTGCTGTGCAGTCTTAAGCCAAACTACCCCTAAATGATGTCACAGAAAACCAGGGGGTTGTGCCAAAGACTCATAGAACCATAAGCACAACAATGTGTGCCCCTTTAATGCAATCATGGATATTCTAGCAAACACGCTGATTTACTTCTTTCTGTATTAGATTTCAATTTATTTTCCCGAAGGAAGTATTCCATTTGCAGTGAAAACAAACCATCATGCTAATAGCCTACTTAGTTATCATTATGAGTAACTTACTGTGACTGTAAATAGCCAGTGTATGTCATTAGGGTAGAAATTAAACAGAAGCTTGTTTAATGAACCTTGAAATATGAGTTAAAAGAATAATGCTATGTTAGTATTCTGTTATATTCCACATTACAAACCTTGCGTAGACCTCTGTAAAGCTAAGATATAAATGCTGTGGGATTTATTCACTAAATAGCAACCTGTTGTGACTGTATTACAACTTGCCAAATTCTAACTAACGCAGCCAATCTATGACTTTAGTTGGGTTGGAGAGAGTTTCAAAATCAGCTATTTTAGTTGAAGTTTTGCAATTCGGCTTTCAATTCACTGAAAATCAATGTTTAGTCATTGAACCCCTAGGTGTCTAAATAAAACATTTTTTAAAAAAGATAATCAAGATAAAACATTGTAATTTCTCAAATTTCCCAATAGGTCTAGGGAAACACACACAATACAATAGTATTCAGGTAACATAAAATAAATGTTACAATGCCATTGTGACACTATAGTCACAAAAACAACTTTAGCTTAATGAAGCTATTTTGGTGTATAGAGGCTGGCCATCTACATTAAAAACGAATCGTCACTCTCATATCCTCTGAACTTAAGTAAACCATTTTTCTACACCACACTTTAAGAAGGCTATTTTTACATGTAAGATATTTTACCGTTCTGATTGGAACCTTTTACGTTTATTTAGACACCTGTGTGGCGCAGCCCTCCCCTTTTATATCTTTCTATATTTGCTAGTCTTCAAAGGGCTTGGAGTTTTTTTTTTGTATTTCTGTTTATTAGCGCTGAATTATTTGTGTGTTTTTAATGGATGTTGGGAGTTTAGTTTCATTTTCCTATATATTTTTGGGTCAGGTATAACTTGTGGTACCTGAACAAAATTCAAACAAAATCTAATCTGAAGTTGAAACAGAAACAGAAGGTAATGCCTACACAATTATACGTGGAGACACCTCTTAATGATTACCAACAATTCAGGGTGAAGAATGAATGTATGCAATTATATGTGTATGTAAGTATATATTAAATGATCCCCAAATAGTAGATTGAAATTGTCCCGGAAAGAAAAGTAAAGGCAAAAAGTATTTGATAAGTTGTCATGTTTATTTCTTGGTGTAGAAATAATACAAGCACTTGGCTTATATATCTCGTTCACTGAAAAAAGGAAATATGTAATAATTCAAGAACAAATGAAAAATAAATTGAATGGAAAAGTACTACTGCAATTGTTTCTTTAAAATATTGTGTTCCGTTTTCGAGACTGCTAAATTAAACAATGCAATGGAGCATATGTTCTGCACAGTCGGCATATTGCCTAGTGGAACACAGTTTGATATAGATTATTTTTTTCTTAACATGGGAAACAAATAAGAATATGAATGAATACAAATAAAAGAGGTTCAAACTTTTAAAAGTATTTCAAGACCAAAAAGACAACATGAGACATTAGTAGAGATTTGTACGTAATAGGGAGCAAAACATCTTTCTGGTAATTGCTAAGGGTAATTACAAGGGTCACGAGTCATGAATCTGGCAAAGCGTCACATAAATAATCATTGTGTATTTTTAATGACTGTAGCATCATACCTGAAAAACTATTAAAGGATCACTATAGTGTCAGTGAAACAAACCGGTTTTCCTGACACTATAGTGCCCTAAGGGTGCACCCACCCTCAGGGTCCCCCTCCCGTGGCGCTGAAGGGGTTAAAACTCCTTCAGCAGCTTACCTTAATGCAGCGCCGGGCTGCCTCAGTGCTGGTGACCTCTCCTCCCCCGCCGACGTCAGCTACCCCGTCCGACATCAGCGGAGCTAATTGCACATGCGCGGTAAGTGCCGCGCACGCATTCAAAGTGTCCATAGGAAATCACTTCTCAATGCTTTCCTATGGACGCTTTGCGCGATGAAGGCATAATTCCTCCAGCGTCGCAGATGCGCCTCGAGTGGCTGTCCGGAAGACAGCCACTAGAGGCTGGCTTAACTCCAAATGTAAACATAGCAGTTTCTCTGACCTGGAGCCCAGACCACTTCATTGTGACTATAGTATCCATTTGATGAGAGTGAGTCGAGGACCTAGGAAACCTTGTTAGCAGCGTAATGGGTATTCTGACTCTGAGTAACAGGCCTTTTCAATTGTGCAATGCTACCTGCAGGGTACTCTAAAGTAATACTATAAGCACGTACGTTTATGCTACAGATTCCTAAAACAATTCCAGAGGTGATGGTTAGACAACCTTTTCCATGCCACAAGAGCAACATTATATCATTGTTAACCTTCCACAGAGTGAATAATATTCTCGAAACAGTGCCAGTGACATTGTGTTTGTGACTAGTGATGTTCTTTAGTAGGTGAAACTAGCAAAGAGTGCAATAGATCTCAGTGACTTATCTGTGTATTTTGGGGACTTTTCTATTGTTTGCCCAAAGCTTAGAAGCCAGAAAAAAAAACAAAAAAACAGTTAGAGCAGGTGCCCCAAATCATGACCGTCCCGATGATGGGGTGCTTGATAGATTTAATAAGTGATGTAACAGTAAAGCTTCAATAAAGTCACCTTAGATGCTCACTGTTGTACTATACTGTTTTCAGCGATTTTTAGGTTTCAAAAACTGAATATTCTTTCAAATTATATTCTTTTGAAGTATACATACAAATTAACGCATTTTAATATGTAAAAGCAACCATCACTTCATTTTTTTTAAAACATTGAATGAAACACTGAAAAATTGTGAATCCTTTTTTTTCAGTTTTAGCAAATTACATCACAATCTAGTTCAGTCCAACTACGGGCAAGGCATATCCTGTATTGGAAGTGGAAAAGCATAAAACATTGTTTCTGATTTTCCTCCTCCTCGCACTCTCTAAGTCAGGGATAGGCAACCTTCGGCACACCGGATGTTGTGGACTACATCCCCCATAATGCTCTTACACCCATAATGCTGGCAAATCACCATGGGAGGTGTAGTCCAAAACATCTGCAGTGCCGAAGGTTGCCTATGCCTGCTCTAAGCTGACTGAGAGATGCAAAGATTTTTCTTTTGGAATGACAGAAAATGCATGGCTTATAACAATGATTGAGTGGGAGCCATGATTGGGCCCTCTGTTCCAACATAAAGTGGAATAGATTTTTAGATTTAATTTCCAGGGCCCCACAAAACATTTTAGATAAATACAGGCTATAAGTAAACACAAAGTGTAAGCTCATGGGATTAGGCAGTTCCCCTTCAACCCTGCTAAAACCCTGTTAAATAACAGTAAACCTTCTATAACCAAAAAATACATTGAACAATATATTCTTTTCACAGATAGTAGTTTCCTCATGTGAAGAACTAAAATGTAATGTAATAATTTCTAATTCACACTATTGCTTAAATTTACATCAAGACGTCTTTACTACCATGAAGAATGTATCTAAAAATGAATGCCGTCTCCTTTCTTAAGAATAAAGCAGAGAAGCAATCACAGGAACCCTTTAAATGAATGGAGTAAAGATTAAAGGGTGGTAAAGGATGTGGATTTGTGATTTCTACTAGTAATGAAGATGCTCCACAGGTGACGCATGTAATTCGCACCTTTAATTCACAACTTCTCATATAAAATTTTGTAAAATTCTATAAGCCACGAAAGAGGTTGCACTATAAACTAGAAGAAGTTATTTAAAAATATATATATATTTTTTTGTCTGTTGCAAACATGTTTGCTAAACAATTGTACATGACACTGTCAGAGTAAACAGCGCCATGCCACCCAATGTATTGATGAACCGGGGATCGATTGGGCTCAATGGCCCTTTAACAGCACGACAGGGCCCTGTAGTATCGGCAGTGTTGGGAGGAAGTGAAAGCTGGTAATCTACCTGAATGGGGATCTATCTTTTGTCCACACTACAGAAGGCCCAAAAACATTTCTTGCACCAGGGCCCTCTCTACATTAGTTCCACCACTGAGAGTAAATGATGTAAATTTCTTTAGCTCCATGGTGCATTGGCACTGGTGCTGTGATAGCCATGCACGTGTATGGCACCATAGTTGGAAGGCATGAGCAAAAGGTACAAAATGTCTTAAGACATGTACATACCTCCCAATGTTAGCATCCTGTGAACTGGGATGCCATTTCGAGGGGAGTAAATGGGTGGGCCATGATACGATCACATCACTAGCTCCACCCACAAGGAAGATCTGCCCGAATTACTGGCAGGTGAGTCTGGTGTAAATGCATGCCAGGTTCCCTGTTAATCATTCAGGTCAACCCACTGAGCATAGACCATGCAGGGAGCACTGTATCATTGTTCTCTGCAAGGTCCTAGCATGACATGTGTGCGGCAAATGATGCACTCACGCAGTGCTTGTTGGGGACAGTTCCCTGGTGTCCCCAAAACCAGGACACCAGGGAACAAAGTTGGGACAGCAGGAGAGGACCTCATGACTGTCCTGCCAAAATTGATGTTAGGTACAATCTGTAGTTTAAGTGACAGTTAGTTCAGCCAGATAAGATTTTTATATATGTTCTAATACTGATTACTTTTGATCTATTCCAACAGTAGTAGTATGACAAGTTAAGTACAACTCCCAAAGTCCCTTGCTGTGCTATAAGGCACTGATTGATCAGGAACACTATAGTCACCAAACAGGGCCGGCGCCACCTTTAGAGAACTAGGCATTCGCTTAGGGTGCCGGCCTGCTAAGGGCACCCACCAGCTGGTCCTCAAGGCTTCCGAAGGTGGGGGCGGCGAGAGAAGCCCTGTCATAGGGGGCCCAGAAGATGGCCATCTAGCCACCTTTGGGTGCCCCCAAAGCTGTATTAGGTAAGGCAGAGCAGGCACCTGCTTACCTTGATGGCAGGTGCCTACTCTGCCAAAAAATGACGGTGACCTGTCTTGAGGAGAGGGGGACAGAGAAGCCAGGCAGCGAGGGAGGCGGTTCTGACAGCCTCTTACTCCTACCTCGCGCACCACCTGTGATGCCGGGAGCCAGAATATTATGTAATTCTCGCCCCGGCACACTAAACACCGGGCGGGATAAGTGAGGAGCTGCCCCACACTGGACCCCAGGGAGGTGATTGTTTGACTGTCAGTGAGTGTGTGTCAGTGAGTGTCTGCCTGTGTGTGTGTATGTCAGTGAGTGTGTGAGTGTTTGACTGTCAGTGTGTGTGTGTGTAAGTGAGTGTCTGCTTGTGTGTATGTCTGTCAGTGAGTGTCTGCCTGTGTGTGTGTGTGTGTGTGTCTGTCTGTCAGTGAGTGAGTGTTCTGTTCTGCGGCAATGTCTGGCCTTGGCTTCTGGTATCCAGTCCTCTTTTTACAATTTTTGTTTAGTTTTTCTTTTTTTTTTCTGGTTTTCTATTCTATGTCTGGTTTTCTTTATGCTGGATTTTCTGGGTTCATTCTTTATTCCATTCCTGGAATTCCCAGTCTCCTGGATTCCTTTAAATGTTTGTTTTTTTTGTTGCCACGCCCGTTCCTTTGCCATTTAATCCTTTTTGTTTCAGTCTGGTCCTGCAAGCGGTGGTCTCATTACCTCTGCTCCTTTCTTTGCAGCTAAGTACTGTGTGTGTTTTATTGTTTATTTAGTCATGCATAGTTAGGCCGTTAGGACCCACTGTAATTAGAGTACTTTGGCGCAGTAGTGGGCTGCATACATTTATGTATGTCTAAATCTCCAATGTTTTACATATATAGTACTTAGTTATGTCTCCTCTTGTTTTTCCTCATATCTCTTGTCTTGTTGTATTTTGTCTTCCCAGTTCATGTAAAATCCTGTCCTGCCCTGTTCATGTTTCCCTAATGTGTACATGTTCTGGGTTCTGCTTTCTGTCCTGCTCCGGTTCTGGGCTCTTCTAGTCTTGTCTTGTTTTCTTGTTTGGTGCCTATTCTAGTCTTGCCTTGTTTCTAGTACTGGATACATATCTGCTGCAGACCCTCCCTATCCAGTTCCTGGGAGGTCTGCATATCATTAAGCTCCTAGCTCTTGGGATCCGCAGAAGCTGCATCAGGGCCCTGGTATGTGGCCGCACAAACGCTGGTGCTCAACACCAGGGGGCGTGTGGTTACCCTGCACCAGGCCCTGATAGTCTATTTCCACGTTGAGACTCCTATCATCATCATCATCATCAGGAACTCAGGGGTCCTGGTCTCCGTACCGCCACCCGTGACAGTCAGTGAGTGTCTGTGTGTGTGTGTGTCTATCTGTCAGTGAGTGAGTGTATGTATGTCATTGAGTGTGTGTGTCTGTCAGTGAGTGTGTGTGTGTTTGCCAGTGTGCGTCTGTAAGTAAGTGAGTGACATGAGGGGGCGGCAAAATGGATCTTTGCCTAGGGCGGCTTAAATCCTTGAACCAGCCCTGTCTCCAAAACAACTACAGCTTATTGTATTTATTCTGTTGAGTATAATCATTCCCTGCAGGTTTTTTGCAGTAAACACTGTGTTTTCAGGGAAAAGGCAGTGTCTACGTTACAGCCTAGGGATACTTCCACTGGCCCCTCCTCAGATGGCTGCTAGAGGCGCTTCCTGCCTTTCAGTGTGTCCACCCTCTGCATGGAGACACTGAATTTTCCTCATAGAGATGTATTGATTTAATGCATTTCTATGAGGAGATGCTGATTGGACAGGGCTGTGTTTGGGTTCTGCCCCTGATCTGTCTCCTTGACAGTCTCAGCCAATCCAACGCTTTCCTATGGGAAAGTATTGTGATTGGCTCAGATCATCACTTCTGATTATGTCAGCCAAGCAGGCAGAACAGGGACAGAGCTATCACCAGCAGACTGGAGTAAAGGTAAGATTTTGCTATATTTAGGGCGTAAGGGGCTAAATGGTGGTTTTACAATCACTTTAACAGACACTGCGAAGGATGTGAGGATTCAGGAAGTTCAAATATTATTTTTTAAATTATATTTAATTTGAATATATTGTTAATGAAATACCTGCAATGCATTAACAAAAAAAGAGAAATAGGTCAACGCTATTCAATAGTGTAAATGCAATAATTTTCTTTTTTATGGCATTGGAAAGATGTTGCATCCGTTAACCCATGAAAGTCTTAGCAAGCCATTTATCATGAAAGGAAACAGAAGACTTTAATAGTATCCATAAACTTCTAATCACCATGTTGTTTTCCTGGTATAAATAAATAATGAGCTCTGGACCTCTGATACAGTTTGCGTGGGCAGCAATTAGTATGTAATATATGTTAATCCTAATGGAATACCAGTTTATTACACATATACACAAGTATCCTGACTGCAATTTAGAGTGATGTAGGTGTTCCAAGAGACTGAGTCAAACTGCAATAACTCCATTAACAAAACTCATCACAAAGTGGGGTCAAATATGTATTCCTGAACTTGATAGATAGAACCAAGGGCATTGCTAGGTTCCAGAAACACCTGGGGCTTGAGTTTAAAGAAAAAGCCCCATGTCCCGTACACTAATAGAAAGGTGGGAATATTTCATGACAAATCCCTGCATTTCTATTATTATTATCATTATTTTATTATTTATATAGCGCCAGCAAATTCAGTAGTGCTGTACAATGGGTGGACTAACAGACATGTAGTTGTAACCAGACAAATGGACGCACAGGAACAGAGGGGTTGAGGGCCCTGCTCAATGAGCTTACATTCTGTAGGAAGTGGGGTATAGTGACACAAAGGGTAATGAAATAGGTGGTTAGAAAAGTAATCACTGAGAACTTAGTAGGTTATTTTTGACAGTTGCAGGAGAGGAGTCATGGGAGGAGGAGGGGGGGTAGAATGAATGAAAACCTGCTAACAGTTTAAAAGATATGCTATCCTGAAGAAGTGTGTTTTCAAAGATTTTTTGAAGGAATGGAGACTGGGTGAAAGTCTAACGGAGAAGGGAAGGAAGTTCCACAGAAAAGGTGCAGCCCTGGAGAAGTCTTGGAGGCAAGCATCAGATGTGGGAGCACGGACAGACGATAGGCGTAGGTCTTCGGCAGAGCGCAGGGGCCTCGACGGGACATATTTGCGTATTAGGGAGGATAGCTATGTTGGAGCAGCATTATGTAGGGACTTGTAAGCAAGCACCAGAATCTTAAATTAAGCCCTATATCTAACTGGAAGCCAATGTAGGCACTGACAGAGGGGGGAGGTGTGGGAGGTGCGGACGGACAGGAAAATGAGCCTCGCCGCCGCATTCCTTATAGATCTGGGAACACGTAAGACACTATGTTATGTTCCCTCCTCTAGACCAATGAATAGCCTGCTGCAGATGTTCTACATGATTTTAATGAAAGCATAGCTCGAAACAAACACAGCCAGGTATTCAATGTGATCCAGCTACGCTACGCTACCTAACTAACAGAGGGGTGTACAGTAGCCTGCCGATCGACTACACTACGGATCTTTGTTTTTATAATAGGCTTTGGCCTCAAGTAAAATTGAAATAAAGAAAAAAAAACTAATATTTTCCATCTCCAACTAGAGATTTAGGGCTAAAGCCCCACATTCTGGACTTCGGCCTCAAAAGCCATCTCCCTTTGCAGTGACTATGGATAGAACTGTTCGTAAAGACCCGTCAAAATGGAGAGATGGAAGGTAAATATTTAGTAGAAGTTTTAAAATGTAGGTAAACCAAGAAAGCACTCTGAAATGATTAATAGCCCAGCTTGTGTAATATTAGCTCTGAGATCTCTCCAAACTGTCAAGTGATTAGATTTCTTTCTCATCTCAACGATACATCTTAACACAGTAGTGGGAGCCTTTAGCAAGCTTCTCTCAGACATGAATTAGAAACTGGAGCATATTTTCTGTTTTCTGTGAATCGGAATCGCAGTTCGATGAACACTGGGCCACACTAAATGGTGATCAATCTATTAGTATGTATCGTCATTCATTTAAAAATAGATTAAAAAGACTGCAAGGTTTATTTACTAAACTGCAGTAAATTGAAAACAAAATTGCAAATGTACACAAAAAGAGAATTCTCTTTCGTAGCTACAAATAACAGCTTGACTATTTTGGCCCTAAATTTCAACTTGATAAAATGTGTGGTTTAGGGAATAAACCGGCCCAGTCCCTGGCTATGTATAATCACTGCTGTTTGATAGATAATTTATTAACATTTCATTCAACAAAATATTCAGAAGGGCGTGGCCTCAATTAACAAGATGTCAGATGGTCATGGATCTGCCGCAGAGCTGACACTGAAAGTGCCAACAAGGAATTAACAAACCATACAGCAGATTAATTAAATCTTCAGAGGAGACTGGCCAAGAGAGAAAGAGAGAGAGAGAGTGTGTTCATGCAGGTGTGCTTGTAAACCAACATACACACTGGCTGGCTAGAACTTTAGATATATACATCGTGTCTCCTTTCCTGCAACAATGGAGGAGTAAATTGGAACTGCATTTCAAAACCAGACCACCTCATCTAAAACAGACAGGCTAATACATTCCTGTATAATCCTGTCACGGACACAAAACATGCAAATGAAAAAAGATGGTCCACGCACTTGAGGTAAAGTAACTGGTAGCTTTATTGAAGTTGTAAACATTGGGGTCAAAACATTACTGTGACTCTTCAATATATTTGCTAGTCACTTTATCTCGAGCTCCTGGACCATCATTTGCATGTTGAGGATTTGCCAACATCGGCTCCAGTTTTGAGCACCTTGGATTCTAAGGAAGTAGCGTGGTTTTCCCCTTTTGTTTCAAGTGACACAAAAACACGGATATTTCTGTTTAGAGGGGAATAATCAATTCCTTTGAAGACAAAACACTGAATAAAACATTGTAAATCACCTGTATTTTTTGTTCTAATTCCCTCCAGGCACCGTTTCCCTGGGGATCCAGTGTATCTGTTCTGCACCCCCACCGCATGTAGGTTTTCTGCGGCAATGTTCTGATCAGCCGAAGCTCACAGAAGCCATGCTGGTGGTCTGCTCCTGGGGGAGATGCTCTCTGCACCCCCAAATGTTTTTTGGCATTTAGCCATTTATTTCTGTTAGCCAAGCACAGAACAAGATACCCTAGGGATAATAGTAATAAATGGCAAAATGCATGCCGAGGTCTTTTCAGGAGTACACTCAGGGGTCTAGCCCAAGTCAGCCTCCCCACTTCCCCGCATGTGCAGACTCCCCTAGTCATGATTCTGTGAGATCTTGAAGGCCTAACTAGCACTTCATTTTTGCAGTCCATCTCACTTTAAATCTTCAATCTTGCAACACAAAACTACCTGCAGTGTGTTTTAATTAACAAACACGGCAAAAAAGACAACATCGGGAGAACTGTCTACAGATTGAGGATTACAAAACAAAAGCAATCAGTAAGTACGAAGATATTAAATAATACATTCTGAAAGCAGTAAAATGGATTAAACCTGATGTAGTGAGGGTTATTTAGTAAATGTGTTTAGTAAAAAGGTAACACATTCTATAACACCTTCAAGAGATTTGTTCTCTACTTGTAATCGTATCATTGCAAGGATATTTTCATCATTTCATACAAATTATATATGCATAGCTTTTACAAATATCAAAAAAAAAACAAAGTAACACACACAAATATATATTTCAACTGGAAAAGCTTTTTAAATTAGTTTTGTGAGCATGGGAACTTCTTTACATTTTTTTTCTATGCATATTTTAAGAATATTACTCTATGAATGTTGCTGCTAGTGAACAATAAAACTGAAAAAAATGACTTCAATCAAACTCCTAAATATCAAATATTATTAAAGAGACACTATAGGCACCCAGACCACTTCATATCATTGAAGTGGTCTGGGTGCACTGTCCCTGTTTCCCTAACCCCGCAATGCATATTTACATTGCAGCGTTAAGACAACCTCTAGTGACTGTCTTCCAGACAGCCAATAGAGGCACTTCCTGGACTCTAATGGAGTTTTTCTCTGTGAAATGACGTTGGACGACCTCAAGTTTTGCATAAAGATGTCTACATCTTTAAATTCCCTATGGAGAACATCTAATGCGTGCGGAAAGCCCTATGCACGCGCATTAGGTTTCCCCATCAGAGTGACATCACGGGAAGAGGAGAACTAGCTGGAAAAAAGTAAGTGTTCAGGGGGGATGCTTATAAGTTAGGTAATGTTTCTGTAAGTATAAAAAAATAAGTATAACCCTCTAAAAAAGGAACAAATACGTTGCAATGGTTTAATTTATTATTTATATTTATTTAGTTTGCTTAACATTAGGCAAAGTGAAGGGTTAATCCAATCAAAATATAATGTTTTCATAAAAAACTGGTTTCGGCTGTAGTAACTGTTTGTGGGGTGGTTCGCCCTCTAGAAAAGAGCCAACATGTGCTCGGTGCTAGAGCCAGAAGCCAATTGTGCAAAGAAATTATATCAGCCAGCCTGGAACTTTGTTCACCGACAGAACTGGGGTTACACCTCTAAGAGGTTAATAGTTGAATGGGAGAAACCCTGCACATACAGACACCAGGCACTATGACCACTTCAATTCAGTCAAGTGGTCCCGGTGCGTGGAGTAACTCGTTAAACATTTGGGCACATGGGCAGCTAAATTAACAGACATAGATACTTCAATATATTGGTAGCAGATATTATTCCATCATTAGAATCTCATCATTATTATATGATTATATATACCGTACATATAATCATTATAATTGAGTGTGTGTACGTTATGTATTTAAAATAGTATAAAATATCATACCAGGTGATTTCATGGTCATTCAGACTAGACTTAGGAACAAGAAAAGTAACTTTATGAGTCCTCTATATCTTATTTCACATTATGGCAGATCAATGGCTGCTACAGTTGCTTAGTATTATATTACTTGTAATAATAGGTGTATTATAACGACTTTTATCAGTGTTTTTTCTCTGTGCTTTTTTATGTTTGCCCTGATTTGTGTTAGGACTTGATTTCTCACTTCACTTTTAATTACTTTACACTTTCTTTTCCCTTTAATTAGACACTTTCTTTTCCAATTCTCAATGTTCCACTCTCTATTTAGCACAAAATGCTAAATACTGTGGGAACACACAGAAATACAACTCTTCTTTTTATAGGCGTTTTTTGACATTTAACCCACTTTGGGAGCCTTTTATGACTTCCAAATACACTTCTACTTAGCAGGTTTGTAACCGCACTTTTATCCCCAATAGGTTAATCAAACGTGCTTGTTGTCACTTTACAAAAATGCCTTTAAAAAGTCCCCATTGGACTGAAATGTCAACTGTATACTTTGTAGTACATTGTTTTGCAATAAAAAAGGGGATTGACCCATGTGAAGTCCAATGAGGGCTCTCTATTATTTTCATATAATTAATATATGACAGAGTAGCAAAATAAAAAGGTTAATCTACACATGGAGTGCCTGCCAGACAGCCGCTAGAGGGACTTACTTCTTAAAGGACTACTGTCACCTTAAAAATATAAAATAATTATTTCATTAAATATGGCAAGGAAATAGATTTTGTTTTTAAATGAAGTATATGTAAAAAAAAATTAGAAAGCATTTGGGAAGCATTTAATTGTCGGGTTGTGGTGAATGACCTGTTTCTCTCGATGCTGGAATAAGTACAAGTTTAAGTGTGAATTCTAACATTTAAAAAAAAAAAAAAAGGAGGTCCGGTAACCTAAACAAATGGACAGATATAGCGTAGCGAAAACCTATATATATGAGTTGATTTTTTTTAAAATTAGAGTGTTCCTTTAGGGTGGTGGTGGGGAACCTTTGGCCCTCCAGATGTTTTGGACTACATCTTCCATAATACTCTTACAGCCATAATGCTGGCAAAGCATCAAGGGATATGTAGTCCAAAACATCTGGAGGGCCGAAGGTTCCCCCACCCCGCTTTAGGGTGTTCTTGTTACACCTCAAAATTTTGACTAGTCAAACTGTTTGCTCAAGGTTTGATTTCCTACCTGAGGACCACTGGGTGCCGGTTACTGCCTCTATGAGAGTAGGACGCTCTCGTCACTGAGCTAAACCTAGTGATGCAAGTCTTAGCTCAATGGTTGAGAACAATCGCTTGCACTCTCCGTCAATGAGCTGGCTCTGAACATCAGAGTTTAGCTCAGGAGAAAAAAACAGAAGCTCAATGCAAGAGCTTTCAGCTCTCTATAGAGGTGGTGGCCGACAGCATGGTGTGTGTGTGGGGGGGGGGAGGACTCCTGTTATTATATCCACAACATAGTTATGTAGTGGTTATGGTACTTGGAGTGTTCCTTTAAATAGAAACAAACTACTTTCCCAATTTGGGACCTCAGTCTCAAGATTCCACAGTGACAGCATCTTAAAGTATTTTTGAGCAAGAGCATTTTATAGTACTCTGTGAATGCATTAGTGACTATTAGCCATCCTGGCTAGGAAAACTTATGTCATCATGTCAGTTTAAATTTGCAGAGCCATGTGCCCCTCGTCCTGGACTGGGATCTCCGATTGATGCCAGGAATAGGTCAATGAATTCTATAACCACGTTGTTATTTATTTATTTATTTATTTATTTATTTATTTATAATGTGCTTGTAAATCTCTAATGTTTGCTATAAAGAAAATGTTAGTACAAACCGTTTAGAGCTGCTGAATGCATTATCTGGGAAAGTGCTTTATCTTGTTTAGAGGTGAACATTAATAAAGCAGATAGAATACATAGATAGATGCAATAGACTTAATAGTTGTACGCAACATTCCACTGCAAACATCCACTGACTGCTTCCAAATATGTCTACATTTACATCATACTCAAAAAGCATTCTGCGTTCAGCATTTTTTCATAGGGTAATTTCTGTATTTAAATAAAGTCCAATGTGAAAATGTCATAAATAATATTTACTTTGAAAGTTTCAATTTGCATCCAGTTGTCAAGTAAACAGTAGCATGACACAAAATGTTTCTGAAAAAGGCAACACATAAAATTTAGAATTTTGACTTCTTCATAGTAAAGACCTTCAGTTTGACTTGTGTGCATCCTTATCGCGTGCGGTACTCATTGCTCACACATACTGCACAAATTTCACATAGTGCCTACACGTGACTCTCGTACACAAAAAAATGAAAGCAGTGTGTATAAAGGAACACTATAAGGTCAGCAACACAAACATGTATTACTGACCTTATAGTGTTAAAAGCTGCATTTAGGCTTCCTCTGCCTCCTTCCCCCCCTCCCCCCCCCCCATTAGAATTGATGATCTCAGCCAATCCAATGCTTTCCCATAGTGATAGTCAAAGAGGTGGGTGGTGAACCAAACGCTGGCCTGGCCAATCAGCATCCCCTCGTATAGATGCACTGAATCAATGCATCTGGTGTGGTAGTGCAAGCCCTTCTTATTAAAGCTTTATTTAGTCAAACTATATTGAACTGAAACATTTGCACTGCATCTTTTAGGCCAGTACGGCTAACTTTAAAACAAACAGAATTGCAGATGTATTATGTTTTTTTGGACTCGTCTATATTTCTCTAAATTAAAAAAAACTTGGTTGTTATTTGACCACTCTGTTTACATCTCTGTTATTGCACTTACTGGAAACAAAATGCACAAAATTGTGTTCTTTTTATCCTCTTTGACTTTTCGACGGCCTTCTCCAGTTCTCATTTACACAGTGCAGTGAAGTCACAAAGCAATGTGAAATCCCCAACAAATAAGGGAGGGGTGCAGAAAGCCTGGGTTTGTGAGTCTATGAAATGACCCCAGCCTTATCATCCCTTATCTTAATGGGAGTATCAATGCTTCAACCAGCAGTTTATTACAAACCCCTCAATCTATTACAGGCTGGCATTAGAAAAATGTTAGCGCCTGGTAAAGGTTAAGCAAAAACGGTATTTACCCGTGTCTGTCCGTAGAAAACTCTAAGGGGGCAGAAAATTGACATATAGGAACATATAAATAATAATAAATGGCATTTATTAGGCAGACTAAGCAAGTTATACGATGACATAGGCTTGGAATATCTCCAACATTTTACCGGCTTTTTACCAGCTATTTACTAGATGATAACACGTTTGGTAAAGTTACGATGAATGAATTTTCAGTTTCCACTGCTGAAGGTCTGGTGATCTAATATCATTGCTTGTTTGAAGAATTTATGCCAGGAAAAGAGAAGATACCGTGAGCTGGATTAGCAAATCTCATGGATCTTTTTAAAGATATACAACCATTAAACTTTTTATTGCTTACGCTAGATTTATCATGGACTAATAAACTAAGCCGAAAATATCTATAGAATAGAATTTAATGTTCATCCCTGGTATATGGCAGGATATGGCAGTGGAAGCTCCACCCACTGCCACATTCTGGCACATTTTTTGTCTCATTTGAGACACAATGATCTTTACTTTCTCTCAAACTTATCTTTTTCACTACATTGGATTTCATTAAATCGATGTTCAAGAAAAGCTCAGGTTTTTGTGACCATCACTTGACCTTAAGGGTAAAATATTGTTTCTCCTTTAAATACCTATTTTGACATAATTATTATTATTTTTAAATGGATTGTAAACCTATAGCATGGCTGCCATCCCAAAAGCCACTTAGAACAAACACTGTATCCCTGCAGAGTAATTAAGAATCGTTGAACCCCCTGACAAATGTAGAACATTTGTGAACTCAACGAAACATGACATCACCAGTTAATGTGTCACACTCCATGCAACATGACATCACCAGTTAATGTGTTACACTCAATGCAACATGACATCACCAGTTAATGTGTCATACTCGATGCAACATGACATCACCAGTTAATGTGTCATTCTCAATGCAACATGACATAACCAGGTAATGTGTCACACTCAATGTAACATGACATCACCAGTTAATGTGTCATACTCGATGCAACATGACATCACCAGTTAATGTGTCATACTCAATGCAACATGACATCACCAGTTAATGTGTCACACTCAATGTAACATGACATCACCACTTAATGTGTCACACTCAATGAAACATGACATCACCAGTTAATGTGTCACACTCAATGAAACATGACATTACCAGTTAATGTGTTACACTCAATGCAACATGACATCACCAGTTAATGTGTCATACTCGATGCAACATGACATCACCAGTTAATGTGTCACACTCAATGAAACATGACATCACCAGTTAATGTGTCACACTCAATGAAACATGACATCACCAGTGAATGTGTCACACTCAATGTAACCAGACATCACCAGTTAATGTGTTACACTCAATGCAACATGACATCACCAGTTAATGTGTCATACTCGATGCAACATGACATCACCAGTTAATGTGTCACACTCAATGAAACATGACATCACCAATTAATGTGTTACACTCAATGAAACATGACATCACCAGTGAATGTGTCACACTCAATGTAACCAGACATCACCAGTTAATGTGTCACACTCAATGTAACATGACATCACAAGTTAATGTGTCACATCACCAGCTGTCGCACCTAATAATAAAAAGTTACCTACCCACTCTCCCAAATTTAAACAACAGAGGGTTTTAGTACTACTCCAATTACCATTTAAGTGTAAGCTTTCCTGCTTATTTTATTTACTTGGGCTGATGAATACTGTAACAATTACTGCCCAAGAGTAATGGCATTTGAGGGCAGGGCCTAATTTTGCATGTTTGTAACACACAGAGCTGATGTCAGTACACATCCAGCAATACAACACAGCAGAATAAGACAACCGACAGGTAATGAGATCCCCACTTTTTATGTGGAAAAGGGGACAGGAAGCAGTAGTTGTATGTCTAACATTGCGGGATACAGAATTAAGGTTGGATTTCATACGCCGGCAGTAGGACAGACAGAAACTAACATGCAGGGTTTGGAAAGGGCTGATAGGCATGGGGAGAAAGATCATGCTATAGAGCAGGGGTTCTCAACCCAGTCCTCAGGACCCCCTACCAGTCCAGGATTTGGGGATTACCTGTGTGTGTCTAAGGTGTTAAGAAAAAGGGGGAAAAAACACCTTAGACTCTAAGGTGTTTTTTTTTTCTTTTTCTAAACACCTTAGACACACCCAGGTAATCCCTAAACCCTGGACTGGTAGGGGGTCCTTGAGGACAAGGTTGAGAACCCCTGCTATAGAGGATATGAAATGTATCTAGACAGAGTGGAGACTGGAGAGTGAATGTCAATACATAGCTAGTAGGAGATAGGAGAGGAAAAGAAAGAAGCATATATGTAGCAAAGATGGACACTGGGGGCAGGAAGTGAGGGCAGATAAAAGAAAAGGGGAGGAGAACAGAGGAGGAATGGGATATTTACTGATGGGTCTGAGATACAAAAAGGAAAGGTGGCACATGTGAAATAGTTAAAAAGGGAATTTGAATAAGAAGAGAGATAGAAAACAGACAATTTAAAAACCAAGAAGGTGTAACAACAAATAAAGTCTGGGTGATTTCAGATACGTTACTTCCTGCACAAAATCAAACATTCTGCCCTAAAAACATTCACCATCACTACTTTAGAATGTCGATTTCATTCAATACTCTTTCTATGTTAACGAATCCCACTTCAAAAAGAAAGCAACTGCTTCAAATAATAATTGTAATAACAATAATAATAATAATAATTGCTTTTTGATGCAAGGGATTAAAATCCATAAAACCAAAAGCATTCCATAAAAATGTATGTATAGAGCAGCTTAATCCTTTCTCCGTTCAGAGAGCATCCATCTGGTGCACACTTAGAGAAGCAACGTTTGCCAGCAGAGAACCCCCTAGATAAAGACAGCTTTACCTTTCAAATGTTCCAAAATTAGAAGTGACCTTCCAGTGGGGCACTAGAGCCACTCTTTATATTGCAGAATATTGCATATTGTCTAAAAATAATACAGGAGAACATTAAAGGTTCCCTCTGCCTTTTTGTGTTACTATTGGATTGTAAGAAGCAAAAAGAGTTCACTACAGAAGCATTGCATGTCATGCTGTGAACGGCATCAGCAAAGTCATTTCTGGCACATGCTGCTTGTGTGTGAATGAGGTACAAAGCTTCAAATCCAATAAAAATAATTGCTTTAAAGGATTCTTTGCCAGAGGACTGAATGAGTGCATTGATGGGTTTAAAATGTATCCACAAGGGTTAACCCACTAAACATATATATATATATATATATATATATATATTGCTAGGACCTATGGAAATGAGTGTGTTCAGGTAAAATGATTTTAAGTAAAAATACATAGGATTCCAGATTTCTAATCTATGGTGGTTACTTGCCGAGCAGGAAAATTTTTAACAAATGTTCGCTGAGTTTAAGAATATTTGTGAATGTTGCAGTGAAAGTAGCTATTAACTTGTGTTATTTATTGTTTTAGTATGGTTCGGATTTTTTTTCTGACTTCAAACTGCACTATGACCTCAAAACTAGTTTTGGAAAGGCACAGGCAAGGCACTTTATGCAAATTCACTCATGACTGCTGAAGAGCAAGGAAATTGTTGCTGTCCGCATTGGTCAAGCTAATTTTTGTGTGTTTTGCAATGTTAATCGTATCCTTCGGAATTTCAATATGCTAGTTTCACGAGTCCCAATTGAAGTAAGCAGGGTGGCAAGTTCAGAAAACAAAGCAAAATTAAGGTATATTCACAGCTGGATATTTTAAGCATGTATAAATCGATGTGCAATAAAAATCTGTAAAAATAGTAAAAAAATATCAAAATAAAGTATTACCATGATACCCTTTACTTGCGGCCTGATTAAACTTAATCCAGCAATTGCTAGGACCTCTGATCCAGGTACTTTTTGGATAGTTTGTCCCTCAAAACCAGAGTACTAAGAGTACTCTCTCAGTTATATTTATTTAGTTTTTTCTCTCTCTTCTAACGGGTGCAGGGACTATTTTTATGAACAGCACCAAGGACTTCTAAATCTTCCGGTCTAGTTTCAAAGTGAGTAAATGTACTTATAGTACAATATAGTTCCAATATGTTTTCCACATATTACTCTATTCTGGGGTAGCGGCACATTTTTAATGAAAAATTGCATTTTGATTGAGCCATTTACTGGTTTGGTGAGAGCTTACTGCAGCCTGAGTCTTCTGAGTGCAGTGCATTATCACTGTTTGGTATTTAGCGGCTCAGTCAATCTTAATGTTCTGACTTTTGTTAATGGAGCATGAGTATACCCCACAAACGTCTGCCTTGCTGGGGTTTACGTGACATGTAGTTTAGCACTTGGATGCAAATTGATTCATCAGTTAAGACAAATGGAGCTACTGCTTTAGCTGATAACAGCTGCACAGTGACTGCTATTAGCTTACTGCCAGCTTCATTCACAAGAGAGCGAAAAGAGCACTAGACTCGCCTGGACATGTATGTGGCTGCCTTAACCATAAGCTGTTCATTCCAACTCAGTGACGTACTTGGATTTAAAAGTTATCATAAGCTCCCCTTTTGCAATGCCTCTTAGTAAGTGAAGCTTCTAGCTGTGCTGACACTGATAACTGCTGTGATTTATCCTGATCACAGCAGTTATAAGACCCTATGCGTATGGACACACAGTGACAGAGGACTTATTGCACTATACATTATGCAATGAGCACTGAGTGATTGGAGTCCCTTTAAGCTCACTGACCATCTTCAATTCTACCAGTAAGTTAATTTGCATGAAATACCCTGTTCAAACCATTTTATGTGTAGGTTCAAAATACAAAAAAACTACTTATCCAAACTATGATAGTTTCTTATTAGACATAATAAACATTTATGATAAAAAACAAAGCGCTAACTAAAATATTGTAAATTCCGGTTGCTTTATCTTTATGTTGGTCTATATGATCAGTGTATTGTTTGTTCGATAATTACATCCCGTGTAAAAATTCCCTAACAGTAAGTGTGTGGGGATTCCAGGCCTAAAGAATTTGAATCAATTGACATTATACATTCCGAATGGATGTCTTAATTATTAGATGCTTAGTGTGACAATAATACGTATTATTTACATTTAATAAACCAGTTACCGTATTTATCGGCGTCTAACACGCACTTTTTCTCCCTGAAAATAGGGGGAAAATGATGTGTGCGTGTTATACCCCGATATACCATATTTACTTACCTGTCTTGAAGCGTGGGCCGGTGTTCAGCGCGCACCGCGGTACTGGAACTTCAATTTCAGGTTCTGGTTTCCGGCGGGACTGAAAGGAAGTGTGCACACTACTGTGTGCACACTTCCTTTCAGTCCCGCCGGAAACCGGAACCTGAAATTGAAGTTCCAGTACCGCGGTGCGCGCTGTGAAGCCGGCCCACGCTTCAAGACAGGTAAGTAATTATGGGACAAGGGGAGGGAAAGTGCACTAGGGGACACTATGGGAGGGTGGGGAACACTATGGGAGGGGGTGGAGAATACTATGAGAGGGGGGAGAATACTATGGAAAAGGGGGGACACTATGGGATGAGGGGGGGAACACTATGGGATGAGGGGGGAACACTATGGGAGGGGGTGGAGAATACTATGGGAGGGGGGGAGAATACTATGGAAAGGGGGGAACACTATGGGATGGGGGGACACTATGGGAGGAGGTGGAGAATACTATGGGGGGAGAATACTATGGAAAGGGGGGGAACACTATGGGATGGGGGGACACTATGGGAGGGGTGGAGAATACTATGGGAGGGGGGGAGAATACTATGGAAAGAGGGGGGACACTATGGGATGAGGGGGGGGGGAATACTATGGGAGGGGGGGGAAATTTCCTGGAATTTCCTTCTTAAAATGAGGTGCGTGTTATACGCCGGTGCGTGTTATATGCCGATAAATACGGTACTCTAAACTGTGTGTGTGAGGGGTGGAAGGGGGGGAGGAGTTAAACCACTGTTTCTTTTATTATCATTTCCAACAGGGAGCACTTAACTTAGCATCACAGATATCGGAGAACTATTTTTGCTGAGCCAGTTCTAGGGGTGCCAGGTACCCCAACTGACAAGGTTAGATATAGCTGCAGCAGTAGGAAGTATTTAAATGAACACCCTAACTGTAAATTATGTAGTGAGCTGAACAAAGTTAGAAAAACTTAGTTTTCTTCCCATATCGCTCACATTTATATTTATTAATGGTGGTTGTAGAAAGTTGCCTTACTTTGGTAAAATGATTAACACTGTAATATTTAAAGGCTAAATAGTGGCTTTACGCTTGGAATGGTGTGCTAGCATATTACCAGTTACTGCCGCATACAACCTTAAATGCACTTGGCAAGATCATCGTTACTAATAAATACGCCTACCGGATGAGTGACATCTAGTAATTATATCCAATCATTACTTGTCTGAGATCATAATCTCTCCACTGACTGGTCTTTAATGACACGTTCACTGATGTGTTATGATGTGACGGAAACAAAATATCTGAAAGAAGTCAAATATTGGCAAAAGTAGGAGAAAAAAAAGCACAGAAACTAAAAATAGCCATATTTGCCAGGAGATGACAAAAACTAAACTGTGAGAAAGCGTAAACACACTTAAATCTTTAATAACAGATAAATAAAATATTCTTCAATAAGTAGCCAACAATCTGCTGGATCTAACCGTTAAACACACCATATACAGTATGCAAGATGACGGTCTCCAAATGGCATATAAGAAAACACACTATAAATAGAAATTACCTAACAATGTTACATTTAAGGAAAACAGGTTTAACGTAACCATTAAATATGTTTTTTTTTATCCAAAACCTGAATTCAATTACAGGACAGTTCAACTCTTCAAAAGCTATTTTTTTTCTTACTAAATCCATGAAAGTGCAATATTAATTATAAAGAGCCAACATACTGCTCTGTGCTGTGCAGCATCCAATTCTATGTATTTGTACTTTTGGCGACTAAGGGTTAAGCCAACATAGCATTTAATAAGAATAACGTATCGATACCATTGTAGGAAAAAGTTCTAGAAGTGATTCAATCACATTGGAAATCAAAGAAATACCTGTTTCTTTCTTAATTTCAATCACTTGGCACTATAATTGCTCTATTCGTTTGTCTCTCTTTGACTCCAGTGCAAAATTCTAATGGGAATGATAATGCTAAAAAAAACAGTATATTATTATATCAATATTTTTTACGTATTCCATTGATTTACAATATGAGATATCACAATATATCAATGATTCAAACAAAAGCTCGTCGCTATTTTTTTATTCAATAATAAAACGCCTGCCATTGCAATAAGATATTTCCTTTTTAAAATGTACCTTTCATATATTTTTCTCTTAGCCCTTGACTCAGATACATCTTCTTGGGTTGGCTGTTGAGGTTTAAAAGAAATGCTTTGCTGATTTAAATCTTTATTTTACCCAGAACCTCCTAATCACCACCTAAAGAGGCCAAACTTCAAATAGTGCAGTTTCAAAACTATGTTATGGCAAGACTATTTCAAGGTTCAAAACAAGTCTCCCTGAAGCACACAGCAAATGTCTCACTTTGAATCTAGATCACATGCAGTCCCGGAAATCTAATTTCAGCCTTAGTTGCTAAATGTGCAACATCAGTCTCAATATTTTAAAGGTTACACTGCACAGCAGGCTTTATCAAAGTGTGGTTAACACTCCACTGCAATAGATTTTCACTGCCTGGAATAATTTATATATGTGTGTGTATGTGTGTGTGAGATTCGACTTATGCATGTTTTTTTTCTTTTCACACTAACGACCTCAATCTACTGCTATCATACTTAAATGATGTAACATATACCTTTGCCAGTGTATCCGTCATGCATATACCTAATTACCTGAGACACTCCTTGTACTTCCTCATTCAATAAATATGAGGCTTGACAAGAAAATAGATCTCTTCATCACCATTCTCAACACAGAGAAGGTCTTACTGAGTATTGCACTTACATATATAATATGAAATAAGAAAATAAATACAGTGATCTGCAATTGAATACAAAGAAACACAAATCAGGAATTGATTAAATACATTTTAATCCTAATTTATTATTTTAAAGTAAGCAAAAAAAATGAAGCAATTGATGGGTGATATTTATTGTCAAAGATGAAGATATCGGCAACATCTCTTAAATGAAAATGGATAATATAGTTTTAATGAACTATTAGTGACAGGCCGGCCACAGGAGAGTGGGACTCTGTAAGACATAATGCATGGCTATGCTTGGCTAAGTGTTTGCCAAGTAAATCGAAATCTGTAAGTCATGACCCTTAGTGCTGTGTGTTGGTATCCGCTACTATTGTGAGCAAAAATAAATATAAAGGCTATTAATAGTGCATCTTATCCAAAATTATACTTGTGGCAGAAAGCCCTACTGCCTCAATAAAGAAAAAAAAAATACTTTAAAAAACCCATACGAAACTAAGGCAGGAAATATTACTATCTCTAAAATATAGATTTGCCATCACAAAAATCAGTTTATGGGCCAGTAGCTTAAGCTCGCTCTTGCAAGCATTTGCTTTACATATGGTACTTAAAGAGCTAATCATATAATGCTTCCTTAAAAAAAAAAAACAACATTATAAGAAACTCACCCACTTCCCAACAGTATAAACTTCTCAGTGCAAACATTTTGTTTTTAAAAACTATTGTGTGTCTAATTTTAAGCATCACAAACACTCTGCTGAGTAAATTACATGTTTTTATCTAAAATGCAAAGTCCCTGTAATTTACATTGCAGTAAACTAAATTGTTACAATACAAATCTTCAAAATAAGTCATTACATCTCTGCTGTACACGCAATGCATATTTTATGGGTAGCTCCATGTAAATCCACTGAATGGTATATTGTGACAGCTGTATTTGGCATCCTAGCTCCCAAAATCCTCAGCCATCCTTATGCACCATGAGAGGCATAATCCAGAATAGTATTCAGGCTGCCTGAGCATGATGAGGACAGCCTAGACTTCTCTGGGTATGAGAGTCACAGTCCACAACAGCTGGAATGTTAAAGGATACCCACCACTGTTACAGTAAAACTATCAACTTCTTGCATTCCATGAACAACAGCACAATTCCGTTAGACTCCAGTGAAAGGCAGGTCCTGCACACTGTTATAATAAACAAAACTCCAGCCACGCACACCTACAGCAAGGCATGCACACCAAAAGCACAGTGCTGTGCAAACCAATGCTAGCCCCAGCCTGCATGCATAATGCAAAACGACTACATATTACAACGCAGACTTAACCTATTTCTTACAGGGAAACTGGGCTCTGGCCAACAGGCTTAAGCACAGGGAATTCAAAGGGACCAACTCTTATTGCAAGTGACAGATCCCATGCAGGACTTTGTCCCCAGTTCATGTCACACAGCATGTGACTTACCATTATAACAGCCATGGGATTGATTCCTCTCCATCTGTCAGGGGGGGTAAGAAGGGAGTCCCTGCTCTGTTTTCTCCATGCAGAGACAAGTTCAACAGCCCTGGAGGGAGTTAGGTAGGAGGGACGCAGTGCAACTCCCATCAGCCCACGCCGGCTGGCTAGGAGTGATGGGAGTAGCTGTGCAGCTTTAGCACTGGACACATTGCCCTTGGGTGCCAAGTATCTTTTTTTAATATATATATTCCTTACTGCATAACCTCAATTAAAATGACTTGGATTTTTTTTTTTTAAACAAAATCCTGCAAAGGGGGTTGTGGAGGAATTTGGGAGGGGTGCTGTCCTTACCTTAGCCGGTCCGGTTGCAGGCAGAGAGAGAGTAAAGTGACAGTAAGCTGTAGTGCCAGCTGCAGCCGCTCTGATTGTTGATGCTCTTGCTCCCACTCCGTCCTATTGAATGAAGCTCCACTCTGTGCGGCGCATGCGGGGTGGGCGCCAGGTGATGGTCCAGCCAGCAGGCAGTGTGTGACCCTCTGGGGCTCATGCACAGGTTCTGTCCCCAGGGCGTTCAATGACACGACTCAGTACTCGTAAAAACAAATACTATGGTGCCTATCATAAGCATAATTAAAAAAAATAAAAAAATTAAAAAATCACTTTTAAAAAAAAAATATATATATATTTTTTTATTAAGGTGAAAGGAGGGCAAGTCACAGAAATGTATAAGACAAGAGAGGAGACAGCACTAAAAACGTGCCAATCAGGATAACATGATTACACTGCTGATATGGTAGTTTTAGAATGGTGAAATTAAAATGTTTCCATTCATTATAGCTGGCAGTAATTCCTGCCTTCAAGGTGATATGAAACTGTTTACATTGACACCCCTTTTGTTTCAGGTAATTGTTCATCTTATTTTCACATTATTTGTTCATTCCATTCCTCTATCTTTTATATTTTTTTATTTTTGTCATTTACTTTTTCTACCCCTGTACTCCCCTCCCCCCCCCCCCCCTCTATTGTGATGTTCATACAGCAGTCAGGTGGAGTAATGATGTGGGGCAATTCTAAAATAGTTTACCAACCTCTCAACTGAACAAGTATGGCAATATTTGAATTAAATTGATTTAGCTCTAAATGGGGTTGATTAGTAGTTTAGATATTGGTCAGGATTGAGATCCTGTACAATTTCTGAATTAGTAAGTTTGCAAACCATTATTAATGAATACATTAAAAAAGAGCGCCCACAATGTTCTTCTTATTAGGTAAGGGGTAAGGCTCCCTGACCCTTTTGTGATATGGCTAATTAAATAAATGGGGGGTGCCCAGGACCCTACGGGGAACCTACTTAATATTCCTTGATATGTTGGGATAATTGTGCGGAAAAATACTAAATATAATATTTTTCTCATAAATGATGACTAACAGAGTAGAGAACATACAACTCCCCTGTGTGGAACTATGGGCTCCACAATGGCCAGGTGGCAGTGCTGGGCATGAATCTTTCTTCATTCCATAGTTCTGTAGGACAGATGTTATCTCTAATTAGACTGGCTCACATAGATCTCTATTAACCAGGAAAGGGCCCATGTGCAGTCTGGTTCGAGTGAACTAATGAAGGGTGAGGACCCCTTCTGCCTAACCTATGTGTCCACCGGCCCCTAAAGTAACACTGCAGGAACTGTCATTACTTCATTTCATTGAAGTGGTTATAGTATGGGAAGTTCCTGTCACTGTCCTTCCAGTCAGTGTTAAACTGTTTTTTATTTTTAAATGCTAAACAAGAGTCCACAGCAGCCCATCCCCTCAGGATGACGAAACATTAGTCTGAGCAGCAATGGGTAGCTGTGATTGGCTGGGAGTGTCAGCTGACCGCTTTGAGCCTATCAGAGTACCCTTAGCTGGTATGAATTGGTATGGCTACAAAAAGGAAATGTGTAATCCCAGGCAAGTCATACTTCCTGTAGAGGTCAGGCTGAGGATTTCCAGGGTCCCTTATTTAGTGTAACACTGCTGCTCGGAGATAGTTTAACACTAATAAAAGGACAGTGTCAGTGGACTCCAGGCACTATAACAAATTCAGTGAGATGAAATATAGCGATTGAAAGTAATTTCTACCTATCGTTCCTGTAAGTTGTCTTGTAATTGTCCTATTTATAGTTAAATCCCCCCTCTTATAATATTGTAAAGCGCTACGGAATCTGTTGGCGCTATATAAATGGCAATAATAATAATAATAACTTAGACCAAAGTAGCTTGATTTAAAAAAAAATGTTTTCCGTTTGGTTGTTTGGGCCTAAATTTGAAATTCACTTTGAATTGCCAGGCATGCTGAATACGTTCTAATTGCTGTAATGGAAATGTTTGTAATTTAAGAAACTTGAGCCTCCTGTGTAATTGCCTCATTAAAAAAATACTATTTTTGTACAAAAGATATAAAAACAAAAAAATTTTATAGGCACTAGCTAAAGAAACTTTCTTTTGATGTATTGGAATCTATGTAGTCAGTTCAGAGTCAACTTTCAAAATGCAGGATTATATAGAAGAGAAGAAAACCCAATCTGGACCAATTTGTATATATTTTCTCAACTTCCTTATATTTCTTTTATATTCTGTTTTCCAAGTCACCATAACTTGCAATGATCACTACAGAGATCACTAAATGTACAATTTCAATCATGATATATTAAATTAAGTTTTAGTTATTATATATTTGTTAATATGTCTGAAATAATATGTGCAAAACACAAAAAATATATAAAATATTTATAAATGTATTTACACAATTGCAGATATAAAGAATAAAAAAGTTAACTCACTCAGACATGTGTCAAGAGACAGGAAAATATAAAATATGTGTTGCTCACAAGATATGTACTGGAGAAAAAGCTAAAATACCGCTGGAGCACTATGACAGGGACCTGCGATCCCCAAAATATGGCCAGGAGAAGCAATGCATTTGCTTCACAGCGTAAAGCAAAAGACAATATTTTATTGAATCGCCTTATGGTATTAATCATTATTAGGGTCATAAGACTGTAACATTGTATGTTTTGTTTTGTTCTTTTGATCCTATAAACTCATATTGTATTTTGCTACACTCTATGAAGCCCATGCATTGCTTCATGTGACAAGAGATAGTGTGATACAGATGCAATAGAAGTACAAATTTTATAGGGCAAGGTCATGAGGATAAGTCTGTATGTGGCACATCATGGGTCATATTACAATGCTATGGAAAAACCTGATTGTCAAGGTGACTTTTAAAACAGGTCTTGAAAATTGAAAGGAAACAGAATAGAAGGGAGAAAAATGAATGAAAAGAGAATGTACGGCAGGCAAGATAGATAATTATTGGCAATGAAGCATAAAAAATGAACGAATAATCGAAGATTAAATAGAAAGACCAGTTAATATTCTGCCTAAAATATTCAAACAAAGTACAATGGACAATAAAATAAACAAAGTGGTATAATCAGAATGAAAAAAAGCACATTATTCAGTATTTATAGACAATATATATATATAGTATTGACAATTAATTTAAAAAAAAAAGGAGGAGCACCTTCAGAATTAGGGATACAAATGAAATCTAGAGATAGGAATGTACAGAATAGCGTAATACCGTTACACATGAATATTACATTATTAGTATATTGCGCTCACGAGAGCTAGTTTAATAACAGAGTTCCTAGATGCCTCTACAGTCTTTGTGGAGCTGGAAGGGACCTAAGGCCCAATACCTTGGATAGGCATCAAGTAGGGACTAACTATATTGGTGGTGGAATATTATTTTAAATTGCGAATGGAGCATTAGCGATGACAAGGTATGCATCACATATAAATGTCAAATGTAGGCCCAGGTTTAATATTTTTGGATTTTCAAACAATTTAATATTTTGAAAAATATTTTAATATTGTTAAATTTAGATTTTTTTAATATATTGATATATTTGTTGTATATGATATATTTTGATAATTTAATATTTTCAAAATAATGTAATTTTATAAAATTTAGCCCCCAAAAAATTAAACAACTGAAAAAACAAAAAATATTAAAATGGGGCCATTATGAGATTACAAAAATATGGACAGATCTTATAGAAGCATAAAATAGTAAATGCTGGATGAAGCAGCAACATTTTTTTCAGTTCAGGTATGTCTGGGAAGAGAGGGGTAAAAGTTTTAAGAAGTAAGGCAAGCGCTATACAATTTAGCAAGCTATGATTAAGTTAAGAAGTGGTAGAATGCTATGTTTCACTTAAAGGGCATCTGTAACTTTGCAGATTTTTTTTTAAATTATGCTATTTTATCTTGTATGTTTAACAAACATGTGCTTGTGAGTTATGAAAAATAAAGTTAAATATAGAAACCCACACTGCTGTGTTGAGCTCTACCCTAGACCTGAGTGCCTCCATCTTGACCCCCTTCTCAATCATTGTTATAGGCTCTGCCTTTTCCTTCATTAAACACAGTATGCAGAGATGGAATAACAGGCACAATGTTTTAATATCTCCTCATCCAATGCAATGTCTGCACCTGCTGTGCCAGGACTGAGCTTAAAATGTGTTCCAGTACAGTATATTAACGATTGCTAAAGCATTAATACATTATACATTTAAAAAAAAAAAAACATCATGTAAAAATGTTTAAAAACACGTGATAGGTGTTTTTCAATGTTTTTATTCAACTGAGTAATTCCCAAGTAAAGGATGGTTCCCTTTTAAAATAGAGTAAGCAGATGGTAAGTGTAATATGATGTAAATTTACAGGGGGAGCTTACGTGTCACATTGATGAAAGAAAACTTCACATCTTGCGATTTTATTATCAGTGGTCAATAAAACTGCATCAACAAAACTATGTCAAGTTAGATCTGTGCCAGAAGTGTCACAGATCTCCAATCGGTTATCAAGGAGGCAATATGTAGGGGGACGTACTGCTCCATATGTTGCATTGTCTGTATATACTATCCCTCTTGCCAGACTACAACAGCACAAACTGTTGGCTGCTCCAGTAAATGATCACACATAATGGGCACCATGATACTGTCGTTTTTCATTGGCAGTTAATGGATAGCCTATGCCAAAGAGACCATGCGCTGCAAATACCGTCACAACCTGCAGTTTTTCTGAAAAGGCTGACAGCTGATGAATTAGTTTTTTTTTTTGTTTATTCCCCAATAGAACTTAAGTAGTGGAATGGATATGATTGCATAGCTCACATGAACAACTAAGCTATAGCACAAAATGGAACTGGATTGTGCATCTGTCATGTGGTCTCTGTATTGTACAGGTCAATATTGCAAGAAGAGAATCATAAATCATATAGCAGCACAGGGGATTTGGAATGCATTTTGCAACGTTTACAAATATGTTAAAACGTTGCTCCCGCAATCTGTTTTTATAAAAATACATTTTAATATTGATATAGGCATTCAGTGGCTGAATGGTGTGCAAATAAATATGCCTTCACGTTTTTCCCTCTGTAATAATAATATGTATATTATTATTATTATTATTATTATTATTATTAATAATAGTAGTAATAGCAATAAAAAAAATGATAAGAAAAATAACTATAATAATGTATATACAGATTTATTGCACACTAGCAGAATACATTCTATAAAGTTTTTTTTTATAATTCTTTATTTTTGTAGTGCATTGCAGAGATAACAGCTTATTAGAGACATGTCAAAACATCACATTGGAAGATATCAGTTTGCAAACCTTATGCATGTCTGAGTTACAGCACTTTTTTTTTTTTGAGTTATAGTAGTAGGTAACAGTAAGTATGGTATATAGGGATATTATGGCAAAACAATTATAAGGATTCATTCCATGCAAGCTTAGATAATGTCATAGGTTAAGATGGGGTGTAATGCCTGAGTAACTTATAAAACAAACGTAAATTCAAATATACTGTGGCTGCAGAGTTGTGGCCTGAATGAAGTATAAGTCCATAATCAGTGGCAGGGTGCCGAGTATCATGGAGACAGGCCTGTGTTTAGAGTCCCGATCAGCCCATGCCTGTTCTGGTCGGCACATAACCCCCTGGAAAGTCCTGATGCCATAGGGCCCGCGGCCCTCCCAGAGCCGTGCCTGTGAGCCGATTAGAGTACCTCCAGGTTAGAAGGTCCTGTTGCTTTGGCGCCATGTCTGCTCCGGGAGTCTCTCTCCGGGATTGTGCACAGCTGCGTCCAGATCTCTTGATGGTTGTCCGGGGGACCTGTTGAAATCCTTGCCGGGTCTTGCGTGAGTTGGGGACAGGGGCTTGCCTTGTTCTGGCCGTATTTCCTCTTTGGAATCGCAGCAGCCTCCTTGGAGGTGCATAGACCTTTGGCCTTGCGTGGGTTCTCCTCGTTGGGACCCTAGAGGGGGTCTCCGGTATCTGGGGTGTAGCGAGGGTGGGAGTCAGCCCGTTGATTGTCGGAGGACGTTGCCTCCTCTGTAGTTTGGCGCAAAAGTCGGCAAGCAATTGGTCTAGTTTGTCCAGGGTGGAGGACGCCTGGTGTCTGATGTCGGGTGAGGAGCTGCCGTCCGCCATTTCACGTGCAGCCTATTTTTCAGCTGTTGTAGCTTGTTGTCGCGAGTATTTCCCGGGATATCCCCCACCGGTAGGGGGGGGAGAGGGGGGAGAGTAACCCCTGGCAGGCGCTGCGGTTCAGGAAAGTTTGTGACTGGGGGATCGGCCGCCTCCCCCACGCCACTTCAGGTAGGCCGCTTGTAGGCCGCAGTTCGGCCGTGGGTGAGGACCACCTAGTTCTGGCTTCGGATGTGGCTAGATTGGAGCCCACAGGAGCACCAGGTCTCAACCAGTCGTGGTGGGTCACAATAGTGCGAGGTAAGTAGCTTAAGTCATTGATTTTACACCGATGCCCTCGGAGCCCAGTTGAGGTGCGTCCGATCGGCTCAATGGTCAGGCCCCGCCCCTCCATTCTATAAAGTTTTTCTTTTTTTATAAACAAAAAAATATATATCATTTTACAGCCAAGAGGATATTCTTACAGACTGTTTATTGATTATCTGTATGAAGAGTGAAAATAAAGAAAAAAACAAACTTAGGATAAAAATGGGTCTATCGATTACATACGACTTGGGACTAATCGGAAACTGACTCAATTAAAGTTTGGTGGGCTAACTACACCGGAACAAAATCTGTGACTAAACAAAAATCATAGCCAGCTCACATCACCCATGACTGCTAACTCATACCTGTACTCCTCCACGGCCACAGTTTTATTTAAGATAACCAATTTTAAACCATGTCCAACTCTGTCAGCTGTTGAACAGTTGACCATGCCACTGTATTACGAAGTGGTGGAGGGGGTAAAACATTTTGAAACGTCAATGAACGCCATTGGATGAGACCACTTAATACATTAGATCAGTTAGACATGAATAGAGATTTTGATTCTACAGTTCAAAGTGACTGAGGCAGGAAGCTCACTGGTCTGTCTGATTGACAGTGTTACTAAGGTAAGTCATAAGTTCCAGGTTCTCTTGAAATAGTCACTTTTATAAAATAGGGAAAAGAAGACATGCAGTGAATTCCTAAAGCACTTCAGCAAGCTGGATTGGAGTGTCCCTTTAAGAAGATTATACTTACACTAATAAGAATGAAATCTGGAGAATAAAATAAACACACTTTCCCTGCACTGACTGAATAGTTCTGCTCTGACTGCTGATTGGTCTACACTTTATCACTACATTCTCTTCAATCAGATAGGTTTATTTTCTGTTTCGAAGAAAATGAGAAGTGTGTTTTTATAAGCTTATATATCTGCTGCCATGTGACTCTGACGCAATGTCGCAAAAAGCTACGCTTGTCTGCTCAAAACTGTATTGTAAGGATTTCAGAGAAAGACCTGGCACCTATTCATGTTCTATAAACCATGCCATACCTTCTATTGGACAAAGTTTATTTGTATTATAAGACAGCTCGTAACTGCAGCAGCCTTGACAGCTATGACATAGAGAAACATAACTCTAAAACATATAGTATGGTGTATATTGTGTGATACATAAAGTTTAATGATGAAAGGCAGTTGTAGAAGTACCACTACATTAATCATTTAGCTATTCACTTTAACATACATGTTTACTTCAATAAAAAAAATCTATGAGCTGACATAGGGACAGTAAAGGCACCAAATCAACGTTAGCTTAATAAAGCATTTTTTGTGTATAGATCAGGCCCCTGAAGTCTCACTGCTCAATTCTCTGCCAGTTCTGAGTTAAATTACATTGTGTCTGTTTACAATCACATGTTAACTTGCTTTAGAAGTTTGTATTACCTGCTCTTTAAATTGAGCTTTAATCACACACCATAGGCTACTGGAGGGTCTAGAAGACTGTTAACAAAACAGCAGATATGAAATTCTAACTAAATCATAAGACTACATACAGACTGCTGAGTCCATACACACTGCTGAGTCCATACACACATACAGACTGCTGAGTTCATACATACATACAGACTGCTGAGTCCATACATACATACAGACTGCTGAGTTCATACATACATACAGACTGCTGAGTTCATACTTACATACAGTCTGCTGAGTCCATACACACATACAGACTGCCGAGTGCATACACACACACAGACTGCAGAGTTCATACACACACACAGACTGCCGAGTCCATACACACATACAGACTGCTGAGTCCATACACACATACAGAGTCCATACACACACACACACACACACACACAAGCTTCCTCACTAGCAGACAGACACACACACACACAAGCACATTAAGCCTACCTGTCACTGGAGCCTGATGCTGGGAGTCAGGCAGCCATCTTCTATCCTTTCCAGCAGCAGCATGGGTTGCTGCTTAACGGCGGGGGTGGGGCTTATGTGCGGGAGGCGGGGCTTTGTTTGGGGGCGGGGCCTGTGCCAGGGAAGCTGCTGGGTGCTGAAAACACCCAGCACCATTCCAGCTGCTCTGCCCTGGCTGCATTCCCTTGGGCTGTCACACACTGTTACAGCCCCAGGGAATAGAATGTAAGGACATGGCCAGCAAGTTGCTGGCATTTGGGGGGGCCCAAGGGGGGGCACAGCATGATGTAGGGGGGCCATGGCCCCCTCTGCCCCCCCCCTAGCGACGCCACTGTTGACTGGTGTGTGCAGATCTGTGTTTAACAATGTACTGACTATATATATTTTTTGTTTTAAATATATATATATATATAGCTATTCTTTTATAATATTTTACATATATATATATATATATATATATATATATATATATATATATATATATATATGGGTTATGCAAAAATAATGGAGAACTGGCTGTCCAGTTTAAAAAAATAATTGACTTCTATATTAAAAGGAAATGAATCATTTTTATTTTTAAGTACAGTTATGGTGCTTCACCACTAGGTGGACCATTGCTAAGAACATATGTAATATTGCCCATGCATGCCTGTTTCCTAATTTCTGTTCTGGTAACATTTTACAGAAGGAAGCATTCAGTGAAACAGCTACTCATGGAAGGACACCAGAGCTTGGCTTATTTACTATGGCTAACAGTTCTACTGAGACTTTTTAACAGGAGTACTGGCCAGTACTATTTATCAACACCACTTTTAATATAGTAATACACTTTTTAGGTATCAAAACATTTTTAACTCATAATTGGTACCAGAACCTTACTTCCATAAACTCTAAGGTACTAGAAAAACTATAATTCAATTAAGATCTCCCTACTCTAATGTAACAATTAATCATAAATGTTTCAGACCTATGATTGTTAAGTTAAAGGTATCTTTACATTTACAGAACATCTGTTAGCAAGGATGTTTTGGGCCAGTATATCTAAGGCCAGCAAGCTCACAATATTTTTTGTCACCACTTCAGCTATATGCCCGTCTTCGTCAATCAACTGCAGACCCGCAACAGGTATATTTATTATTGTTTGTTTAATAATATTGTGATAATAAATAACAATGTATTTGCATTTAAACTGCCCTCTAATGCTACCACGCGTAGAGCTACTAAATGTTTCACTGAAAAAAAAAAAAGTAGCAAGGAGCAGCATAAAAATGTCATGGTCATTTGTATAAAAATAACCTAAATTAATTACACCTAAATTTTAATTATTTCTTTAAGGGTAAGTACTAAAATACAATTTTGATTCCAATATTCTGTCTTTTCTAACTAAATGATAATTAAATGAAACATACACTAAGTTATTTATTAATATGGATTTACGTTAATATAAAATAATGTCAATTCAGAGGATAAATTAAGGTAGCAGTTTGCTAGAATTCCGTGGTGCAGTCAGTGACTAACAGTTATAAAAATTAAAAAAAATACTCAAAAGCAAATGGCTCTTTGAGGGTTAAAGGGACACTCCACTTGCCAAATAATAAAACCTCTGTTTAGTCAATGTACCCCCCAATGAAAACATACATTTATTTATAGATGTTTTTTAAATTTGGATTTATATCTAAAAACAGCTCCCAAAAGCTGCAGCCTTTGCAAGCCTTCCCCTTCTAAACCCATCCAGACTTTGAGTTGCTGTTCAACACACATTTCCCAATTTGAAGTCTTTGCAAGGAAGGTGCACTGAGCAATGACTTGCCTAGGAAGTAACAGGATTGATTATCTGGTTAAGAGTCAGGGGGTGTAGCAAGGTTAAATTAGAAAAGTGCCAATTTCGATTTAAATCTGTACTCTTTGTAAAATTAAAAAAAGAACACACTTTTCTCATATAAAGGAATCTGGAGTGTCCCTTTAATAGTGGAACTTCCGTCTACCCAATATATTGTCCATCTTTATGCAGAGCCAATCCTGGGGCGATGTGGACCACCCAGGTGCACTGTAGATAGGCGGGGTGTGCAGTGCTTGGCTCAGCTTATTTTAGATAAGTTCCACCCCCTCTTGTTAGGCCCACCCTGCATGATCGGTACGGGGTGGCATAGGGGGGCTTAATGAAAGAGAACTACCTGAGGGGGTGGAGTCTAGCACGGCAAACCCTGCCTGTCTACAGAGCACCTAGGACCACGCCCCTCATGCCCCCACCAAGATTGGCTCTGTCTTCATGCCACTGCCAGTGGTGTGAGGGACTATGAGCAAGCACATGACATGTGGTTGTTTTAATTTACATACCGTATTTTTTGCTCCATAAGACATTTCCTCCTCAAAAGTAAGGGGAAATGTCTGTGCTTTTTATGGAGCGAATGTGTGTTCCCTGGAGCCGAATTGCCAAGCCCGAGCGCAGGTGCGAAAAGCAGATCCCGGTCGGGAAGCATACTGAGATCGTGCGGCATGGAGGAGGAAAGGCTGCAGAGTGGAGGCTGCTGGGGTTACTATGTTGAAAGAAAGCAGGACCCTGCAATTCAACGTACCTGTCTGACAGCGCGCTGCTTGGAGGGTGAAGAACCATTCATAGTCGTCTAGACGACATTCCCCCGCTCGTCGCCTAGCAACTGGTCTCGCTGGGACAGCAGTGTGCAGTCGCACCTACTGGACGAATGAAGAGGCCGATTATGAATCAAGTTTGTGAATGGGTGAAAACATCATGCCACTCAGTAAAGGAGGAAATCGTTGTACAGTCATTCAAAAAAATTTGCATTAGCAATGCTTTGGATGGAACCGAAGATGGATCTTATATGAAGATAGCGAAGAAAGGGATGTCAGTGATTGTGAGCAACTGAGCTTCATAAATTCTGACTCTAGCAATGATGAGTTCTTGGGGTACACAGAAAACTAGAAGAATACTAGAACCTTAAAGTCTCTCTTCATTTGTTAATGACAGTGGTGATGGTTCTTAATGCCACATGGTTGAAATATTATTTTGATATTGTTTATTAAATAGTTTAGTACACCATTTGCTTCAGAATATTTTTTTTTCTTGTTTTCCTCCTCTAAAAACTAGGCACGTCTCATGGTCCTTATGGAGCGAAAAAATACTGTAATTCTCTTATAATACATATTCCATTATTTATATTATAGTCAGTGTCCAAATATTGTAGATTTCTGAGGTTTCATCGGCAAGAAGCAGGTAAATTTATCTTGCAAAAATGCCTCCTGCTCGAACAGATTTGTGATGTTTGATGAAAATTCCAATCCTTCACTTTGAATGGGATTTGACAGTTTGTCTGCTGATGTATATATTTTTTGCCAGGAGCCAGATTGTTTAAAATTGGAGATTCATATTCTGTGAGATTCATCATGTTTATCCCTCAATTGCAATTAGTAAATATCCAAATTGCAAATCAGTGGAGTTTATCTTAATTGTAAGAAATAATCTTGATTGTAGCAACAGTTAATATATGTGAACCGAGAAATCTTTTCAAATGTTTTTTATTGTTTTTAAATAATAATAATAATAATACAAATTATATTTATACTTTTTTGTCAACGTTTTAACAAGCGGCAATGTAAAAACAATATGATATGTGAGCATTGACATAATGAAAAAAGATCTTCAATATAGATACTTTATCAATAGTATTAGTAACAGCATTAAGTTCATAAATGGAAAAAAAAAAAAAAAGGAAAAAAAACTGGGGAAACATTATTAATTTTCACATCCATAGTATGATATAAAATAATTAAATGCCATATATATTTGCATAGATGTCATATACTAAGTGACAGATACGGTAGATAATGAGTCAAACATAAGTGAAGCAATGTTTTTATCGGTCTGGTGGGAACATTGTCAAGCTTGTACTTACTCCTCATAGCTTTCTCCCATTCAGACCAGTCATGTCTGAGAAGTACATTGGTAGCAGATGGCACCCAGAGAGCAAGTTTGCATCTTTTATTTTCAAACATAAACAGTAAAACGTCTTTAACAGAGGCAATAGTAACAGATTTGCAATATCTTGGAATGATTGATGTAGCCGAGATAAGGAGGTGGCCTAACATTATTTTTGTGTGTGTTGATAAATCGTCAGAGAAGCATTTAAGTAAACATAACCTAGGTCTTAAATCGACAGGGAACTCAGTAATAGATATGATTAATTCTAATATTTTTTGCCAGTAATCAGATAATTTTAGGCATGACCAAAAACCAACAAAATATGGTATAAAGTACCTATCTGTCCACAGCCTCTCCAACATAAATTAGATGTGGAGAGGTGTAGTCTAAACATTTTAAATGGGGAGAGGTACCACCGATAAATTGATTTCAAATGAGTCTCCAAGTGTGAAATGCAACAAGTAACACCTTTCAGTGCTGGTAATGATGTATGCCATTCTTCTACTGTGAATACCTCAACCAGATCACTCTCCCACTTTGTCATGTATGGTAGTTTCAAACCCACCTCACCTGTAAAAAAGGCATAGCTTCTGGAAATGGTTCATTTCCGGACAGGATCTTAGATATAAACCTTTTCTAAACCTTTTCCAATTTTCTAGAACTCAAATCCCAGTTAGAAATCCCAAAATGCTCACTCATTTTTTTAACCAATTTCGTATATGCAGGGGCGTCAAAAACACTAAATTGGAATTTCTTTTGTAGCTGTTCAAATGATAAAATAATTAGAGGAGAAAAATAAATCGTTGATACAATGAATCGAATGAGAGGACATCCAATTCAGGTATACCTAGTATTAACACTGATAGATGGGTGGCTCTAGACCAGACAGCAGAAGGATGAATTTTTCGATACAGTAAATTCCAGGCTTTAATGGTAGTTTTGGTCATAAGAAACATGTCAGCCATCCTTGTGCGCTGAGATGGAAGCATCCATAAAATATCTTTAATCGAATGCGGAGAGAATTTGCTAGCCTCCATCTCAAGCCTCCATCTCATGCTCTTGGTTGAACTTCAGCGCCATCACTGCATTAGTTGCGTAATAATAATGAATAAAATACGGCAAACCTACACCCCCACTAACCCTGAGTTTTTGAAGTATGGATAAGTTAATCCTGGATGGTTTCCTATTCCAGATGAGTTTCAAGGGAGCAGAATGTACCTTTCTCAAAAAGGATAAAGGAATAGAAAGGGGGATGGCTCTAAGAAAATATATTTTGGGAAGGAGAGTAATTTTCACAGAATTAACTCTGTCTAATCATGAAATTTGAAGACTACACCACCTCTCAAGATCATAACTAAAGTCGGACCAGACCTTACTCAGGTTATAAGAACGCATCTTGGGCAGGTTCTTGCCTAGGTTAATGCCCAGATAAGAGATATAAGTGTCCCTCCAATCGAAGTCAAACCAACCTTTCAAAATGTCTAGGTCATACCAAGAATGAATAAAGAGAGAGCTTGAGTTTTGGCTTTATTCCATTTGTAGAACGGAATGTTGCAGAATTTTTGCAGGATCGACATCAACGGAGTAAGTGAAGTCATTGGGTTTTTAAGCGATAACATGATGTCTTCTGCAAAAAAGCCTATTTTATGTTCCTTTCCCCCTACTGCAATACCTTTGATATCTGTGCTGCTGCTTATCATCTCAGCCCGGGGCTCCATTGCCAGCACAAACAGGTGTGGAGACAATGGGCACCCGTCTGCTCCCATTAGACAATGAAAACTTTTTAAAAACAAAACCAGTCGCAGATACTCTGGCAGTTGGTTGACAGTATAATGCAAGCACAGCTTTGATAAAGGAGTCTGGGATGTTAAAACATAACAGAACTTCCCTCAGGCAATTCCAATGGATCATATCGAACACCTTCTCTGCATCCACAGAGAGGAGCAAAGAAGGCATGCAAGTAGATTTACGATGATTAAAGGATCACTATAGGGTCAAGAACACAAACATGTATTCCTGACCCTATAGTGTTAACACCACCATCTAGCCTCCCTGGGCCCCTCATGCAGGGCCAGTGCAAGGATTTTTGCCGCCCTAGGCAAAAAACATTTTGCCGCCCCCCATATGTCCTGCCCACCATGTGACATCACAATGCCCCGCCCATATGCTCTGCCATATGGGCCAACACCAGTCTTCACAAAGTGTCTTTTATCTGAAAAGACAGTGTGTTTACATTAAAAAGCCTACATGCACAGGCTATAGACACCAGAACCACTACATTATGCTGTAGTGCTTCTGGTGACTATAGTATCCATTTAATGTGAGGTAAATTAGAGATTAGTGCCACTAATAATATATTGGATTGCCTACTTACCACCAGATGAGGACAAGAGGCTGATGATGGGCTCAGTCTGGCTCCACAGGTCTGGTGTAGAAGAGGCTCTCTGGAGACTGTTTTTAACAGTGCTCACAACAATTAACGAACAGGAAGCAGCTTCATTTTTTAGGGCCCCTTACACAGCTCAAGGTCTGGGCCCCCAGGGGGCCTACGCCTACAATGCCCACCCATAAATCCCCCTACATGGCCCATCCATGAGTTGGGGATGTTTTATGTGTGCAATTTGTGTAAGGGATGTAGTGTGTTTATAGGGGATGTAGTGTGTGTTTGCGTGTAAGGAATGCATTGTATGTTTCTGTGTGTGTGTGTGTGTGTGTGTAAGGGGTGCAAGGTTTGTTTCTGTGTATGTAATCGAATGCAGTGTGTGTCTGTAAGGGGTGCATTAATTATGTAAGAGAACGTAAGGGATGCATTGTGTGTTTTGGGTGTGTCTGTGTGTGAGTAGAAATGCATTGTATGTTTCTGTGTGTGGGGGGGGCGGGGGGATGCATTGTGTATGTGTGTAGTGTAAAAGAGAGGGTTTGTGGGGTAGGATAGGGACTGAGAGGGGAACAACTCTTTATTTAAAAAAAAAAAATTCATAGTGCTCTCCCCTCCAGTCAATTATTGATTTCCACTTCATTTCTGTCCCTCCATGTTCTCCCCTTCTGTCACTTAGTGCTCTCCCTTGGCCCCCTGTCCCTCTGCAGTCCCCCCTTGGTGGTCGTCTCACTCCCCCCTCCCCCCCTTAGTGGTCCTCCCTCTCCCAAACCCCTTAGTGGTCCTCCCTCTCCCAAGCCCCTTAGTAGACCTTACCCTACTCCCCCCACCCCCTTAGTGGTAATCTCCCCCTCTCCTTAGTGGTCCTTACCCTCCTCCCCTCTCCTTAGTAGTCCTCCCTCCTTACCCCCCTTTGGTGGTCCTTCCCCCCCTTAGTGGTCCTCCCTCTCCCAAACCCCTAGTGGACCTCCCCACCCCCGTTCCCCCTGTGTTCCTTCACCCCCCTCCCCCCGTGGTCCTGACTCACCCCTCCCCTAGTGGTCCTTACTTCCCCCTCCCCTCCCCTAGTGGTCCTTACCCTCCCCTCCCCTAGTGGTCCTTGCTCCCCCCCCTCCCCTACTGGTCCTTACCTTCCCCTCCCCTAGTGGTCCTTACTCCCCCCTCCCCTCCCCTAGTGGTCCTTATCCCCCCTCCCTCCCCTAGTGGTCCTTATCCCCCCTTCCCTCCCTCCCCTAGTGGTCCTTATCCCCCCTCCCTCCCTCCCCTAGTGGTCCTTATCCCCCCCTAGTGGTCCTTATCCCCCCTCCCTCCCCTAGTGGTCCTTACCCCCCCCAACCTCCCCTAGTGGTCCTTATCCCCCCTCCCTCCCTCCCCTAGTGGTCCTTATCCTCCCTCCCTCCTCTAGTGGTCCTTATCCCCCTCCCTTAGTGGTCCTTATCCCCCCTCCCTCCCCTAGTGGTCTTTATCCCCCCCAACCTCCCATAGTGGTCCTTAACCCCCCCTCCCTCCCCTAGTGGTCCTTATCCCCCCCTCCCTCCCATAGTGGTCCTTAACCCCCCTCCGTCTCATAGTGGTCCTTAACCCCCCTCCCTCCCATAGTGGTCCTTATCCCCCCCCCTCCCTCCCATAGTGGTCCTTATCCCCCCTCCCTCTCATAGTGGTCCTTATCCCCCCTCCCTCCCCTAGTGGTCCTTATACCCCCCCTCCCTCCCCTAGTGGTCCTTATCCCCCCCTCCCTCCCATAGTGGTCCTTAACCCCCCTCCGTCTCATAGTGGTCCTTAACCCCCCTCCCTCCCATAGTGGTCCTTATCCCCCCCCTCCCTCCCATAGTGGTCCTTATCCCCCCTCCCTCCCCTAGTGGTCCTTATACCCCCCTCCCTCCCCTAGTGGTCCTTATACCCCCCTCGCTCCCCTAGTGGTCCTTATACCCCCTCCCTCCCTCCCCTAGTGGTCCTTATACCCCCCTCCCTCCCTCCCCTAGTGGTCCTTATACCCCCCCTAGTGGTCCTTATACCCCCCCTCCCCTAGTGGTCCTTATACCCCCCTCCCTCACTCCCCTAGTGGTCCTTATAACCCCCCCTCCCTCCCCTAGTGGTCCTTACCCTCCCCTCCTGCCCATGTAGCGTGGCCGGGCAGCACGGAACGCGGGACAGGAACCTCTGTTTCCTGTACCCGGCCGCCGGCAGGATTGACAGGAAGTGCTCACTGAGAGAGCACTTCCTGTCATTCCGCCGGCGGACGGGTACAGGAAACAGAGGTTCCTGTCCCGCGTTCCGCGCCGCCCGGCCATGCTACATGGAGAGACCGGCAGGAGGGAGCGCTCTGCGCTTCCCTTCTGACGGTCACTTAAACCAGGCCGCCCTCCATGCAGCAGTGCTGCGCCGCCTGGGGCTTGTTAAAGCGCTCAGGCGGGGCAGCATGAGGAGGCGCAGCTGGGACAGGGATCCGGCGCCCCCTGGTAAGTTGCGCCCTAGGCAGCTGCCTAGGTCGCCTTACAGGTGGCGCCGGCCCTGCCCTCATGCCTCCATAAATATAGTAAAAATCTTACTGTATTCAAGCCTGAAGCAGTAAATATGCATGCTGTTAGACTCAGAAAAACAAGCAGTCTGCTGACATGTGGTAGCCTGATCCAATCACAGTGCTTCTACATAGGATTGGCTGAGACTGACAAAGAGGCAGATCATGGGCAGAGCCAGCATGATTCAAACGCAGCCCTGGCCAATCAACATCTCCTCAGAGATGAATTGAATCAATGAATCTCTATGAGGAAAGTTCGGTGTCTGCATGCAGAGGGAGGAGATACCGAATCACAGGATGCTGTGCACAGTACTGCCCTGTGCTCTGCTGACAGCAGATCTGAGTGGATGGAGGCATATTATGCTTCCATCAACTCCGAAGTCCCTCTGGTTCACTCTGAGTGACTGCAACTGGAGGTGTTTCTAGCTTTCAATGTAAACACTTTATTTTCTCAGAAAATACAGTGTTTACATGAGAAAGGCTACAGGGAGCTGTAGTTCTCACCTGAACAACCCCATTAAGCTGAAGTTGTTCAGGTGACTATAGTTTCCCTTTAATCAAATTGATGAAATGCCTGGTGCCACCCAGAGCCTGACGGTTCATAAAAAACCCACCTGGTCCTTGTCAATTAGGCAAGGAAGAAGTCGATTAAGTCTATTAGCTAAAAAATTTTAATAAATCTTTGTGTCATTATTAATTAATGAAATGGGGCGAAAATTTGAGCAGACATTAGGTGTCTTACCAGGTTTGGGTAAAGTGACTATTTGTGCGCACAAAGCCTCCCCCGGCATTCCACCTGTATTCCAATAATGATTGAATAGGTGAGTTAAATTAGGAGTAGGAACGCCACAAAAAGACTTATAGTATGTCATGGTAAAACCATCAGTCCCTGGAGAACCGAGAAATCTAATTTGTCAATTCACCACACCGTACAGTCTAGTTAATTACTTGGAAAATGTTCTGTATTATGTAAGTGGAAAACTTGTAAAAACATCTCTGTCAGGTTTATTGTTTTTAAATTATTCCTTTTTTTGTTTCTCTATTCCTCCCTGTTTTTTTTTTTTATATTTAAATCATCAATTTAGAAAATGAGTAACTACTTTTTCTTATGTTTAGCGTGATCACTGGCAATGGGCAGAACATAAGCAAAGTTCCATTTCATTGGCTAAAGTTAAATTACCCATAATGTATCAGTCAAAAGAATCTCACAGGGCAAACTGCAGAGTACATGGGCAGAGGAGAACAAAATGGAGGCACCAAGGTAATGAGATCAAGTGCAAAGAAGAAAAGATAAATATAAATAAAGGCAGGTGGAAAGGGGGGGAATATTATCATTAAGAAACAAGGAACAGAAAACTGAATGAAAAAATTAAAACATGACCCCTGCACAATGCTAACTGTGAGAATTAAATTTCTCGGATTCGACAAAGAAGTGTTAATTACCAAATTACTGACATCTGTGCATATTGTTAAAGTGAGAGAAATGTTAACTAAAGATGCTGTCTAACGAAGCAGGCCACGGCAACATTTTGTATTTCTGACCTTGAATGTTGTCATCTGTCAAGGGATCTCAACAAGGGAACATGTTGGAAATCGCACGGATGCAGTTAGAATAAGTGTTAGAATTGTTTGTTTGGATAGGAGAGTCATTTGAATTAATACAATTACTCCATTTTAAATAGATGAATTGGAGAATATTTTTAGCTTGAGCGTTCTTTGTATGCCCTAACATGTTTAACCCCTTAACGCCGTTACGGCGTTCTATGCCGTCGCGGCTTTAAAGGGCTTTAAAGCCGTTGCGGCGGCATAGAACGCCGTAACGGCTGAAGCCCCCGGGAGGTACTGTGTACTCACCTCCGCCGCGATCCTCTTCTGGGGGGCTGCCTGAGAGCCCAGGCAGCCCCCCTCCGGCAAATGAGGCCCCCGGGGGCCATGAGATCGCTCTCAAAGAGCGATCACATGGCCCCCTATAGCTGGCTATGGATCTGCCAGCAGGGGGGTGTCTAAAATATTAGACAGTCCCCCTGCTGGTAGGAAAGTATAAAAAAATAAATAAATACACATGTTAAAATAAAATACAAGTATTTATATATATATAATATATGTATATATATTATATATATAATATATATACATATTATATATATGTAACGTCATACAAAGTGTATTTTAATATTAATATTAATATATATATTAGTATTAAAATACACTTGGAATGACGTGACATATATATAATATGTATATATATTATATATATAATAGATCTACATATATATATTATATATATATACGTATAATTAAAATAATAAATAAATAAGATAAATAATTCAATAAATAAAATATTGAAACAAAATTTAAAATAAATTATATATTCTTATGTAATTTCATTCTAACTGTATTTTGTTATTAATATATATATATTGGAAACAGAATACACTTAGAATGACATTCTATATATATCTATCTATATATAAAATACAAATAACCGCAAATATATATATATAGATAAATACATATAATTACATAAAAGATTACATTAGTATACACGTAGAATTTAAATACCTATAAATGCATCTATATTAAAATTCTACGTGTATATTTAAGTAATTTTTTTTTTTTTCAAATTTGTATTTTATTGTTTTTGAAAACGTGAAAACGTGAGGGGGTACAGAAGTAAAAGGGGAATGTTATTGGGGGACACATTATGCAACACTGCATTAGGTCTTCACATCCATTTGATATTTACAACAGCTGCGGTCATACAGGGTGAAGTATTACAGTATACATCATATACAGCATATATTGAGTCGGTTCGTGACCATAGGTTGGTTTAGTGCTGGTTACTCTTCTGTATGTGCTGTACAGGGGATTGACCTTAGCTCTGGCTGTGGGTGTGTCTGGTCGAAATGGTCGGTTGAGTATCCTTAGGGGCTGTGAAGTTCTCGGTGTTTCATTGTATTGTGTCTGCTTGGGGTCGAGCTGTGTATTGAGGATCGCTAGAGCATTCCTGGGCTAATGGGTAAGCTGGTGCATAGGTGGGAACTTCCTGAGGGGGTAGGAACTTGGCGAGGGGATGAGGGGGGTGGTAGGTAATCCAGGGTGGGCAAGGGAGGGGTGGTGGGGTATGAAAGTACTGTCAGAGCATAGAGTAGTAATATTATATGGGTCACGTCAATTAGAAGTGGGGATCGTCTAGTTCATGGCCGTACCGTCTGTTTTGGGGTTTATCCTTGTGTTTCTCCCGTGTCATCTCCCACTCCTTCCCACTCCCCCCAATTTAGGTCAAACGTTAATTTCTTTTGTGGAGAGGTTATTGCCATCCTTTCGTAGACTTTGTATTGAGAGAGTTTAATTTGGAGCTGGGTCAGGGATGGGCATATCTGCGATTTCCAGTGTAGCGCTAGTAGGTTTCTTGCTGCCAAGATAGTGAGTGCTGTAATTTGTTTCTGTGCTAGAGTGAGGTGTGGTGGGAGCAGAAGAAGGAGACAGGAAGACCTCGATAGTTGGAATGTAGGGATGTGCAGTTGGTCTAATGTCTGGGATACGGCGGTCCAGAGTGGTCGGATGCCGACGCACGACCACCACAGATGCTCTAGCGTGCCTACAGACGCCCCACATCTCCAACAGGTGTCGGGTGTGTTGGGGTATATGCGGTGCAGTTTCTGCGGGGTCATGTACCAGCGGTAGAGGAGTTTTTTATGGGCCTCAATGTGTGTATAGCACTTTGTCCACTTGGAGAGGTTATTGAGTGCGCTTAGCCAGTCGCTTTCTGTCAGCACCGTCCCGCAGTCCGTCTCCCAATGGTGTTTGTGGGGATGCGCCGTAGTGGTTGAGAGTTCCTGCCATGCTTTGTAGCAAAGAGCAAGTGATTTGGGTTTTGTGGGCGCTGTCCAGCATCTTTTTAGGAGTAGGTGAGAGGTAAGTCTGTCTGCGTCAGGTGTTGGAGGTGGTGTAGGCGTATGTACCTGCAACGCACTTTTTATTTGTAGGTAAGAAAAAGTAGCCCTACTGGGAAGGGACCATTGCTCCTGTAGAATTGGGAACGGGATCACTCCCTTGGTATCTAGGAGTTGTGAGATTTCCGTCACTCCCGCCATAGTCCAGTCTCTGAGGGGGATGTCGGGTATTATCATCTTTAACACAGAGAGTGGGGATTTGACGTGTAATGTATCTTTGTGTCCCAAAGTGTCCATAAAAGTGTCCCATATGGAAATGGTAAGTTGTGTGGTCGGGAAAAGGTCAGTGCGTTTGGTCCTAAACTTCCTTGGTGTCCATAAGTGGTCGGTGAGAGATGTGGTTGGGAATTGTGTTCTCTCCATGTCTACCCATTGAAGAGTGCCTGGGGGAGCATGTAGGAGTATACTTGTGGATAGAATCGCTGCCCTGTGATATTGCTGCAGATTAGGGAGGCCCACTCCTCCGAGTCGTGGGGCGGCCTGGAGGAGTGCCAGGGATACTCGGGGTCTCTTCCCCTGCCAGATGTAGGTGCCACATAATTTTTGTAAGGTTTTACAGAATTGGGGAGTGATCCCTAAAGGTAACATCCTGAAGATATAGAGTATCCGTGGGAGGATCATCATTTTGTAAGAGTTTATCCTGCCCAACCATGAGAGTTTGGTGTGCTTCCATTTATTCATTTCTACTTTGCAGAGCGTTAGCAGGGGCTTGTAATTTAGTTGGGAGATGGCAGAGATCGTGGGTGCTATTTTTATTCCCAGATACGTTATAGAATGTTGTTTCCAGTCAAACTGGTAGGAGGACTGTAATGTGTCTAACAGGGGCTTTGGCATGTTTATTGGTAGGGCTTGAGTTTTGTCTTGGTTCAGACGGTAATAAGAGACATCGCCAAATTCCTTTAGCAGGTTGAGCAAGGGTGCGAGAGATCGTTTGGGGTCTGATAGGGCTATAAAGATATCATCCGCAAACAGTGCTAGGCTGTATATTTTATTGTGGATATTGACACCTGGTATCTCGGGGTGTGTTCTGATCTTTTGGGCTAGGGGTTCTAAGGCGAGTATGTATAAGAGGGGCGAAAGGGGGCATCCCTGACGGGTGCCATTGGTGATAGAGAAAGTAGTTGAGAGGAACCCTCCATGTGACACTTTTGCTGCCGGGTGGTTGTACAGAGCCATTATGCTATTTATAATGGGTTTTGGGAAATTGAATCGTTCTAAGACTTTAGTCATGTAAGCCCAGTGTAAGCGATCAAAGGCCTTCTCCGCGTCTAGGGCGAGAAGGAGGCCAGTTGATCTTTTGGACTCCAGTGTGGAGATCATATTTAAGATTTTTCTGGTGTTGTCTGAGCCCTGGCGCCCCCTGACGAACCCAGATTGGTCGTTGTGAACTATCTTATGAAGGAGGGGTGCTATCCGATTACTGAGTAGCTTCGCATAGAGCTTGGCGTCTCCATTTAGGAGGGATATAGGCCTAAAGTTTTTACAATACGTGGGGGGTTTACCAGGTTTGGGAAGGGTAGAGATATGGGCCAGCAGCATTTCCTTCGGGAGTGCGCCTGTTTCAGCGCATTTATTGACTAATTGGAGGAACAGTGGTGCTATGGTAGGCGAGAAAGTTTTGTAATATTCGTTGGATAAACCATCAGGACCTGGAGACTTGTGCGTTGGGAGTTGGGAGATTGCGTTTGTTAGTTCATCTAGAGAGAAGGGTTTTGTCAGGGGCGCCAGGTCTTCTTCTGACAGTTGGGGTAGGTCTAAACCTTTTAGAAATTCGTCTATTTTGTCAGGGGTAGGTTCAGTCACCTTGGGGTCTTGTTTGAGATTGTATAGTTCGCCGTAGTAATGGGCGAATTGGTCCACAATGTCTTGGGGGTTCGTCACTTTTGTACCTTTAGAAGCATTAAGGAAGGCGATCCTGGAGGCGACATTTCGTTTTTTTAGTTGTGATGCAAGAATTGCACCTGCTCTATTACCATTCATGAAAAAGTTGTGTTTGAGTTTCCTAAGATGGTATGTGGTTTTGGCTAGCTCGATGTTGTGTAGTTTGCTTTGGAGAATTAGAAGTTTTGATTTCGTGTTTGGGTGCGGGTCTCGTTTGTTGGCGTGAGTCAGGGTGCGTATTTCGTCTAATAGGTTGGTATATTCAGCTAATCTTCGTTTTTTAGCATAGCTCGCATGTTTTATGAAACTGCCCCTTATGACCGCTTTGTGTGCTAACCAAATCTGTTCAATAGTGGAATCAGCGGTCATGTTTTCCTTAATATAGTTTTGGAGATCTTCCGTTATCTGGGATATTATGGACGGGTCCGTTAGAAGGGACTCGTTAAGTCTCCAGGAGCCGGATCCCTTATTTGGAAACGCTTCTTTAATGCTGAGCGTGATGGGAGCGTGGTCCGACCACGTCATTACCCCAATCGTTGCTCCTTCTATCTGGGTCATTGATGTGGCAGGGATAAGGAATCGATCTATCCTAGAATAACTGTTGTGGGCCGCTGTGTAGCATGTATGGTCTATGTCAGTTGGGTGTAAGATGCGCCATGGGTCTACCATGTGAGCTGATTGTAGCGTAGAGCATATTTTTGTGGTTAGAGTGTTTTTGTGTCTGAGTGTGCTACTCTTGAGTTGGGCAGTAGAAGAGGAGTCCAGTCTACTATCTAGTAGACAATTCATGTCGCCTCCAATGATCACATCCCCATGCTTGTACATATCAGTTAAGGCTAAAATCAACTGTAAAAACTCATTTTGATTGTCATTAGGGCTGTACATATTGATTAAAGTATACGGTGCATTATTCAACATACATTGTAAAATCAAATATCGACCTTTTTTATCGCTAATTTTCCTGATCAAGGAGAATGCAACGTCTTTACTAATTAATGTGGATACCCCTCTTTTCTTAGCCGAATAACATGTGTGGAAATCATGAGGATACCATCTAGAGGTAAATTTGGGCCGAGCCCTCCACTGAAAGTGGGTCTCTTGAAAAAATGCAATCTGGGCCCCGCATTTCTTCGCTTCCTGGAGGGCTAGTCTCCGCTTATTAGGGGAGTTAAGCCCCTTAACATTTAGGGACATGAGCTTAATCCCCATCTGGCCGTCTTGGGGGGTGCTGTATCAAGGGTTTGCTCATCGATATTGTGGGCCTAGGTGGCCTGAGAATCATGAAATTTGGCATAACCATTACACTGAACTGGCATAGTACTCTCTGAGGGAGGGTAGTGAGGAGGGGAGGGGGGAAACGGGGGGGCAAACTATATACAATATTCCGTAAGTCACCATTTGGTGGCATATGTTGCCTAGAGCAACGGAGAAAGTGGGCTACAAAAGCCGTGGGGGTGTATCACACGAAGTGTGGTACTTGGATCTCTGTGTAGAGGAGATCAGTGATAGCGTGGGTCGAGCGTAGTGCATCGCTCGCCCGGTGCGGCTAGGCCGTGGCCTACTGTTAAACCCTTAGTAGGTATCGGGGGTAAACTGCAATGTTAACATAAGCATAAACATGTGGAACCTGTATGTTAAGTCCATAGGAGGAAGTGAAGCGGCGGCGGGTCTGGGCCTTCAGGTCGGTGATTGGTCCCGGTCCGCGTGTGCTTGGGAGGCCCTGTGGATTCGCGACCAGTCTTTGGAAATCGTTTTCGGTGCTTGGGCCGTTGCTTGCTTTTTCCGCGGGCTGGTAGTCAGTAGGGGTACATCCCATTCTTGAAGCGCCTTTTGGCCCTCTTCTGGGGTCGTGATGGATCTGTCCACACCGTTGCGTTTAATTAGCAGTTTTGTGGGGAAGCCCCACTTGTAAAAGATATTTGCGTTTCTCAGCGCCTCTGTAATTGGTGCAAAGGTGCGGCGCTTGAGCATGGTCGCCGAGGAGAGATCCGTGAAGAGCCTGATGTCTTTGTGTCGTTCCGGCCAGTTGTCCCTGTTTCTTGACGTCTGCATGATTCTGTCCTTGACAGTAAAATGATGCACTCTAGTGATTGTGTCTCTCGCCGTGTCGGGCGGAAGGTGTTTGGGCTTGGGTAGCCTGTGAGTTCTATCCAGGATGAGATCAAATTCGGACAGTGAAGGGATCAGGGCTTTAAATAAATCCTTAACATACCTGGGCAGATCTTGCTGTGAAATGTTCTCTGGTATGCCTCTTATACGGATATTATTCCGCCTGCTCCTGTCTTCCTGGTCAGCCACTTTGTCTTCTAGAGATTTTAATTTGCGCTCCAGGTCTGAGTAGGCCTCTGCTATGGAATTATGTGCTTCCACCAGCTCTTCAGTCTTGTCCTCTAGGCGGGTAGTGCGCTCCCCCATGCTGTGTATATCTGCCCTGATATCCGCTGTCATTTGTTGGATATCAGCTTTAAATGAGGTTTTGAGTTCTTGCATTATGAGCCTGATAGAGGCGTTTGTCGCTGGGCTGCTGAGCTCCGACATACAGTCTCCTGTGTTAGTGTCATGTGCAGGCGAGTGCTGTCCGTCGGCGCCATCTTGGATTTTCGGCTCCGCGGTTTGCGGTCGTTCTAAGTGCGGATTTAGGGTCTTTTGCTTGAATTTTTTAGATGCCATCAGTAGCTGTAGCGTTCACCTGCCGGGATGTCGGTTTTGCCGCTCGTTTCGAGGGTTATTTTCGCTGTGAAGGTCGGTTTGGTGCCGCTAACCGGGAGAGCTCTGCCCCTGCACGTCTGCTCACATGCGTGGTCAGGACACGCCCCCCTATATTTAAGTAATTTTTTAACATAATTATGTCATTTGATTAATTAAAATTTGATTGACATGCCTGACAACACAGGGAGAAAGTGCAGAGAATTTAATTCGCAAGCACTATATTTGACCCTGTAACTCTCCAAGACACCATAAAACCTGTATATAGGGGGTACTGTTTTACTCGGGAGATTTCGCTGAACTCAAATATTAGTGTTTAAAACTGGTCAATTGGGGGCAGGGCCTGACTGCCGTGCAGACTGGTCGCACTCAACCAGAGCTCCGTGTGAATACCGGCTAACAAGCGACTTACCCCAAAAACTATCACACCAAACCTTCCACAACGAAGCAACAGAGTAGTGGGGTGACCCCCGAGACTCAATTTGCCGTATTGCCGAGCTCGGAGAAGCGACCTGGGGCAGACACGGGATTGCGGCCTACCAACCTATGCAGGCGCGGGAGTGGCGGCCGACCTCCACGCCAACAGCCCAGCGGGAAAACGCTGCAGCCCTCCAGACCCCGTTCACCCCCCCTGGCCGGTGAGGGATATCCCGGTACCACCAAGCGACGGACACAACACATACGACCCAAGCATACCTAAACGGTGAGCGAGATATCCAGACCACATAACTTGCAAACAAGCGGCACCTGCGGCCCAGCCAAAATGGCCGCCCAGCTAAGACACAGAAAAAAGTCAGCGGACAGCCGTGCCACACTCCACCCTCTGATGGCCCTAGACCAGCTATGCTTGAAATTCTGCACAACATTGGTGGACAGGGGGGTGACCTACCAGCGGGCTACACAATTAGTGGCCTCGTGGCTAAGACCAACCACCCGCAGACGTCACTACGAACACCCAGCTCTGGCCTTCCAGGCGGCCACCAGGCCGCGCAAACGCCAAAGGCCGGCATGGCGGGACCACGAATTGGGCGCACACACCAGCCCCCTCGCACAGAAAAGCAATACCACTGAACAGACCCTAAGGCCCAGCACTCTACCAGAACATGGCTGCAGGATCTCGCCAAAGGCCCAAGGGAACCGGCAAGTACACAGGCGGACGCACATCGGCCCGACCTCCCACCAACATAACAGCGAGCACTCACCCACAAGAGGTCGGAACCACCTGATGAAGAGGCAGACAACGGCAACGAAGACGGCCCCGACATGGTGGCACATAAAGAAACATACAACACACCGGGAACTGTCGACCCCAGGGACTGGACTTACTTTACAACCCACTCCGCAGCCTGAAAGCAGAAGTCACTCTCCCTGGCTATCGGGAAATTACTCGTCAGGCATAGGCTGAACTGTCTCTGCAACCGGTCAGCCACACGGACTAGAGCCATATACGCTCTCCAGTTCTTTACCGCCAGTGGTATTTTCTTATATTCTCCCCATATGATTGCCTTTTTTCCTTATGTTTTTTCTTTAACTTTCGTACCAAAGCAATGTTGTATACCTTTATAGCCTAGCATGTCTTCTAATGAAGTACCGATGTCAAACATAGCGTTTCATATATTTGCTTTCTTTTATTAGAAATTTCTTTATATAAGCCTGTTCTAGAAACCTGTTTTGGACGCCTGTTTCACTGGACCTGTCCCCTCTCAGCATGAATCTGATTGCAGGGCCTTGCTAATAAGATTGCATGTGTCTTGTCTATAGCCTCAGTCACGCCTCTGCATACTATATCCTAACAAGTACACATAGGCTACCTCAACACTCACCTTAACAATATTGGCAGTTACTGCCTATGCCATAAGCCTGTTTACATGTTGCCTTTTACCTTACTCGTTTCAGCTCTAAAGCAAGATTCTCAACGAATATAATCCTGGCATATGTACGACTGTTAGTCCCTCTCAGGCATGTAATACCTTATACTCAACATGATTTTACCGTAACTAGATCCATCATAAGCCTGTTTATTAAGATGTTATATATAAAAAAAAAAACTGTGAAAATTTTTCATGCCACTGTATACCATGTACAACACTTGAAATACGCTGTTGTGGCGATTGTCGAAATATTGTGACTATCTGCACTACCAAAATAAAGAATAAAAAAAACAAAAAAAAAACTGGTAAATTGTATTACAACGATGATATTTTTAAGTAAAAGTGACGTTTTTTGCATTTTTTACAAACAACCGGCACTTTTATGGACTATATTATTGTTGTAATATGTTTTACTGTTTTAAAACACTAATATTTGTGTTTAGTGAAATCTCCCGAGAATAACAGTACCCCCCATGTACAGGTTTTATGGTGTTTTGGAAAGTTAGAGAGTCACATATAAGGCTTGCATTTCATTTTTTTGACATTGAAATTTGCCAGATTAGTTATGTTGCCTTTGAGACCATATGGTAGCCCAGGAATAAGAATTACCCCCATGATGGCATACCATTTGCAAAAGTAGACAACCCAAGGTATTGCAAATGGGGTATGTCCAGTCATTTTTAGTAGCTACTTAGTCACAAACACTGGCCAAATATTAGTTTTTTGCTTTTTTCACACAAAAACAAATATGAACGCTAACTTTGGCCAGTGTTTGTGACTAAGTGGCTACTAAAAAAGACTAAACATACCCCACGTTCAATACCTTGGGTTGCCTACTTTTTCAAATGGTATGCCATTATGGGGGTAATTCTCATTTATGGGCTACCACACCGTCTCAAAGGTAACATTACTAATCTGGCAAATTTCAATTTGAAAATGGAAAGGTCTATATTTGACCCTGTAACTTTCCAAAACACCATAAAACCTGTTAATGGGGGGTACTGTTGTACCCGTGAGACATCGCTGATTACAAATATGTGCATTTTGTTGCAGTAAAACCTAACAGTATTATGACATTTACAGCTAAAATGTGAGGCAGAACTACAAATGTAAAAAAAAAATCAAATTTCTCACAGTTTTTTTTAATTTTATTCATAATAAATTGTTTCATATATAAATATTTTATATGAAATGAAAGCACTGTTTCTCCTGAACAAAATGATATATAAGTGTGGGTGCATATAATATGAAAGAGGTGAATTACGGGTGAACAGACATATAGCGCAAATACCAGTTTTTGTTTACGTTTTGTTTTGATCAGAACGTGCACTATTGACTCCGTCCTGAAGGGGTTAATCACTAAACAGTGAATTGCAATGTATTAAAATTATTAAATTCTTTGCCTTTATAGCATTCAATAAAGCATTGAAAATAACATATATAACTTTTTTAGCAATTGACATCACAATACAATTCAGGTCTGGCAAAGCCAGGGCACACATTGAAATGGAGGAAACACATTAGGGTATATTTATGAAACTGTCATAAAGAAACTGAAAAAATAAAACGTGTAAAAAGTGGAGCAATCAGCAGTGGAATATATTTGCTGATAAAATTTGTTTCCATGGTGATTGTCCAATGGCTCAAATTCTTCACCACCTTTCTGATTGTTAAACTCTGATAAATTTCCCCATAATCCTCCTCCTCTCCTCCACTTACCCTGTGTACCCTGTGTTCTTCTGGCCATTGATATAATTTCTTCCTCTATGATGATATTTGATGCAGTTGGTGAGGAGGTTTCTGATGCAAAGAAGCAAAAGAGCCCGGGTGACAGAGCTTGTATCAAAGATAGGGGACAAAATGGAGTCACTCAATTCCAAAAATAAAGGTGGTGCACATTTCTTAATTTTTTTGTCCGACCTTACAATCAGACTTTGCATTAAGGCACATGTAATAGCAGACACACATACACTCATGCACAGACAGAGACAAATTTAGATACCCACTCAACAAAAAAAGCACATATCAAAGCAAATATATATACAGACACATGCATTCTCAGACTCAAAAGCATACAGACATAGTCATAAAGGGAAAGATACATAGAGACATGCCTATACACCTAGACACAAATTTAGACACTTTTTCAGACATACACAAACACACTGAAAGAACACACACGTACACACTCACATATATACAAACACACAAGCGGACATACTGACAGACATGGGAACAGAAATGCACTTAAAAACAAACACATGGGTATAGAGCTAGACAGGCATGCTCATGCATAAAGATAGACTTGGAGACACACTTATGCACAGTGACAGACTAAAAGTTACGAATTTAAAGTAACAGCGATTACTACTATTTATTATTATCTACTGTGCCAATTTTCCCACTATTTGTGCATTTTATGGGTTAATAATGGAGAAATATAGAGTTAGACTGTAAGTATTGGTAAACAAACAACTTGCTGGAATTGCTGTTTATTGCTCCACCACTTCTGTGTGTGTGGGTGTGTGTGTGTGTGGGTGTGTGTATGTGCATTTGTGTGCACCACTCTGCCTACAATCCTTTTCTCTTCGTGCTGTGCTCACCACCATTGCGTTTTATCCTACTGAAAGGAGAAAGAAATTAGTGAGGCACCTAACGTAAAAAAATTTTTTTAAATGCAAGTATCCTTATTAAAAAAATGAATGAAAGGTACTCACATGACTGCCGTGTGATTTCTAGCAACTTGTGAGTAGCTTCATTCATTTTTTTTATGAATAAAACAATTTGTGGATATTTGACACTTTAATAAAAATATGATAGGTGGACTATATATGCCACAGCCCTGCTATTGAAATAGTGGGAGAACCATTATTGGTTTTGTGGTCTCAGGCATTTCTCAAATAGTGCAGACCTCACCATAAAAACTGCTGGTCCTGTGAATTTGCAGCAAGTGAACAACCCCAAAAAGTGTGCATCCTTCTTTATGTATGTGTTGATTTTTTTTATATGTATTTAAAAATATGAGGAGGGCCTTATTCAACCTAGAGATGGTCTGTAATACAAACCCCTGGTTTTCTGCCAATCAGCTCTTCACAAGTTCATGCTACATTTCAACACCCTCCTTACCACTTCTATCGTCAATTTACAGGACTGTGGCCTTTAGAATCTTATAAATCTTTGTATTTTACCTTATTTTACTATATTATACTCTCTCCAAATGTAAAGAATAACAAAACTCATCTTGTTGCAATGTTGGAACAGTAGATTAGGTAACTAATTAGCTACTACCTCTACTTTAATCTATCCTTTAGATTGTCAGCTCACAGGCTATCTAGCTAAGCACCTTGTATAAAAGAGCTTAAATGTCTAGATCTCAGCTTACAGGCATGGCCCTCTCTACCTTTTGTATTTGTCTGTGTATATTTTACATCCTCCACTAATTGTACAGCGCTGCGGAATCTGTTGAAGCTTTATAATAAATAAATACAAAAGAAATACTTCTACACGTGAGCAGATTGCTGTGGAATATCAGGGACGTTGTTAAGAAACATGACTCCTTGTTCCTTCTGCTTCCTAGCCCTTTTCCCCTCTCTAAACACGTCTGTTTGTCCAATGCATGTATCCCTTGGTGTTAAGATCTGGACTTATCTTCCCAAATCTTGCTTTCCTTTCATTTATTTTTTTCTTTTATATTGATTGTTTTGTCTCTTTCTCTATAGATACGTGTTTCCTGTTTAATCATAGTGATAAGCACTGTGGAATATGTTGGCGCTTTATAAATAATATTAATATTAATTTAAATTCTTTAATTTAGTGGTGCAATGATACAACATGAATACGTTCACTTGGATTAGCTTTCACAACAAGAGTATAGCAATATTGCACATTTTTATAGTAATAAAGAAATCAGAATCAAAGCTCTATCATGTCAGATTAATAATGAGTCGGAATGATTTTGGGATAGAATTGTAGATTATTGATAATATTAATATTAATATTAATAAGGGGAGACTTGGAGACCACCTGTTACTAAACAGGTAATCCAACCTTGAGGTTATATGAACCTTTCTTTTATAACTGTACCTGTTTATTTTGGACTAAAGGACCATTACTGTCTTAGCATCCATTTCATCCATTGTTACATTTCTATTCATGTTTCAAGAGGCTATCCGTCACTAAGAATTTGCTGACAACATTGTCAAGATGATGGAAGTTAAGAGTTCTGCAAAGGAAAGGCAAACAAAGAGTCCAGTTAGCTTGCCAAATTTATACTTTTGTTAAACCTTTTTTTTATTATTATATATTTTCATATTCGTTTTAACCTTTTTCCAAACATTAGTCATTTTTCTTAACTTAAAACATGAGAAAAAAAAATCTCAAGTATACAGACAAAAAAAATGTCTTTCTTAAAAAAAAAAAAAAAAAAACAGAGACTTAGTAAAACAGAGCAATACATCAAAGAATTCCTGTATAAAGCTTTCCAAAAATAGATGTATAGGCTCGGAATGCATGCAAAGGTCATCTCAGCCCCCCATGAGGGACCAGTTTTAGAAATACAATGTTAAAAAGAAAGATGATGAACATCACACCATATGACGGATGGATAGGGTAAGACTTGGAAGTAAAGACTTGTGTGAACAGTTAACGCTTTATTCTGTTTTTATAAACACCACTTACAAACAATTGGACCGTTCAAATAATATGTTCAGTCTCGGGCTTTATTTTATTTTTTTATATGTATCTCTCTCCTATATTTAAAAATTAGGCAGATACTGTTTCTTAAAATTTAACTGTTTATAGTAATAATGCCATACAAAAAAACCTATGCTCGAGATAATTTGTTACTGTTTGCTTGTCAATTTTGACAATTGTAGCACATGTCTTGAACGTCCTGTGTTAATATCCTGAATTCTCTTAGCAAAGCATTGGGATCATGTGAATAATAGACTTGTACACCACATATAAATTTGTTTCAGCCGAACAACTTTATCAGTAAATTAAAAACGATTTTGGGACAGACAATTTTCGCTCGATTAATGGTTTGGCTCATCTGAAGTTCATTAACAAAATAAGATTCATAAAAACAAAGGGTGCGAAAATGGGCCAATCAGTGTACTGCAAAATATATACACAGATCATGTGAGAAAAAGTAACCAACACAGGTAAAAAGAGGAGAAAACAGGAAAAAAACTGGTTGAAATTATTATGGAAGTTTCCATATGATAGAATTTTCAGGCAGACTAGGAGCTATAGAAAAATATTTACAGGTGATAGAATCGGACCATAAAATTCCCACACAGGTCTAGAGATAAGTGAGAATTGATTTGTAGGTTTACAAGCCAATCAAAAACAGAACTCTGACTAAAATTGCACAGTGTGAGAGAATCCTTACAAGGACTTTCCCCACTATAAATATTATTATTATTATTTAATTATTTATATAGCGCCATCAGATTCCGTAGCGCTGTACAATGGGTGGACTAACAGACATGTAATTTGTAACCAGACAACTGGACATACAGGAACAGAGGGGTGGAGGGCCCTGCTCCATGAGCTTACATTGGAGGGGGGTATAGTGACACAAAGGGTAAAAGTAGGGGTACGAAGTAGGTTGTTAGAAAAGTATTAATTGAGGGCTTAGTAGGTAATTTTTAACAGTTGCAGGTGAGGAGTCATGGGGGGTGGAGGATAAAAACTTGCTAACAGTTTAATTGATACGCTTTCTCGAAGAAGTGAGTTTTCAATGATTTTTTGAATGAGTGGAGACTGGATGAAAGTATTACGGAGAAGGGAAGGGAGTTCCACAGAAGAGGTGCAGTCCTGGAGAAATCTTGGAGACGAGCATTAGAGGTGGGAGCAGGGCCGGATTAACATAGGGGCTGATGGAGCTGCAGCTCCAGGCCCAGGCCCATGGAATAGGCCCATTTAAAAAAAAAAAAAAAAAAATTTTTTTTTTTTACTTTTTTTTTTTTTCTTACACACTACTCTTAGGTTTGCCACCTGGCTGGTATTTTAATGGCACAGTCGGTATTTGAGGCTGCCTGGCACAGCCGGTATTGCAGTAATACCGGCAATACAAATGCAGGTCATTTTCTTAGTATAAATTGACATTACTCTGCAATACCAGCACCGGCCAGTAGGGGTCACTGTGTGTGGAGAGAGGCAGGGATAGGAAGTTACAGCATATCCCTGCCTCTCACTACTACTCACTGATCCGTGGGGGAGCAGCTACACAGCACAGATAGTCCAGACAGCAGCTCTACAGCTCAGGTAAGTGAGGGATAGGGTGAAAGGCTGCAGGGAGACATGGGGACACTATGACACTAGAGGACACATGGGGACACATACACTAGGGGACACTGGGAGACCTGGGGACACTGAGATACTTGGGGACACTGGAAAACATGGTGACACTGAGACACTAGGGGGCACTGTGAGACATGGGGACGCTGAGACACATGGGGACAATGAGACATAGGGACATTGGGAGAAGCTGAGACATTGGGACACAGAGATTCTAGGGACACAGTGTCCCCATGTCCCCCAGCCAGTGTCCCCATGGCTCCCAGTTTCCCCTAGTCTCCCAGTCTCTGTGTCCCCATATCTCTGTGTCCCTATTGACTCAGAGTCCCTATGTCTCCCAGTGTCCCCATGTCTCCCAGCCAGTGTCCTCAGTGTCCCCATGTCTCCCAGTGTCCACAAGTCTCCCAGTGTCTGTGTCCAAATGTCTTCCAGTGTCCCCATGTCTCCCATGTCTATGTCCACAAGTGTCCCCATGTCTCCTAGTGTCCCCAAGTGTCTGTCTCCCAGTCATAGTGTCCATAGTGTCCCAGTATCCCCTAGTCTCCCAGTGTCCCCTAGTCTCCCACTGTCTGTGTTCCCATGTCTCTCAGTGTCCCTAGTGTCTTAATTTCCCCAAATGTTTCAGTGTCCCCATGTCTCTGTGTCCCCATGTCTCTGCCCCCATGTCTGTATTCACATGTGCCTCCATGTGTCCCCAGGTCTCTGTGTCCCCAGGTGACTGTGTCCCCATGTCTCACTGTGTCCCCTAGTATCCTAGTGACACACTGAGACATGGGGACAATGGGAGAAATGGGGACACAGACACTGGGAGACTAGGGGACTGGGCTACATGGGGACACTGACACTGTGATACATAGGGACACTGAGACACTGGGTGACTTGCGAGACTGGGAGACAGGGAGACACTGGGAGCAATTCCTCTATACAGCAGAATCAAACTGTGAGTAGTTTGTTGGTGATTTTACAGAATTTTCTCTTATGTCACTCCTTGTGATTTACATCATGTGATGTCACGCATAACTAATTAATTATACAAATGATTAAGGCTGGTATTTTTTTTCCAAGAAAGGTGGAAACCCTAACTACTCTTCACATACTCTTGCTTAAAGGAACACTATAGGGTAAGGAACACAATCATGTATTTCTGACCCTATAATGTAAAAACCACCATCTAGCCCCCCTGGCCCCTTCTTGCCTCCCTAAATATAGTAAAATCTTACTTGTATTCTGTAGTCTGCAGCTGCTGGCTCTGCCTCTGAACTGACTCTGTCTGCTGACAACATCAGAAGTGGTGGTCTGAGCAAATTGCAATGCTTCCCTGTAGGATTGGCTGAGACTGTCAACTAGGCAGATCAGGGGCAGAGCCAGCACAAGTCAAACATAGCCCTGGCCAATCAGCATCTCCTCATAAAGATAAATTGAATCAATGCATCTCTATGAGGAAAGTTCAGTGTCTGAATGCAGAGGGTGGAGACACTGAATGGAAGTGCTGCACACTAGGCAGTACTGCCCCAGGAAGCACCTCTAGCCGCCATCTAAGGAGTGGCCAGTGGAGTTATTTTCTCTGAAAAGACATTGTTTACTGCAAAAAGCCTAAAGGGAATGATTCTACTTACCAGAACAAATACAATTATCTGTAGTTGTTATGGTGACTATAGTGTCCCTAAAAGTTTGTTAAAGAGGGATGTATGGCAACAAAACTTGTATGGACTGGCTGACAATAAAATTAGGTAATTAGGTAATGCAGACTTTGGTTTCTCTAGCACTGTGACATATCCTCTTTCTTCTACACTCACTACACTCACCTTTACTCTGTCCCAGACTATATACCAGGAACGTCTGCCTGCTAATAAGATGATAAGGAGACAAGTGCACATGTGAGTGCTAGGGGACAGTCCTTAGAAAGCGTGGGGTAGGCGCATCATTTGATGCATTTATGTCAAGCTCTGGGTGCTGCCTGCATAGTATGCCCTTAGTTGGACAGCATTCATGCCAGGCTGGCCTTCCAATTCTTTGGACAGACATGCCCCCTTTTTGGGCATGTTCACCCCTTTTAGCAGGTCTGGTCACGTGATTTGCGTCAGTGGCACACCCTTTTACCCTTCCCTTTGACTTCCTGCTTCACTGGACACTGCTGTTAGGGGTTCTGGATTTACTTGAAAGATGAAAGCATAAATTAGAGAGATATTGGCATAGAGTATGTGTTTTCATATAGCTGCATCCTTTGAGTTTCCCTCCAACGCCATCTCCATCAGATACATGACGCTTGGGAGGTATGTTTTAGTGTTTTTGGTCGATAAGATTCTGTAATTAGGCCCATCATAATTGTCAGCTCCAGGCCCTCTGGGCTCTTAATCTGGCCCTGGGTGGGAGTACGGACAGAGGATATACGTAGGTCTTTGGAAGAGCGTAGGGGCCTCGATTATGCAAGCTCAGTCGGTGCGGAGTCCTCAGTGGGCCAACTTCCATAGACTTTTACGTGTTGCTATTTTCTTCTGTCACTTTTTTGCAATCTGGTCCTTCAAAAAAACAAACAAAAAGTTGTGATGGGACCGCAGGAATTAAATTGATCTGAACCCAAAAGCCTTTTCGGGATACAATAAACTGCTGATGTTATGTACATACAAAGTGTCAGAAACAGATACTATATATTCTGAGTCAAAAACTATAGACACAAGGCAATGTATGTTCCTATTGATGCAGCCATGACATTATTTTATTTTAAAGTAACAATGTATAGATATAGATGACGTATTAAAAATATGAGAAAAATAAATAAATAAACCGCCTTTAAAATGGTCCTAAAATTGCAATACTCGCACAGGCAAATGTCAGCAACAGACAGAGCTCTCACAGACCACAAAGAATACCAATCAGGAATCACCAATTCCGGTCTTTGCTTTGTGAACCTGCTTTGTGCAGCAATTTCCCAAGCCATCGCCTGTGCATACCAACATCCATGGCTTGTATTTTCTTTAGAGTTGTTGAGAGAAAGTTAAAGGTCTGATCATCCTGCATCTACCCGGCATGGGCATTCCTAGTTGGAAGGATTTGGGATAGCAAAGAAGGGAGTACAATTTCTCCTCTGACATCAGAGAGCCAGGGTGTAGTCTGTTAAAAGCAGCATTTGTTTTTAAATTGTTGCTTTTATGTTTTATAACCTGTGATGTGACAAAGCTAAATAACCTACGCAATCAGTATATAATGCTACCTTAGAGTGACCCTTAATAGAGCATATAACCACAATGAAAACATGCATGCATTTAATTATACATTATTTCATTGGGGATATATCAATAGACAGCTTGCAAAATCTGCAGTTCTTTTGTCCACAGCCTTTGCAAGCTCTACGTTCGCCCCTTTCTTCTGTCCAACCACAGACTTATCAGTACAGCTCAGTGAGACGTCTTTGCAAGGCAGGTGCTCTGAGCAATTGCTGACACTTGAGATTAGCTCCACTGAGCTAACCAAACCAGGAAGTAACAGAACCAGTTTTTTGACTGACTGCTGTGGGTGTGTAACAAAGTTGATTTATAAAAGTGCAAATTGTTATTGAAATCTGCAGTTTTGTAAAATTAAAAAAAAGAGGACAAACTCTTCTCACATAAAGCACTTCAACAAGCTAAAGCGCATTAGGTGGTTGCAGTATTCTTATGATTATTTTTTTTTAACTTGGATTAGGGTTAGATTAGATTAGGGTTATACATAAATAGCAGAGAAATGGTTATCCAGTTTTTGAAAATGACTTCTGTATTAGAAAGAAATTAATATTTTTTAGAAGTAAAGCTATGGTGCTTCACCACTAGGAGGACCATTGCTAAGAGCATTGGTAATATTGTCCATACAATCCTGTTTTGTAATTTCTGGTAATATTTTACAAAAGGAAGCATTCAGTAAAACAGCCTCTCGTGGAAAGAGACCAGAGCTTGGCTTATTTACTATGGTTAATCGTTCTTTTGAGGCTTTTTTGTTTCCTGCAGGCACTGGCAAGTACAAAGCAACACACTGATTTTAAAATAGTAACACACGTTTTAGGTATCAGAACTTTTTTCTACTAATAAAAAAATACCAGAACCTGACTTCCATAAATAAAATCTGCTGCACTTTTTGTAGAATGAAAGAAGACACTCTTAACAATTTCTTTCCTCTTAGAGTTCAGCTCCACGTAGCTCCGCTTAGCTAAATTACTTGTAGGTAACAGGACTGGTTGCCTGACTGACAGCTAGCGGCATGTAACAAGGTTAATTTATAAAAGTGCAAATTTCTATTGAAATCTGCATTTTTGGTAAAATTAAAAAAGAAGACATACTCTTCACACATTTAGAAAGCTGAAGTGCTTTAGCTGTTTGGAGTGTGCCTTTTAAACATCAGTTTCAAATCATTCAGTTAAACTTATTCTGCAAAATCTAAGTCATATTGGGTTAATATTTCTAAAGGTTTCAAGGTCACGTACATAGTAATGTTTCTCTGTTATCACTATGGATTCTGGTGACCAATTGGGAATATTAGCTCTGAAAATATAAAAAAAAAAAAAGAAATTGGCTGAATGAATCAATGATAACAAAATGTATTATTGCAGCTTCTGAAACACAACTAATTATTTTATATTGTAAGAACACCCTGCTATTGCTTTCAGTGGTATATGTCTGTCCTCTGGCTTTCAATTCAGTATCGCATTTACCTCTGCTAAAAGTGTTCTGATAAATAATTTTACAGAAACCACTTATTATTGGTAATTATTATTTACTTTTTAGTGTGTTTCCTTTTTTGTTCTTGTAATTAGCATTTGGCTCAAAGTTGATAGGTTATAAAGAATCAACTTGCTGCTCAATTAGACTTTTTTTTTTTATGCATCCAAAAATACATTTAGAGCTTTTCGAACAAAGCAAATATCACATATTCCTACAGTAGGCTATATTTTGTAATGCTCGCTCGTAGTGTCCCCGAGGACCAGCCAATATATAGTCAGAATTTTATTAAAGAAGGTAGAAAACACATGGGAGTATCATACAAGTATCATAAAATATTGCACAATAACAGTTATTCTAGGGTGTCAGAAAACCAAAAAGTGTGTTTGTGTATGGCTATGTTTTACTTGTAAAAAAAAATAATGCCTCTTGGAGTTTTAGGAATAAAAGGTGTCTTTTACATTAAGATGCTTAAGAGCATGCCATAGTATTTGTTTTCTTAAGTCCTCAAAACATTCCTAAGTCCGAGGTGACCAGATCTCAGTTCTTCAATGGAGGTCCAGGCCAATGATACTTCTCTACATGAAAGATACATCTGGATGGAGGAAAGACTCTTGCACGTTCAAGAAGGAGTTTTGCATCCTTGCTATTCTTCTGAATGATGGATAAAGGTTTGTAAAAAAAAAAGTCTAGAATGTGGAGTACTGTAATGTTTTGAACAGGATTTGGAGGTATCATATTATAGATTCTAAATACCAACTTTATAAATACTATTTTAGTTGTGAGTTTTCACAGATTGTATGTAGAAACACTTTATAATTGGGGATATTAGGCCTTTTTCATATATATATAATTTTTGTTTTTTATTATTATGCACTCCACTAACACAACATATATCTCATATTTTGTATTATATTAAATAATGTCATTGCACCATGAATCATTTTCCCACCTTGTACTCAATCTACCCATCTATCCCATGGGGAAAGGAGCTACAATAATATTAGAAAAAGATGACAATTTTCCTTATATGAATTTTTCCACCTAAGTTGAGGCCTGCAGCGGCAGCAGCCAAGAATGTGCGGCAAAGAATGTTTTTCTCGGTTTCTGCACCCCCCCACCCCCCAGTGTGGGCTTTCTGTATCTAGTTTATAATGAAGGAGTTGGACTACCTCACAGGGAAAAAACTTAAAGTGACACCTTTATTGTACATTGTATCATCCTATAGGAAATTAAAATGTGTCTAAACCTTGGATTTTTTAAAACAATTCAGCAGTTTATTTGCTTTTTATATTTTTTATAAAAAAGCAAATAACCGATTTCTAGTTAACGGTTGTTTTTTCATGGACAGAGTGGAATCAGAAGATTACCAATAAGTAGAATAATGTTAAATTTTCTGCACAGTAAAAATCTGGGAACTGTTTGTTTTGAAAAGTATAATATAGTAGTTTTAGGTGAAAATCATTTTAAAAATAAGAAAATCTTTTGACCTTGTGGCATTGATGTTCCATAGTCCTGCATGTGGGGGGAGGGTGGGGGGTCTGCATACCCCTCCTGTGATCCCCTCCAGTTATATTTAGATTCTGAGAGATGGGTCATTGTGACAGTGGAAGAATGATGGTATTGTAATCCTGTATTGAACAGTAGCAGAAGAGAGGCCTTGCGAATTTTAATTTAGGGGTACAGCATTTTGTAAACCCCTGTCATGTTAATCTCGGGGATTGGTTAAATAATTGCATTAACCCCTTAAGGACCAAACTTCTGGAATAAAAGGGAATAATGACATGTGATACATGTCATGTGTCCATAAGGGGTTAACCCCTTAAGGACACATGACATGTGTGACATGTCATGATTCCCTTTTGTTCCAGAAGTTTGGTCCTTAAGGGGTTAAAGACCACTATAGTGCCAGTAAAACAAACTCGTTTTCCTGGCACTATAGTGCCCTGAGGGTGCCCCCACCCTCAGGGTCCCACTCCGTGGCGCTGAAGAGGGAGGAAGGGGTTAATCCCTTACCTTTTTTCCAGTGCCCGGCGCTGGGACTCTCCTCCCTCTTCTGATGTCATCAGCTGAATGCGCATGCGTGGCAAGAGTCGCGCGCGCATTCAGCCAGTCTCATAGGAAAGCATTTCTCAATGCTTTCCTATGGATGCTGGCATCTTCTTACTGTGAAAATCACAGTGAGAAGCGCGGAAGCCCTCTAGCGGCTGTCAATGAGACAGTCACTAGAGGCTTGATTAACCCATAGGTAAACATAGCAGTTTCTCTGAAACTGCTATGTTTACAGAAGAAAGGGTTGATCCTAGAGGGGCCTGGAACCCAGACCACTTTATTAAGCTGAAGAGGTCTGGGTGCCTATAGTGGTCCTTTAATGATTCAACAAAGTATTTTAAAAACCTTTGATATATAAAAAATGGCTCGCAGATTATATTTTCATCTAAGTAACCCAAAGTAGACATTTGGCAGTATGTAGATATATTTGGTTTTTATATTTGAATTTATTTCTTCTAATTGAGGTCCCTTTACTTTCCTTTGTAGATACCTGGCAGAAAAATTAATTAGGCATTCATTAGCTTATTCATTAAAGGGAAACTCCAGTGCCAGGAAAACAATCCCCAGTTGGAAGGATTTTGGATAGCAAAGGAGGGAGTACAATTTCTGACATCAGAGAGCCAGTTACTGAAGGGGTGAAAACTCGCCGCTTTCTCCTCCTCCGCGACGCTCCTCCTCTGTATTGCGTCGGCCGGTGGGCGAGACTGATCCCGCCCACCGGCCGAGGAGACCTAATGCGCATGCGCGGAAATACCGCGCATGAGCATTAGCGTTCACCATAGGAAAGCATGGAAAAATAATTTCAATGCTTTCCTATGGGGAAATGAGCGACGCTGGAGGTCCTCACACAGCGTGAGGACGTCCAGCGACGCTCTAGCACAGGTTCCCTCTAGTTTCTGTCTAGTAGACAGCCACTAGAGGTAGAGTTAACCCTGCAAGGTAATTATTGCAGTTTATAAAAAAACTGCAATAATTACACTTGCAGGGCTAAGAGTAGTGGGAGTTGGCACCCAGACCACTCCAATGGGCAGAAGTGGTTTGGGTGCCTGGAGTGTCCCTTTAAGGCAATCAACTAGACATTTATTCTCCTGCAAGTATTGCCTTCTGTTGACGTCAATCAAACTATCCCCTGATTTATTTCCCCCTTTTGCTTACATGTCTAAAAGTGTTTTATCCCCTTGTTATTGACTGAGTTATTGAACTTCTATCATTCGATCTCTCGCGAGCTTTACTCATTTGAAAAGTTTTTGCTGAATTTTAGACTTTAGTTTTTATCCTTTGTTATTGGTCCCTGATCAGGTAAGAATTAAATGTCTCTGGTTCTGTTGTAAATCCTTCTAGCTCCTGGGGACATATTGCCTTAAATGCAATACCAGGAAAACTATTCTACTATAAATGATGTGAAATTAGAGTAAACGAAACCTTGCTTTGGAACTCTTTGAATATCACTTGTTTATATACATTTAGGTGAAAATGTGTTTGTATTGGTCTCTAAAACATTGTCAATATGACTAAATAAAATAATATTTCTCTTTCAATTAATCAGTAGAATTGGGAAAAATGAAAAGCATAGAGTGTCCGGCTGAAACCTACTGATCACATAGCAAATTACATTATAATCCAGTTCAGACAATGCAAAGCAAGGGCAAACATTGCAAATGTACAAAGTAATAGAAACAATTTTAGAGTTCTACTCTTCCCTCTATGCTTTCGCTATGATAACTACCAGTTGCAATATACAGAGCTTATAACTACGATTAAAGGGATACTCCAGGCACCCAAACCATGTCTGCCCATTGGAGTGGTCTGGGTGCCAACTCCCACTACCCTTAACTACCCTAGTTTTATAAACTGCAATATTTACCTTGTAGGGTTAAGTCCTCCTCTAGCGGCTGTCTATCAGAAAGCCAATATAAGGACTTCCGTGTTCTTAGAACACGAAAAGTGTGTTATAAGACGCTGGACGTCCTCACACTATGTGTGAAATCCCCATAGGAAAGCATTGAAATCCCCATAGGAAAGCATTGAAAAATGCTCTCCTATGGGGAGGTCTAATGCGCGTGTGCAGCCATTGCCACGCACGCAAATTAGGTCTTCGCTGCCGGCTGACGTCGGTGGGGGCGGAGTGTAGGCAGAGAGTAGGCAGAGGGTAGGCGGAGCCTGACTAGCGCCGAGGGACATCGGCGCTGGACTCTGGTAAATCACTGAAGGGTTTTTAACCCCTTCAGCAACTTGGGATGTGGGGTGGGAGGGAGGGAGAGGGGCACTACAGGGTCCTGGAGTGCCAGGAAAACTAATATGGTTTCCTTGCACTGGAGAATCCTGTTAACAGGGAGCTAAGATGGATGTGTCCTGTTGCAGGATAAAGAGGTGTTGATTTCTACATTTAATTTTATTTTTCACGCCTTAGGAATGCATATTTGTTAAATATTAGGAATTAGTAAACGTAATTTTTTTAAATTGTGGGAAGTAAAGGTACCCTTTTATCAAGCTTTGATTTGTTACCATGATTGATAGTTATCTGGAAAAAATAGAACATTCAAAATTCTATCATGTAATGGCATGTAAGATGTAATGCTATTGTTAATGAGAGAGGATTATCCCTGTTTGATCTTTTTTTGTTTGTTTGTTTTTCTCCTTCTTTCGGATCATGCTGTATAACTTGAAATTAGTCTAGAGTCTTTGCCAGTCTCGTTAAGCATATTTTGTTAGGTTTACATTATCCACTTGTTCCGTGATTACCCTGAAGATATTTTAATTCCCATATGAGAATCTTCAACTTAAAAGGGTAAGGTGACCTTCTCAGGGACGTGGTCAAAAATAATGATGGAAAAACAGTAAGGTATGCATCTTTAAATCAATCTAGAGTCAGTGATATTGTTTAAAACATATTGAGGATTTTAGGTTAAATGGCAATGCCAGTATTTTGTATGAGAGTCTTGGGTGTCATTTAACGGTGTCATTGCACATCAGGGATTAGTGAGAAATGCTGTGTTTGCTATATTTAGAAATGCTCCAAATGGCTTTCTATTCATTGGTACTAAGCATTTAAATGCTTTAATTATATGATAATAACATTATATTCATTAGAGACAATTTTATAGAATGATGTAAGATAAGGCAAAGGTAAGACTGTAAATAAATTAGGAAAAAATAGCTAATTGTATAACCTTTCAAACCTGTTATATTGAGAATCACATGAGTAAGGAACTAAAGTCTGTAATAATAATATTGTACTATATTACAAAGGTTTATATTTGATTAATAGTTTATGTATGCCTTAATTTCAAATATGCCTTAATTAAAAAATGTTAAATATGCATCAGATTAAAGGAAAACTACTGGCAAATCAGGGAGGGAGGGGGACTGGGAGCACATAGTCAAATACTCCCCTTAAGCCACCAGCGACACACTAAAGGGACAACCCATAAAGGCATTAAAATATTTTGCCACCCATACCTTTTTCCTGTACTGTGGTAATTTCCTCCTCTGAGTGAGTCAACTCTCGACAAGGTTTGATGGGGATGTAACCGAATGGGGGGGGGGAGGGGAGAGAGGGGGGTAACTGAATGGGATGTGTGTGAGACTGGCTGAGTGTAAGAGATATATGTGTGATGTGTGGGGGGGGGGGGTTTGAATGTGGAAGGATGTATGGGGGGCTATATAAATGGATGTGTGAAGGAAGGCTGTAGGAGGATGTTTGAGAAGCTCCCACTATGTATTTCCTAACGATTTCCTAAAATAAAAAGCCCTGCAGCAGCGCTCTGATTCATTCAATGAGTTCCAGGACAGCAGAGAGAACATTTAAAGCGGTCTGCACCAGAGAGGCGCAGTGTGAATGAGTGTACTGTAGAGCTTCGCAGGAATATGCAGTGTGTATGAGTGTACTGTAGAGCTCCGCAGTAATATGTAATGTGTATAAGAGCATTATAGAGGTCTGCAGTAATGTGTAATTTGTATGAAAGTATTGTAGTGATATGCCTCGTGGGAGTGTATTATAGAACCTTGCAGTAATATGCACTATGTTTGTGTATTATAGTGCATCATAATTATGACCCTTACATATCGAGGAGCATTAACAGCATATTGTTTTGCTGCCAGCCATAATGTTATCTGTTTGTGCTCTTACCAAGATTGAGCTATGGTTCCGCCCCTAAGGAGCACTCCAAGCGCATAAAGCTCTTCAGCTATGCTGAATTTTATTATAAATGAACCTTGTTATCTCTCTGGCTGTCACTCAGACAGCAGGTCCTGGTATTTCCTGGTAGATTAGTCCTACAAAGCTAAACTCAAGAGGCAGCCAAGTACTGTTATACAGTTTATTGAGAAATATGCGATTGGACTGGACAGACATATGAGGACTGTGCTGGGACAAAACGGGAGAGCTTGCATTAGCTGCAGTTACTAGCCAATATCGTATATGTCCCCAAAGAAAACATACAAAGAAAATTACATGCATATTTTCTTTGGGGTTATATCTACTAAATAGATTTTTGTTTTTGAGTTTTTCTTTAATATGGTATGATGCAATAAAACTATGCATTTTATTGCACTCTGATACAACTTGAAAAATTTAGCTGATATCTGATTTACAAAAGTAAATTCTGAGTCAACATAATCTCCTCCCTTTTATGATTTTATTTGTTAAAGAGCCACTAGTGTTGATTATACCAAATAGTATAATTGCATGCATATCATAAATGATGCATTCAAATATTTGAATTCATAGGTAAAATAAAAAATATGGCACCTATCATTTTGTCCTTTAATCCTAACATGTCCATTAGCCATATTTATCAGTAGGATGGGTACAGAGCCCCAAGCTAATTTCTAAACATTCACTGGAATTAATTAGGGACGCACTGCACCTACAATGTACCATGATAAGTGCTCACATATGCAGCAAACCAGCAAACGAAAAAAAAAAGGATTTTTTATATTGTGTTTACTTATCTCCACCTTCAACAACTACACTGATCAGCCAAAAGATTAAAATCACGGACATGTGAAGAGAATAACATTGATTATATCATTACAATGGCATGGTCAGGTTAACAGTCAGTTCTTGAATTTCATATGTTGGAAGCAGGAACAATAAGCAGGGGAAAAGATCTGAGTGACTTTTACAAGGGCCAAATAGTGATGGCTAGACGACTGTCAGAGCATCTCCAAAGTGGCAAGTCTTGTGGGTTGTTCCCGGTGTGCAGTGGTTAGTACCTACTGAAAATGGTGCAAGGAAGGACAAGTGTTGAACTGCATCAGGGTCATGGGTGCTCAAGGCTCATTGATAAACATGGGGAGCGAAGGCTAGCCCATCTGGTCCGATCACACAGATAGGCTACTGTAGCTCAAATTGCTGAAAAACTTAAAGCTGGCAAAAAAAAGGTAAAAAAAATTTAATAAATAACATCTTCATTATTTTTCTTTTCATTTGCAGTTTTTGCTGATCTTAATTATGATGTCATTTTCTAAATCTTACAATATACATTTTAAAAAGAATTAACATCTTATGATAAAAAAAAAATAACACAAGTTATAGGCGATTTTCAACGTTTTATTCAATGGTGTAAATTCCAGACATTTTATTTTTAAGAAAATTCTGATTACATTCTTTAATAGTATACTTCCCAGTGCATCATTATATATATATGTGTGTGTTTAGTAGCTACAAAAACTGTCAGATAAATAGCCTCTGAAAATTTAGAATTATTTAAAATGCCACTGTTTATTTTTTTTCTTTCCAATGAGCCCACTACACAAATCATGAGCTGATTAATATAACCGGATAAAAACATATTCCGATAGGATTAGTGTATAAATTTAATGTTCCGATTCATCCATTCAGTTGCCTTAATTGTTCTGCAAACTTAATTTCCTTATTTATAGGAGCATATTACTTGTGATTTTATGCCACACATCTAAAACACCCCTCATTTAATTTGTTGCAAGTCTGATTTATGGTCATATCAATTTACACATAATTATATTAATCATTTCATAACACGAATGTTCCCTAAAGAAAATTGTTGTAATTAGCAGATTGCATGAGTGCGGTAATGGTAAAAAGATGTAATCCACTGGCGTAAACCTTTATGATGAAGGATAGTCATGCACTAAAATTTTAGTTTTACAATAAGACAGCATCTATTATTACACATACCTAACCCGTTTCTGGAATCTCTTTCACAAAACATTGGTTTTATTCCCTTTTACAAATGATAGGGAATACAAATAAAAACTGTATAACGAGAAGAAAAAAAAAGCCACTATACTAAATGATACCTTGGACCCTGGGACTGGCCCTATGTTCCTTCCTCAATAAAACTTCTCCTACATCCCACACTGCTACATTGTGATCCTTCTTAAACCTAATTTTCCAATTCACCTTTGTCTGCAGGGAGAGGACATCATCGTTGATCGTGATTGATTTGACAGCTTCATTGGTTACAGATCACTCAATGCCTGTTTCAATTCCATCCTAGGTACCAGATTAATACCTACCAACAGTCCCATTTTTGCCAAGACAGTCCCACTTTGTGGGCCCCTATCCCAGCAAAAACAGCTCCTCGGTCTTGTCACCCTTTCTGAAATGTGCCCTGCAATATGATATGTGATTAGTACTGTTCAGTAATATTGGACACAAATTGAACTGTTAGGTTTATTTCAGCCTTATATACTGTCTTTAATGCTGGCTGATGCAGGGACACAGGAATGGTTATGGAGGTCATTCGGAGATACAGTTGGCTTGTATGATGATTGAGTAGGAGCACTGAGAGAGTTATGATATACTGTGTTGGTACACTGACTCATAAGGAAATGACTGACTACAATAGTACACATTATCTAGATGCACTAATAGGCAGTTGGCTGGTCTTTGAAAATGCTTCCATAACAGAAAGAGTTAATTTAGGAAGAAAAGATTTACTCTTATATCAGTCTGTCAAGTTAAATATAAATGGGATTATTTACTAAAATCAGCATTTTTTTCCCCAAAAATTCCTAAAATTTCTTTTAACACAATTTGTAACAATCTAGAGGAAAGATCACCAATGCTGTGCATAATTTGTAAACCTATTTCTAAATTGATTCCAATGAAATTCAGATTGGAGCCATTAGAACCAATATCAAATGATTGTCAAAGCCCCAGAAATAGCCCCAGGTTGGAGCTAGCCAGCTTAGCAACATTTAGGAATAAAGGACTGGAATAACTAGGAGAGGCATGATAGCATGGTCGTTTAATCTCTTCCCATGCAGAGAATTATAGGAATTATAGGCAGACGGTTTCAGATTTACTGGTCACTGGAAAACATGTACAGAATGTAAATACCAAACCAGAAAATAAATAAATAAAATGTACGTGCCATGTTACACACAAGTAAATTTAAAAGACAGTGGATAATTTATATTATATACATATATACATTTTATAAATCGCTAGCAAATTTCTAGATTATGAAATAATATAAAAATAGATATGATTCCTCGAGTTACCTCTCATTCAATTCTCGGTATTCGAGGCTGTGTGGACAGTACAAAATGCAAATCCAGAATTATGTGTCAAAAGAAAGCAAGAGAACTCTCTGACTGTTGATCTAATACATAAAAACCACAGTGCATGCACTGTAAGTACTCGACTTATTTATCTTTGTCAAGCAAGACTCACGACTATTGATGCACAGACAATAAAACCAGAATACTGGCATCAAAGTGGAGGTGAGACCTGTCTGGGGAAGAATTGCTAAAGAAGGCCAATCACATTGGCATGAGGAGGGAGGTAGTAGTGACCAAAGGTGAGTGTTATATTGATGGGTATTTTAATTACAGTTGTGTAACACCCATTAATGTTCCTTAAAGACAAAAAGCCATCAACAATGGAGAAAAGGTAGGTATTACTGTAAGAAATCTGAAAGTAATTAATGTTATTCATCTTTTATAATTAGCATTTATATAGTGTCAACATATTCTGCAACTCTTTACAATAATACATTGAAGATTGTATTGACAACGTAGTGTTGATAGACACAAAAAGTAAATAGGGCCATGATCAAATGAGCTCACAATCTAAGAGATGATAAATCATATATCAAGTGCTTAAAGGAACACTGTGGGCACCATAACCGCTTAACATAAACTAAGTTGTTATGGTGCCAGGAGGTCTCTGGTGTTAGCTCACCTTTAGGGGTTACATCTTTCTCAAACAGTTTAGGTATGTAAAACTCACCTTTGACTACCCACAGCCATTAGACCCCCTCTGGCGATGTCCCCCTTGGAGGTCTTAGCAAATTATGCAAAGGCTCCATTTGGTGACAGTTCTGCTTTAAATTTGCCAAACACAATATTAATAATAAAACAGTATTTTTTATGTAACCATATTTCACAATACATTTGTATAAGCTTTATCTATAAAATATGGATACTTTCCAGATGATAACTACAATAATAGATGACAAGATTAATGGTAGTTCTGTAAATTTTGAGATTAGCAGCATAAACACACTTTTTGGCAAAAGACTCAGAATGTGAATTTAAAAAGATGTTATCAGACAGAATCTTATCTGGAGCAAGCAATAGGGTCACAGGACTTATATAATATTTGTGATGTCTTTAAATATTTTATAGGACATTCTATGTATATACAAGTATACTAGGAATCAATAATCCACTAGACATGTGCAATTCGTTTCGGTCCGAATATGAATTTGGACTAATTTCGGACATTCGGGTACTTCCGAATGTCTGAATTGCCGAAGTGCCGAATTGCCAAGGTCCCGAAATTACCGAATTTCCAAAGTGTCGAAGTGCAGAAGTTCCGAAGTGCCGAAGTTGCCGAAATTCCGAAGTGTCAAAGTGCCGAAGTTGGCGAATTTCCGAAGTGTCGAAGTGCCGACATTCCGAAGTGCTGAAGTGCCAAAGTTCCGAAGTTGCCGAATTTCCGAAGTGTCGAAGTGCCAAAGTGCCAAAGTTCCGAAGTGCTGAAGTGCCGAAGTTGCCGAATTGCCGAAGTTGCCGAATTGCCGAAGTCCCGAATTGCGAAAATCCCGAAAATTTTCCCCATGCACATGCCTATAATCCACACAGGGTTTGAATTGCGTGGTGTGCAGAATGAATCTATTTAATAAATGTTTTTGCTAAAATAGCTGAACTGAGAACAAAACATTGAGAAATATTACAGTATGGCTTTTTTTGTGATAAAAAGTCTAATGGGGCAGAGCCTAACCAATATGGCCAACGGATGTGTTTGATATGAGCTCATAGGACTGTTCATAGTCTTGGAGCATTAGCTCAGCGTGTTTATATCCTACCTAATTTAAAAAAAATGAGGCAGACATATCTAGGAGTATGTAAAAATTGTGATGTCCCTATCTTGTGTACATCTCGTTCAACTCCTTTTCTTTATTTTGTACCACTCAAATCAAATGCCTTAATAAAAGAAAGATTGACAAAAAAGTCTAATGTACCTTCATGACCAAATAATCTGCTTTTTTATTATTTCTTTTGTAGTTTAGATTTTTATTTCATAGTAGCAAATAGTACATACTGAATACAAATATATAGTTCAACTACAATTTCCAATATGGCAGCCATTTTGCCAAAGGCCAAACCTCATTTGAAGGAAATAATCTGGTAGAATTTAAAGAAGCTAATCTATGCAAAATCATATGTTTATAATTCATGCACTTTCATATGGTTGATATTTTATTTTGTTGTCACTCTCTGTGGCAACTTTGCTATATGCATATATGTTATGTATGGCGGTGTCAGCAAAGCACGTCCATCGTCAATATGATGGATGCTTCTTGGATTGTAATACTGCTTCTGTAGCTTTAACTTTCACTTGTACATTGCTTTGTAAAAAACATCTTCCATCTTCCTGATAGCTGAATAAATAGGTCTAGTAAATAGCTCTTAACATTATGTAGGTCTGTTATTGGAGCTACAATGGCTATTTTTATTCTGTACATTCACATTTTCATTAAATTGAACTGTACGTGCATGTCATTCTAACGGTTTGTGTGACAGGCTCAAGACATCTTTGTGACTCATTATACGCCGTGTGAAGTAGAGCCACAGAAAACAAGATACAATTTGCTACATGTATTGCGTGTGAACTCGATGCTGACCGACATTTCCAAATGTTAAAACAGTTTTTTTTTTTAGCTAGTTCTGCTGATATATTTTTAGATATCTCTACTTTGTATTGTAATTTAGTTAAGAAAAAAAATGCATTATTGGTATTGAACTTATTTGATGCACGATAAAGGGATTTAAGAAAAAAAATATTGAATTGTTAATTGAAAATCAGACTGGAAAATTTAGGGTAAATAACAGATTAGAAATAACTTTCCATCTAAGCTATAGTCACAAACTTTCCATTTCAGTTTAAATTTTTGCCATTTGGTTTTCAGTTTGGTGTAGTTTGCTGATGACTGAATTAGTCCCTAAGAATCATTATTTAGTGCGTGTTCCTGGTTAGTGATCATTTAAATTCAATGGAACGTGTTCAGGAAACCTGGGCGCATAGGCCTCAAGATGGTTTATGGTTTATGGAGTATGGTTTGTGCTTTTAAGATACATATATGTTCACTTACCAAGTTATTCACTAAAGTGAGAATTCAAAGTGAATTTAAAATTTAAGGCCAGAGTAGCCGAGCTGACAGCAGAGTTTATTTAGGGAATTTCTCCAGTGTGACTATTGTGACCCTAAATGTAAAATACACTTGGAATTCCCACTTAAGTAACATAACCCTGTAAATCCTGATGCATAGTTTAACCTAACAAAACACTGAAAGAGGGTTAACATGGGGAATTAGTTATTATTTTTTTTTTTTAGAAAGGACTGTGGAAGTTTCATCTCTAATTCACTTTTAAGTAAGATGTTATTACCATACCTCCCAATAGCCCTGGATCTGGCAAGACTGTCCTGATATTGGGCTCCTGTCTCGTCATCCTGGGTTTGTTCTTTGGTGTCGCACATCTGGGAACGCCAGGGAACTGTCCCTAGCAGTGCAAGCACATCATTAGACATGTTTTTTGCTAAATGGAGCCAGGGCACGAGGACCATTGTTTGCCCTAATTGGGCAAGGGAGGCTGTCAGTCATTTGCACCTGGCTGACATGCCTCTATTCCTGTTAATAAATAACAACACCAACAACAAAGTGTAAAAACACATGTGTTATTGTTTTATAGGCATTGTGAAGACTACCCTGCCATCTATATATATGTATAAATATCTACTTATTTCATATCTGTATCTTAAATGAAGGGTACACTTTCACTTTGTGTTTTACACTCTGTTGTTGGTGTTATTTATTATCTGTACAGGGTGTTGGGGTGAAACCTATTTCAGCTTTCTATGCATTGATTGTTGATTGATTGTTTTTTTTTTTTTTAGCGCCCTACTTGTATCCTCATTTTGTTTCATGCCTCTATTTCTGGCAGACTGTTTGCTTTATGGATTGGCTTATCTAACGGGCACCCATGTCATGGCTCCCTTGTTCACCATCACCAGACCACCCTGTTCCAAGATCGTCACCAGGCAATGCTGGGAAGTATGTATTACTTACTAAATAATCTAATTTTAGGATGTTAGTTTTCAAGCAAATTCTTAAATTACTGGGAATAAAGTAAAACATTAATTCGCTTAATTAACTGATTTAATTAAAATGTTTTAATGTTAACCATCTGCTCGTATTATTTCTTCTCAGAAAACCCAAATATATTTATCATTAGATTGTTTCAATAACAGATATAGAAGAGAATCGCTTGCTTCTAAATTTTCCTTCCTCTCTTTCCGCAATTTACACATGTCCAAACCTTCTTATTCACAAGCAGGTATGTATGGGCATCATGCAGAGCTGGGCTCAAAATTTGCAATCACTCACTAGCCATTGGTGAGTGAAAATACAGCTATGGTGAGTGTGGCATGGACGCTCCAGGATTGCAGTGGTGATTAACTTTTAGGCTTGTCTAATAGGATTGGACTTGAAATTGTGAACCCTGTTATAGTGAAAGCAGTCATTTTAAGTAACCATGAATTGGAATGTATACACATGTTATGAAAATACATTTTGCTCATGTTATGGGTTAAAAACTCTGATCAAACTCGAGAAACTCTGGATGGGTTAAAAAAAAATGAACGAGGTGCTAAATTCTGTAATGAACTAGACACAAAGACTGTAGACACTTAATGTAGCAAAACCCCTCTGTGCCCACGCTCAAAATAGAAAGCAAAGGAATACAAAGTTATAAAGACTGTGGCACAGAGCAGTTAAGAAAAACATCAATGTATTACAACAAAGATTTCTACTGAGCATAATTTCCATTAGAATACACTGAAGACACTTCCTCAGGGCCGGATTAACATAGGGGCTGATGGAGCTGAAGCTCCAGGCCCAGGCCCATGGAATAGGCCCATTTGAAAAAAAAAAAAAAAAAAATTTTTTTTTTTACATTTTTTTTTTCACACACTACTCTTAAGTTTTCCACCTGACTAGTATTTTACTGGCACAGCTGGTATTTGAGGCTGCCTGTCCAGTACCAGTATTGCAGTAATACCGGCAATACAAATGCAGGTATTTTTCTCAGCAGAAGAGGAAATTACTCTGCAATACCAACTCCGGCCAGTAGGGGTCACTGTGTGTGGAGAGAGGCAGGGTTAGGAAGTAACAGCATATCCCTCCCTGCCTTTCTCTACTACTCACTGATCCATGGGGGAGCAGCTATACAGCACAGAGAGTCCACACAGCAGCTCTACAGCTCAAGTAAGTGAGGGATGGGGGAAAGGCAGCATGGAGACATGAGGACACTGAGACACTAAGGGACACTGAGAAACTAGGGGACACATGGGGACACAGACACTAGGGGATACTGGGAGACTTGGGGACACTGGAAAACACGGGGGACACTGAGTCACTAGGGGACACTGGGAGAAATGGGGACACTGAGACATAGGGACATTGGGAGACACTAAGACATTGGGACATGGAGACACTAGGGACACAGTGTCCCTCTAGTCTCTCAGTGTCCCCACTTTGTCTGTGTCCCCATGTCTCAGTGTCCCTAGTGTATCAGTGCCCCCATGGCTCCCAGTTTCCCCATGTCTCCGAGTGTCCCTAGTGACAGTGTCTCCATGTCTCCCTGTGTCCCCAAGTGTCTCAGTGCCCCATGTCTCCCAGTGTCTCCATGTCTCCAAGTGTCTCAGTGACATGGGGACACAGTGAGACATGGGGACACTGGGAGAAATGGGAACACTGAGACACTGGGAGACTAGAAAACCGGGCGACATGGGGACACTGACACTGTGATACATAGGGACACTGAGAGACTTGTGAGACTGAGACACTGGTAGACAGGGAGACCCCACTGGGAGCAGTCCATCTATACAGCAGAATGAAACTGTGAGTAGTTTGTTGGTGATTTTACAGAATTTTCTCTTATGTCACTCCTTGTGATTTACATCATGTGATGTCACGCATAACTAATAATTTATGCAAATGTATAAGGCTTTTTTTTTTCCAAGAAAGGTGGCAACCCTAACTACTCTTCACATACTCTTGCTTAAAGGAACACTATAGGGTCAGGAACACAATCATGTATTTCTAACCTTATTATGTTAAAACCCCTATTTAGTCCCCCTGGCCCTCTCTTGCCTCCCTAAATATAGTAAACTCTTACTTGTATTCAAGTCTGCAGCTGCTGGCTCTGTCCCTATCTGCTTCTGAACTGACTCTGTCTGCTGACATCATCAGAAGTGGTTGTCTGAGCAAATTACAATGCTTCCCCATAGGATTGGCTGAGACTGTTAACTAGGGAGATCAGGGGCAGAGCAAGCACAAGTCAAACATAGCCCTGGCCAATCAGCATCTCATCATGAAGATAAATTGATTCAATGCATCTCTATGAGGAAAGTTCTGCATGCAGAGGGTGGAGACACTGAATGGCAGTGCTGCACACTAGGCAGTACTGCCCCAGGAGGCACCTCTAGCAGCCATCTAAGGAGTGGATATCAGAGTTATTTTCTATGAAAAGACAGTGTTTACTGCAAAAAACCTGGAGGGAATGGCTCTACTTACCAGAACAAATACAATAAGCTGTAGTTGTTCTGATGACTATAGTGTCCCTTTAAATTTGGAAGCTTAAGAGGGATGCATGGGAATAAAACCTGTGTGGACTGACTGACAATAAAATTAGTTTAGATAATGCAGACTTTGGTCTCTCTAACACTGTGGCATGTCCCCTTTCTTCTACACTCACTACATACACATTTTCTCTGTCCCAGATTATATACCAGGAACTTCTGCCTGCTAGTAAGAAGGTAAGGAGACAAGTGGACATGTGAGTGCTAGGGGACAGACCTTAGAAAGCATGGCATAGGCACATCATTTGATGCATTTATGTCAAGCTCAGAATGCTGCCTGCATAGTATGCCCTTAGATGGACAGCCTGCATGATTGGCAGGCAGCCTGACATGCATTCATGCCAGGCTGGCCTTCCAATTCTTTGGACAAACATGCCCCCTTTTTGGGCATGTTCACCCCTTTTGGCAGGTCTGGTCGCGTAATTCGCGCCATTGGCAAACTCTTTTAACCTGCACATTGACTTCCTGCTTCACTGGACACTGCTGTTAGGGGATATGGATTTACTTGAAAGATGAAAACATAAATTAGAGAGAGATTAGCATAGAGTATGTGTTTTCGTATAGCTGCATCCTTTGATTTTCCCTCCAACACCATCTCCATAAGATACATGATGCTTGGGAGGTATGATTATTTGTGTTTTTGGTCGATAAGATTCTGTAAATAGGCCCATAATAATGGTCAGCACCAGGCCCACTGGGCTCTTAATCTGGCCCTGCACTTCCTGAATGTAAACCGGTAAGCAAGGATTGAACTGTGGCATGCTGTTACTATTGGAGCTTATATGGAGCTCCATTAAATGTGAGTGCACTTTTCTGCTATTTAGTCTAATTAGAGGTGTTGGACATATAACACCATTGGGTTTACTCCTGTGTTTATTCCTGTTTTCTATTCTGTGAAGGATAATCAGATTCAAAGACATTATGGAGAAGAATATCACTAGAGGATATGCAAAGATTATATACATCAGGAGAATATGTTGTAATACATTGGTGTTTTTTTTATTTTTTTATTTACTGCTTTGTGGAACAGCCTCTCTTTGCAAATGTGTTGTGAGAATATACCATCTCCTCTATCCTTTGTTTGCAGAAGTCTTTACTCATTTATTGAACAATTTATAAATAAGAAGGTCTTGGATTTGTATTCCTTTTTCATTTAACACAACTAAGGCTACTGTGAGTAACCTGGTAATATTTTGACCCCAAAGACACATTCAATATTTATATTAGTCTTTGTCTAATTGTCTAATTGTCTTTGTTTTGGTGGGAACCAAAATGGAGATCCACTTTCAGCAAATGTCTGTTTATGTGCGCTGGATAAATATTGAAATTAATTGAAAACTGGGGTATAGAGTATAGCTTGCAACAGAAGAAATGTCTGTCCCTTTAAAGATCCAGTACAGTCAGCATATACTAATTAATACTGCTTTGCATTCCCAGACCATATCCTAGACCTTCCATCCTGCTGTGTTTCCTTGTTTTGATGGAAAATCGTTGCTGTATGTCATTTCATGACTCAGGCTTTTGAGAGTTGTTTCTACAGCAGAAAGCTGACTATTGCACTACAACTACCAGAAACCTTTGTTCATCAAGTGCTCCTCATGGGTAATGCTCACAGGGCTGTACAAAGTGTAGCAATCACCAGAGAGCTTTGTTTAGACCTCACTGCAAATCCTACCGAGCCTGAAGTTTTGCATCCAATTCAAGAACTATAAACATGATTTATTTTTTATATTGTTAATTTATTTACAATTTGCATTGCTATTATTAATGTTCTCTCTGTGAAATGATACTTTTCCACCTTGTTTGTTTGCTGTCCCCCTTGATGCCTTTCCTGTTGTGTCTTTATACTCCACTCCTCTAGACTGTAAGCTTGTCTGAGCAGGGTCCTTATAGTTACATAGTTACATAGCTGAAAAGAGACTTGCGTCCATCAAGTTCAGCCTTCCTCACATATGTTTTTGCTGTTGATCCAAAAGAAGGCAAAAAACCCAGTCTGAAGCGCTTCCAATTTTGCAACAAACTAGGAAAACATTCCTTCTTGACCCCAAAATAGCAGGCAGATGTCTCCTTGGATCATCTACCTATTGTTCTGGTATCATTTTGTAATTCTCTCATTTATTGTTAAATTTTCCCCTTTAAAAATATTGGTGCGGAATAAATTGGCGCTATATAAATACCAATCATAATAATAATAATAAAAAGAGTTTGTCAAATCTAATACTGAGTGTCCCTTTAAGAGTTCTAGAACCAGCTTGCCATTATGCCTTGGCATTCTGTTTAAATTGGTAAAAAAAAATAAAAAATTAAAAACAAAAGTATTTATGAGAAACTGCACAGAAATAACAGTTCCTTAATAACTTATAAATGTGCTGTATTCACTGAAATCTCAAAACTGGACTCACTACAATGTACAACGACACTAATCAGCTAACTGCTTTTTTAAATTCCATTTATTTTTGTAAACAGGATTTTCTTATTAACTTCAATCACATCTTTTGCCAGCTCAGACCACACATTACTTATAAGAATGAATTGAGGTCAGAGCATATATGACACTTAAAATTATAAAGGAGTTTTAAGGTCGGGGTAACCTTGTGGTGTGGCATCGTACAACCAGAATATGTAAACTACTGAATGTTATTATATCATGTTTTGCAAAATAACAAGGTCGCTGTCTGTTTTCATTTCTCAGCATCAAATGATTGTGCTGCAGCTCTGAATTTATAAAAGTATGATTCATAAAAAATGAAAGTGTAGCCAGCGAGATTTCACATAGAAATAAATAATATACATTGTGCCAGTAGAGATTATAGAAAAATGTATAGATTTTAATTTAGAGCTCTTTAAAAATGAATCACAATCAGCCATTTGTGAATTTGTAGGCACTATAATAATTTCAGCTCAATTCGTCATTATGATGATGTCTAGAGTGTCTAGAGCTTTAGTCCTTTTTTTGGTGTGTCTTTTTCACTCTGATTTAGATTACTGTATCTTCAGCCCCTTCTTCGGCTATGATTTAGCTGTGAATGTGTAAGCTCAGATTTTCTAAATTCTTTCAAAATGTATTTGTCCTCACTACGTTTACTGCCAATTGCATTATACACTTTTCTAAGCTATGTTAAATTATTATTCATATGCGGTATGCAAATATTCCGTTTTGTGCACTGCGATAGTATTGAAAGGTAAAAAAAACATTTCCTCGTAGTAAAAGGAGATGCCAAATAGCAATCTTCCAACGTTAACAGCAATCTGCAGGTCTTAATGGTGCAATATTTTTTGATACAATGTTACTTCATTATCTCAGACAAAAATTACAGAAACATAGATGACTATGTCTTCTCCTCTTTTAATCTGCGTAGAGAAGTTAATAAAAGTTCAAGAGTAACTAAAATGGTAAATGAGAAATAATAAAAGTCAGCATAATTTATGTAGGTGCGAGCTCCCGATTCAGGCACCACAGGTTACTTATAGCTATATGTTTGTTGTTTATCTTCTTCAGAAAAAAAAGTATATTTACTTGAAATTATATAGACAATGTATTCTACTTCCCATTAATTCAACAACAGAGATTACGACATGCTACCATAATATATAGGGGTGCCTAAAAGGTAGATCCCCAGCTGTTGTAGACTTACAGTTCCCGTGATGCTTTGCAGGCTTTTAGAATTACAAAGCATCATGGGAGTTGTAGTTTTAAAACATCTGGGATCTACTTTTTGTGTACCTCTGATATAGACATACTGATGGATGGACAGACAGGTAGGTGAATAGATAGATATGATGATCACATACATCCTTTGTACTTGTGTTCCACCACCATCTTGAATTGCATTGCACTGCTATATTCTACAATAATATTTTTCTTAGAAGCTGATAGCTCTATGATTTAGAAAGAGATACCCTTCAAACTAAAGTTATTTAGCTTCACCCAGCAGTAATCATTAAAGCTACAGTAACTGAAGCTCTGTATTGGATATTTTCAGGTTCCTGAGGCCATTTTTAAAGGATAATAGTATTTCAATTATGTTTGTAAATTATTTCGAGCTGTAGGTTACAAATAAATAATAAAGTTTTTTTTATATAACTTATTTGTGATTTTTAATATTTTTTTGCTGTTATTTCATCTATTTAGTGCTTGAGGACTTGTCTAGTTCCATTAATTCCTTAAATAGGTTTTCTGGAAATTGTTGTTAAATTGTTGTTAAATTTCGGTATCTAACGCTTTGGGATATCCCCATAAAAAAGTCCTCTAAACATGACACGTGGCCCCCCAAAAGGGGGAACCAATTGCGCATTGCACCACATCCTCTGCTGAATTGGTCTTCTGTCCTGTACTTTCGAATCCACAGCACTCAGGGAAATGTATATTACACAAACTTAGACACACAGTTAAACATAAAATATCACAATTGGTGAAATCAAATACAAAGAAAATCCATATTCTATGTTTTACTTTAATGTAATTTTCATGTGCAAGATACATATCTCAATAAGGGCAAGACCCAAGATTATATGTCTAATCCTGTCCCAATAGAAAGAAAAAAGGCCAAAACATTAAAGAATAAACAAAATGAGAAAAATATATGAAAAAATCAATATAAAAAAGATATACAATATATACAATTGGATTAATCCCATAATACAATAAAAGTATATATACTGAGGGAAAAGGTATTTAATCCCCTGCTGATTTTGAATGTTTGCCACCTGACAAAGAAATTATTATTATTATTTTACTATTTATATAGCGCCATCAGATTCCGTAGCGCTTTACAATGGGATCAGTCTATAATTTTAACGGTAGGTGTATTTTAACAGTGAGAGACAGAATAACTCCATAAAAACACATGTCAAAAAAGTTAGAAATTGATTTGCATGTCAATGCATGAAAAAAAACTGGAGTGCTCTGAGTCGCAAATACCCCAGTCCCCTTAGTATCCGACTGTTGGGAAGGTAGTATAGGCAAGGTGAGGGAGAAGGAATAAATAAGAGGTACACAGAAAAAAAGAGGAGGCCCGAAAAACTAGTCTGGATACAAAGAAAAAAAAAGAAAAAATTAGCTCTCCCTTAAGGTTACCTCGACACCGTGGTCTGGCCACTAGTGTCTACTAAAACCATCTCTCCCTACAAAAGTTATAAATAAATTGAAAAGAAAACACCTAAAAAACAACCATAGTGGTAACAAACAAAAATGTGCTACCAAGTGCTGTGATTAAAGAAAAAAGGAGTAACGCTCTACGCGTTTTTCGGCGTATCAGGGCGCTGTCGTCAGGAGCATGTGAGTATGAACAGTTTCTTTGGGTCCCCTAAGACTGACTGGGCCCAGAGCAGCTGCCCTTTTTGCCCGGTATTAAAGAGGCCTCTGGTCAGACGTTTCTTGTAGTTGGCCACCAGGTTTGCACACATCTCAGGAGGGATTTTGTCCCACTTCTCTTTGCAGATCCTCTCCAAGACATTAAGGTTTCGAGGCTGACGTTTGGCAACTTGAATCTTCAGTTCCCTCCACAGAAATTCTATGGGATTAAGTTCTGGAGACTGGCTAGGCCACTCCAGGACCTTAATATGCTTCTTCCTGAGCCACTACTTTGTTGCCTTGGCTGTGTGTTTTGGGTCCTTGTCATGCTGGAATACCCATCCACAACCAATTTTCAATGCCCTGGCTGAAGGAAGGAGGTTTTCACCCAAGATTTGACAGTCCATGGCCCGTCCATCGTCCCTTTGATGCGGTGCAGTTGTCCTGTCCCTTTAGCAGAAAAAAAAACCCAAAGCATAATGTTTCCACCTCCATGTTTGATGGTGGGAATGGTGTTCTTAGGCAGCATTCCTCCTCCTCCAAACACAGCGAGTTGAGTTGATGCCAAAGACCTTTATTTTGGTCTAATCTGACCACAACACTTTCACCCAGTTCTCCTCTGAATCATTCAGATGTTCATTGGCAAACTTCAGACAGGCCTGTGCATGTGCTTGCTTGAGCAGGGGGACTTTGTGGGCACTGCAGGATTTCAGTCCTTCACAGTGTAGTGTGTTACCAATTGTTTTCTTGTTAACTATGGTCCCAGCTGCTTTGAGCTCATTAACAATATCCTTCAAAATCAGCAGGGGATCAAATACTTTTTTCCCCTTACTGTATGTAAATAAAGGATATAATACTGAAAAAAATAAAAATATATATATAACAATTATATAAAGAAGAAAAACATTTAATATTATGAAGGAAACATTTTATAAAAATCATATAAGAAATATATTTGAGAAAGTTTTATAAAATCATTTTTTTAAAATTATTTTTAAAAAATCCTCTTTATAAAAAAAAAAAACCAAGATAGATATATAGACAGACACATTATTTATATATAGGTAGACACAATGCATATGTTTGGCTGGTATTTATAAAGATCCTGCATAACCCACACTGTCTCTCATAACATATATGGAACACACTGACTTGGGATGTTCTTGTGATAAAAGGCAGTATATTTAAGGTTTCTGGTGTGCATCGTAATCTTTATTATGTTTGTAAACATGTATGTGTTGTTTTGGTAATTTAATTTGTTATGCATTGCGTTTGTTGTTACTGGTTTAATATTTCATCTACCTGTCAAACCGTGTAAAAAATAAAATAAATAAAAATAAATTAAGCAAAAATGCATTCTTGTCACATTTCCCCTAAATTAATCTCACCTGAGCTTTTTCCCATGGAAAGTCATAATAAATATGCAATAAGCATTTCTCCCCCAGGTCACATTGAACATAAAAACATCATTTAAATAATGAAATATTTAAATCTGTGCAATGTGTAGACAGAAAAATGGAATCTCGTTATGAGAGTGTGCATTAGGTTATTTTTTACGATTGGACTGTTTTTTTTAATGCATACATTGTAAAAAAAAAGTAATAATTTTAGTTCACTTTGTCTATGCATTTTCAGGTCTTGGATAAGAAAAAATGTTCTTTAATTCTGGCTTTTTTTCAAGACTGCAGATGTGAAATGCTGCAGTGACATGATAGACTAATCTGTTTTGTGATATGGTATGTTAAAAAGAAACAAAGAAATAGATGGGAAGGCTGTGATATTCAAATACTGTGATCATTTGTGTTACTTCCTGACAATTTATCAATTTATCATGTAGGATATTTTACTAAGTATGATAACCGTGATGATGGACTCTGTAAATCTCATATTTTTGGACAGAATTAAAGAAGATCAAAAGTCTGAAGCCAAATGTTAAATCTGAGCATGAAAAACGTCCGATGTCATCATGAAAAAAGCCTCTGTCAGTCCTGCCTTAATGACATCCCTCCCCCTGTAGTGAGGGGTCGTAACATCACAGATGGAGGATTGAGCTGCTGGGATCAGTATCTAAGGTGAGTTGGCCCTGGTGCGGGATATAAGATGTGCTTTCATCATTCTTTTTTTCTTTTCATTCCTTTTCGTTCTTCGTGCCAAGTTTAACCCCTACCAACAAACTGTTTTATGAAAACACTGTTTTTGTTTGGAGTAATTAGTTAACAAACAAAAAATGTAATAAATAAAAAAAGGCATTACAGATGCAACTATTTTAACCTAGAATGGTTACATAGAATGTCACAAACTATTACATAAATTACATAAATGATACTTCAACTTATTTCCTTAAATACCAGTTTGTGGATATTTATTGCATGGGTGAAGTTATTGCTGCAATTCAAACAGTAAGCAGCAACTGGTATAATAGTATTAAAAGTCACCACCCTCAACCCAATCCAGTCAGGGGAATGGAATATCACCACATTAAAATCTAAGGCTGAGCCTGGATGCCCCATGGTGCGGATGGTTCTGGCCTCTCCTCCTCCCTTTTCCTCCTCTACAGTTGATGCCATCTCGTGGTTGACGACTTCTCCCATCTATCTAGTGCCCTGTCTTATTTACCAACATCAGCTGCTGCTATCGACCCCCAAACATACAGCGAGATTGAATTGTTGTCATGTGGTATGGGGGGGGCATACAAACAGCATTCAACAGTACTCGCAAATTAAATCAAACAAAACTACTCTTCAGTGTATTTGTAATTACAAGGATGATGGACCTTTAAAGCTTCCATCTGAAGTTCACCACAACTGTATGACCATCTTGACATTTTTTTGGGTGGAAATTGCCATGACAGATAAATGAAATTGAATGAAATGTTTTATGAACATTACATTCATAATTGTAAAGGTTATGTTTAATTGATGACCAATGAGAGAATAATATACATATATTGTCTTGAAAAAACAAAACAAAAAAAAAAGACAAGCATAAGCATTGTTTTACATCTAATATTTAGCTAAAATTAATTATAGTATTTTTTACTCATTTAATAAAAAGTGACTATGGGAATGTGAACATGATTTGATGCTTTTTATAACCTAAAAATGTGAGTAAAGAATAACAAGGTATTCTGTAAGTTGCAAAGCACGTAGTGTGCAGTTTCTGTTCTATTTTCACAGCCTGCAAGTGTGAATTCACATGTTTAATTAAAATAGAATAAGCATTTCTAACAGTAAATATTTGATAGAAAACAGAGCAAAATATGGTGGTTAGCGCTCTATACAGTAAATATGGATTGTGACAACAGGTATGTGCACAGTATACAAAAAGTGTAATATAAGAAGTATATACATACACTTAAAATAAACTTTATCCAGAGGAGTTTCTAAAAGAGAAAAGGCTCACATAGGGCAATATAATCTGTATAATGTCCACACAGTGATAATATATAAGTGTGATAATACCATCCTACTCACATTTTAAAGGGAAACTCCAGTGCCAGGAAAACGATCCACCCCCACTACAATGAGCAGAAGTGGTCTGGGTGCCTGGAGTGTCCCCTTAATGAGTATAAATGACTGGCTCATGTAAATAAGCATAGGTAGGATGTATAGATGTAACTCCTCAGCGTCTGTGCTTTCCCACAATGATCATATGGAAAATCCTTAGACACGCCTACTTTTGATGCATCACGTCACTTCCGGTAATGTCTGGCGTTTACTTGCGGTTTAGTCTGAAGGTCAGTCATTACTTCCACGCCATCTTGCTACACCCAGAAGGACCTCCTTGGGTGTGCTTTTTGTTTCAAAATCCATGTAACTTGATTTTGTGTATTTTGGATACACGAAATCACCTCTCTCCCATCTCAGGGATCAACCGAAACCCTAAAGAGACTTATCTACTTTTACTAAACAGAAAGATAGAGATCCCCTCCAAAGATCAGTTAACTATGTTGGGGAATCCAGAACGATCATGTCAAGAAATAGATATGAACCTCTACGACCAGTCAGAGAGGATGTTTTTTTAGATGTAAAATGGCCAAGAGTAAACCATTCACCCTTAAAGAGAAGAAGGAATTCTCTAGAAGAGGAAAGAGAGGAGGAAAGAAGATCAAGGAGACAAAGAAAAAGATAATAAAATCTAGTGAACCCATAAAAATATTTAATCTTTCCAAAAAAGTTTTAAATGAAGATCAAAAACAAATCTTTAGAAAAGGTTTTAAATTTGCCCCTAATGTTGGTTTAAATAAGTTTTAGACTTTTCTAGATATAAACAGATATATTAGAAAGTTATGCTTAAAATTTTTTTTTTTAATTCTGATACAAATACCAACCAAGCCCCAACTGATGATTTTAAACATACTTCATTAAAACCCCAATCTGAGTTTTTCCTCACTTCCTAAAATCTAGTAGCATGAAAACTTTTTGAAAAAGCATGCATTAATGATTTAAAAATGAATTAAACCCCCTAATAAAACCTCCTATGTTGAAGAAATTTTTAGAGAATAGCCGATGAGAAAACTTATTGCCAGTTAACAAAAACCCAGAACCAGATATAAAAAAGAAACTTAGTAAATACCTAGATGAGGGATATCAAAAGGGGATTTTAAATAAAAATGAATATAAATTTCTAAATTTTAAATTGTCTAAAATCCCGGTAATTTATATATTACCTAAATTACATAAAAATCCTGTACACCCTCCTCGTAGACCTATTGTGGCAGGGGTAGATTCTTTACTGTCTCCCCTGTCACAATATATAGACTCACATCTTAAACCCTTAGTTACCTCAAGTCGATCATATCTTAAAGACACGATGCACCTTCTCCAGTTACTTTATGATTTTAAATGGAACAAAGATTATCTACTCATCACTTGTGACGTTAGTAGTCTATATACAATCATCCAACATGATAAGGGCTGTGAGGCTGTGAAATTCTTTTTAGACCAATCCTTTCATCAAGACCAGATCGATTTCATTTTAGAAGGAATTATTTTGATTTTAACCAATAATTTTTTCTGGTTTGAAGGGAATTTTTATTTATAGAAGACCGGAACAACTATGGGGACCAAGTTTGCACCCAGTTATGCCAACCTTTTTATGTCCTTTTGGGAGAATTCTTTTATATTCTCCGGGCATGACTGGGTAGCAAACTTGGTCCTGTACCAAAGATATATAGACAACATTTTCTTTATTTTATTCGTTTTTAAATTTTTTAAACTCAAACTCATGGGGAATTATTAACTCAAGAGGTGAGCCATGAAAAAAGTGCACTTTTTAGATCTACAGATTTTTATAGAAGATGGCAATAAAAAGATCAGCACCTATTTTAAATCAGTAGATGTAAACAGTTACATCAATATGGAGAGCTAAAACGTTAACCCCTGGTTAACCAATATACCAAAGGGACAATTTACAAGATTAAGACGTAACTGTGCAGATGACACTATGTTTTTAAAACAATAAGAAATTAAAAAAAAAAAATTATGAAAAGGGATATAAAAAGTCAGATGTGGAAAATCAATTTATGGAAATCCTGAATTAACCTAGGAAGGAGTTACTAACATATAAAACTAAGAATAATAAACCTCCAGAACAACAGATTAATTTTATATGTAACTATAATTCTCAAAGTGGGTGTTTTAAGAAATTTTAAACAAACATTGGCACATTTTAGAACAAGAAGAAGATTTGAGTCAGGTTAATATTTAATTAAATTAATTACTTACAATAAAGTTAGACCTGTAGAATGGGGTCAAATACATACCCAATAACTGCCTCCAACTCTACACTGAATACAATATCAGTGGTGGTCTGTATACGTAGAAGGTGAGGAACAGGAAGGGCTGCACACTTTTACTTCTCATCGTCCACCCATTAGCGATATGCAAAGAGGGGACCACTAGAGAGGTCCTCTCAATAATTCACTATCTGCCTCAACACCATAGCTTAGATAAAGGGGAACAGAACTCACCAACTCTGGTTTCTAACCCTTATATGCTAGATTTGTGGGGGAAAGAACCCACCAACTCCGGTTTCTAACCCTTATATGCTAGAGTTGTGGGGGAAAGAACCCACCAACTCCGGTTTCTAACCCTTATATGCTAGAGTTGTGCAAAAATCTGCTTCAGAGGGTTGGTTCAATTCCTTTTAATCCACACATAAATGAATCAATCCACCTGAGATTTATGCATGAATCTTAATCAATAATTGATATTACACATGTAAATCCCAGTGTAATCTCTAGTGTAGATTAAAAGGAATTTAATTCAGATGAACCTGTTAAAACAAAATTTAGCAGTTGTCTATTATATACTATATGTGTTTGTGAGAAACTGTTTGCCATGAGTTGTACAATGAGAAGTAGGTGCATAGCACCTACTCAGCTTATTGGGGGAGCTTAATTTCTCACCTGCTGTTTATTGGGAGAGGTTATAGAAGAGGAATTGGAGCCAAAAAATCCTTCTTTGTCATTACATTTCTGAATTGATTACTAATGTTTTTTAAATATCTTTTTTATTAAAGAATTTTTCAAATATGATGCATAACATTTGACATAAGGAGATGCGCAGATCTCCAACTGAGCCATTAGAGATGATACACGCAGGTACCAAAATACTTGTGGAATGGGTTACATTTATAACTTGGTGATGACTAATTTAATATTAAGGGTTAATAATGTATAGGGGTGTATATAAAAAAATACCCCTTTCTGCCTCATTAGAGATTTTTGCCAGAGGCTCAAGGAAGCAAGGTGAATGGTTAGAGTTAGGACCCACCTAGGGGGGTCTGCCTTGATGTGGCAGGTGGGCTCATCCTCTCATTGCCATTGGCGGTAACTAAAAGACCTCCATTTGTTTTAAAAATACATAGGGATAAAGGAGAGAGCGCAAGTGACATGTTTTTCTTTGGTTTTTACTATGTATCGGGGTTGATGTGTACTGTAGTCATTGCAGCCGCCCAGTAGTGATGGGAGTTGAGCGCAGGACTTTTCTTTCTGCATTTCCATGACTAATTTAATGTTGCAATTTTTTTTCTCATGTAAAACAGATATAAAGTGGATAGTTAAATCATGAACAATAGGCAGAAAATCTGGACAAATTATCTTTTGTCTGACTCCTCAAGTGTTGTGTGGCCTTTGAACGATAGTGTAGAATTTCAGTTAAGTGGTTATAGAAGCATTTTAGTAGGTCGGAAGTAACTTCTGCTGAATGGAGAAACTCCTTGTTAAGTACGAAACTATTTGTGTTCAATAAGTAAAAAAAAAATAACCAAACACTAAACAAATTTCAGAATTCATACTGGATCTACTCTATGGGACTTATGTCAACTGGTGATGGACCTTAACAAAAAAGGGTGACAGAATACACTAACAGGTAGTTTTAATATGTTTTCCTCAGAAATAAGTATCATCCTATATGCCAAACTCTGAGAACTATGTCAAATGTGTGGATTATAATTGATCTTAGACATCTATTATACATTTCAGCTGTGTGTTGTTTTCTACAATGCAGTTATTTCATGATTAATTCCATAATCATGCATTATCAACACGAACACTTGGTCACAACGCATTATACTTCTACCACCTCCTGATTCTTTTCGAGGTTCAGTTCAATCTACAATTTGTAGATCTTGGTCTTCAAGGTTCAACAGGATCTATCCATTACTCTCAAAAAAAATTAAAATATAATGTTTAATACAATCATTTGAATTGTGATCTGGACAGATGATCCCCACTAAGTAGATATTACCTGGTTTGGCAGAATCAGCATTCATAAAATCAAGGTATTTTTCTCCAAATGTGTCATGCCTTAAACCCTCCCGGTATCTCCTCGTACTTCCGGGTTTAACGGAGCTTAGCCACACCCCCTTTTGACGCGGTCTTCCTACTTAATGCGACCGCACCAGCTGATAGACGCTGGATTAATGAAATGCGTACCGCACTTACTAACCGGCTCAAGACTTCTCTGCGAATACCATATGTTACCGGACCGGACTGGAAGACTATTCACATCCCCTTCATCTCTCCTCGTCCTCGACTAGTGCCTGAACTCTCTTCAACCTCTCTCAGGAAACAAACTCCTCGGAGGAGAGCTTGGGAACCTGTTTTCCTACTTCTGGAAGCTAAGTAACATATAGCCTCTGTGTTAAGAGCTACCATCTCTTAACCCCTTCAGGACGGAGTCAATAGTGCACGTTCTGATCAAAACAAAACGTAAACAAAAACTGGAATTTGCGCTATATGTCTGTTCACCCGTAGTTCCCCTCTTTCAAATTATATGCACCCACACTTATTATATATCATTTTGTTCAGGAGAAACAGGGCTTTAATCTATCATTAACTATTCATTTATGGAACATCATTTATTATGAATAAAAGTAAAAAAAATGTGAGAAAATAAGATTTTTTTTTTTATTTGCATTTCCGTCTGACATTTTAACTGTGAATGTCATAATACTGTTAGGTTTTACTGCAAAAAAAATGCACATATTTGTAATAAGCGATGTCTCACGAGTACAACAGTACCCCCCATTAACAGGTTTTATGTTGTTTTGGAAAGTTACAGGGTCAAATATAGAACATTACATTTTCAAATTGAAATTTGCCAGATTGGTAATGTTACCTTTGAGACGGTGTGGTAGCCCAGGAATGAGAATTACCCCCATAATGGCATACCATTTGAAAAAGTAGACAAGCCAAGGTATTGAAAGTGGGGTATGTTTAGTCTTTTTTAGTAGCCACTTAGTCACAAACACTGGCCAAAGTTAGCGTTCATATTTGTTTTTGTGTGAAAAAAGCAAAAAACGAATATTTGGCCAGTGTTTGTGACTAAGTGGCTACTAAGAAAGACTGGACATACCCCACTTGCAATACCTCGGGTTGTCTACTTTTGCAAATGGTATGCCATCATGGGGGTAATTCTCATTCCTGGGCTACCATACGCTCTCAAAGGCAACATAACCAATCTGGCAAATTTCAATGTGAAAAAAATTAAATGCAAGCCTTATATGTGACTCTCTAACTTTCCAAAACACCATAAAACCTGTACATGGGGGGTACTGTTATTCTCGGGAGACTTCACTAAACACAAATATTAGTGTTTTAAAACAGTAAAACATATTACAACAATAATATAGACCATAAAAGTGCAGTTCGCTTGTAAAAAATGCAAAAAACGTCACTTTTACTTAAAATATCATCGTTGTAATACAATTTACCAGTTTGAAACATGAATATTTGAGTTCAGCGAAGTCTCCCGAGTAAAACAGTACCCCCTATGTACAGGTTTTATGGTGTCTTGGAGAGTTACAGGGTCAAATATAGTGCTTGCGAATTAAATTATCTGCACTTTCTCCCTGTGTTGTCAGGCATGTCAATCAAATTTTAATTAATCAAATCACATAATTACGTTAAAAGATTATTTAAATATACATGTAGAATTTTAATATATATGCTTTTATAGGTATTTAAATTCTACGTGTATACTAATGTAATCTTTTATGTAATTATATGTATTTATCTCTATATATATATTTGCGGTTATTTGTATTTTATATATATATAGATATATATAGAATGTCATTCTAAGTGTATTTTGTTACCGATATATATATATTAATAACAAAATACAGTTAGAATGAAATTACATATGCATATATAATTTATATTAAATTTTGTTTCAATATTTTATTTATTTATTTTATTATTTTATTTATTTATTATTTTAATTATACGTATTTATATATAATATATATATGTACATCTATTATATATATAATATATATACATATTATATATATATGTAACGTCATTCTAAGTGTATTTTAATATTAATATATATACTTATATTAATATTAAAATACACTTTGTATGACGTTACATATATATAATATGTATATATATTACATATATTACAATATATTACAATATATACATATTATATATATTATTATTATTATATATATATAAAAATATATTTAATTTATTTTTACACTTGTGTTTTATTTATTTTTTTATACTTCCCACCAGCAGGGGGACAGTCTGATATTTCAAACAGTCCCTCTGCTGGCAGATCCACAGCCAGCTATAGGGGTCCATGTGATCGCTCTTTGAGAGCGATCACATGGCCCCCGGGGGCCTGATTTGCCGTGGGAGGGCTGCCTGGGCTGTGAGGCAGTCCTCCCGAAGCGGATCGCGGCGGAGGTAAGTACATCTTACCTCCAGGGGCTGGAAGCCGTTACGGCGTGCTATGCCGTCATAACGGCTTTAAAGCCCACTTAACCCGTGACGGCATAGCACGCCGTAACGGCGTTAAGGGGTTAAGCCTTTATTTATTTTACCAAAGTCTGCTATCAAGTTATCAAACAATCCAGTTACAGCGTTCCTCAATTCATATTGATATTCAAGTTCAGCCGCACCTGTCTTGGTACTGATAACTTCGAATTGAACAATCTCTTATAACTGCTTTCCATTTAACCTGTTAACTAATATAACAGACTCTAATTGATTCAGAACCTACTCACTGCAAACTGAAGGCAACCGTTTATTATTTAAAGATACAGTACCTGTAATTCTGGAACTGAAGTCTCAGTACCTTCTAAGTGTCCTAATAAAATACCGAAGTCCTAAGAAATCTGCAGTTGTGTTCCTTATCAATTAATGTAGACGTGACAGAATAATCCAGCCTTTGTAATGTATCCAGCAGATTTTGATTCTAAAATAAATATGCTGAATCAAAGAGTCGATACACTCACCCAAGGTGTGCAAGACCTGCAGGTTACAAATGAAAGAATTCTCACTTATGTCAGAGACCTACAAACACATACTCCTCATACTGTTCTGCACTCAGCTAGCGATCCTGCTGTATGTAACCCCGAAAAGTTCTCTGGTGATCGTTCCAAATATAGGGAGTTCCTTAATGCCTGATTGCTTTAAAACCCAGATCTTATCTCACAGAAAGATCTAAGGTTTGTTCAGTTATCTCCTTTCTGAGAGGTGAACCTATGTCCTGGGCCCATTCCTTTTTGGAAAACGATGACCCCATCTTAGACTCACTGGATGAATTTTTTGAAGCCATGTCTCTTCTCTATGAAGATCCTAACAAACAATCTACAGCTGATTTAACAATTAGAACATTACAGCAAACATTACAGCAAAAACATAGACCCGTTGAAGATTACATTGCTGAATTTAAAAGATGGGCAATTGAAACGCAATGGAATGACATCACATTGCGCAACCAGTTTCGAATTGGCTTATCTGAAGCTGTAAAGGATGAACTATCCAGAACCGAACTCCCTACTACTTTGAACGCTCTGATTCAACTATCAATCAGCATCGACAGAAGACTTAGAGAAAGAAAGGCCGAAAAAGCTCAAGTTCATTAGGGAAAAAATCATTCAGTCCTTCGAAAACTTCTGAAAAACCATCCTTACCAACCGAACCTATGGAAATAGGGGTAATAAGAAGTCCTCTCACTCCTGAAGAGAAAAACCGAAGACGTATATTAAACCTCTGCATGTATTGTGCCTCTCAAGATCATTTGGTCCCTGATTGCCCCTTGTTGAAACGGACAAAGGGCGGTAGGCAGGCCCATGCCTCTTCCATCCTAAATGCACTCCCCTCTATAACAACTACTCAGTTCTCCCCTATAATTCTCATACTACAGTGGGACAAAGAAAGAATTATGACCGAGGCCATCATCGATTCCGGAGCAAACGGGGTGTTCATCGATTCAGCCTTTGTAACAAAGAATAAAATTCCATGTGTTCGTAAAAGCACGTCTGTTCCTGTTAGAGTGATCGACGGCTCCCTCATCTCCTCGGGGCCGATACTTCATGAAACCATCCCTCTAAAAGTAACCACCAATCATACTCATACTGAAAATCTTATATTTGATGTTATTCCATCACCTCTTTATCCTGTTATAATAGGGATCAACTGGTTAAGGAACCACAACCCTCAAATCTCTTGGTCTCCCTTCTCTCTCACCTTTAACTCCGATTATTGTAAGGAAACATGCTTACAACATATTCCAATCTTTCAGACCACTAAAGAACCAGCTATACCCTCTTGTTATTCGGACTTCTCGGATGTCTTCAGTAAAAAGGAAGCTGAAACGCTCCCACCTCATCGTTCCTACGACTGTCCTATAGACCTCATACCTGGTGCCCCCATACCTTTCGGGCACATCTACCCTCTCTCTGATTCTGAATTACAAATTCTCAAAGAATACCTGAATGAAAACCTCCGGAAGGGGTTCATTAGACCCTCCAGCTCACCTGCTGCCTCAAGTATATTTTTTGTGAGAAATAAGGACCGGACTATACGTCCCATCATAGATTACAGAGCTTTAAACAAAATTACAGTTAAAAATCGTTACCCTCTTCCCCTGATCAATGAACTGATTGAACAATTAAAAACTGCTACCATCTACACTAAGCTTGACCTTCGCGGGGCATATAACCTCATCAGAATAAAGGCTAACGATGAATGGAAAACTGCTTTCCGAACAAGATACGGCCTCTACGAGTATCTGGTGATGCCTTTTGGCCTCTGCAACGCCCCTGCAACCTTTCAACATTTTATAAATGACATCTTTAGAGATCTTTTGGACGTCTGTGTTATCATTTATTTAGATGACATTCTCATATACTCCAACACTCCCGAGGAACACAGAAAACACGTAAGATGGGTATTATCCAGACTCAGAACTCACAAATTATTCCCTAAACCAGAAAAATGTCTCTTTAATGTCAATGAAATAACCTGTCTAGGTTACGTTATTTCCCCTCATTCAATAAGCATGGATAATTCAAAAATCGATTGTATCCTCAATTGGCCCATTCCCTCTACAGTAAAGGAATTGCAACGGTTTCTGGGATTCGCCAACTTCTACAGAAAATTTATTAAAAACTACTCGGAGGTAGCTCATCCACTCAATCAACTTAACAGTAAAAAACATCCTTTCAATTGGAACGAGAAAGCTCAAGATGCCTTCGATGAATTAAAAAGAAGGTTTACAACAGCTCCTGTTCTTCAACTTCCAAACTCCACATGTCTTTATGTCCTTGAAACGGATGCTTCGGAAACTGCAATTGGAGCTGTCCTCTCTCAAAATAAAACTCCTCAAGAACCTCTTCATCCAGTCGCTTTCTTCTCACGTTCATTATCTCCTGCCGAAAAAAATTATCCTATAGGAGAAAAAGAATTATTAAGTATCAAAGCAGCCCTAGAAACTTGGAGACACCTTCTTGAGGGTGCACAGAACACCCTAATTGTTTACACTGACCATAAAAATCTTGAATATCTTCACTCTAACAAGACTCTTTCTGCCAGACAAGTACGATGGAATCTTTTTTTTTCCCGGTTCAATTTTCAAATTGTTTTCAGACCTGGGTCTAGGAATAAAAAGGCAGATGCCCTTTCCAGAATCCATACAGACACTGAATTGGAACCTCCTCCTCACACAGTCGTTGGAATCTTATCTTCCCTTCTAGACGACATAAAAGACCTCAGTGAAGATGCCCTTGAACTTCCTACATCAGTTAAACTATCAAAGAAAGACGGTCTCTACTATTTCAAGGACCGAATTTACGTACCTCCCGCTTTCAGAAATAAAATACTCAATTTTATTCATGATTCCCCTCTGGCAGGTCATCCAGGTATAAAAAAGACCCTTGAATTGTCCAAGAGATACTATTGGTGGCCTCGCCAAGACAAAACCATTGAATCATATGTTAAAACTTGTTCAACCTGTCAAAGATCCAAACATGAACATCATCAACCATTTGGTCAATTATTGAACCTACCGATTCCTGAAAGGCCTTGGCAATCCATTTCTATGGACTTCTTGGTGGAACTTCCCCCTTCTCAACATCATACCACCATTTTAGTGGTAGTGGACCGCTTCACGAAAATGTCCCATTATATCCCTTTAAAGAAGTTACCCTCATCCTCTGAACTCTCAAAATTATTTCTTGACAATATTGTAAAACTTCATGGACTGCCTGACGAAATCATTTCAGACCGAGGGACTCAGTTTACCTCCAAATTCTGTAACGCATTATGTGCTTCTCTTCATATCCAACGTAAACTGTCATCCGCATATCATCCCCAAACTGATGGACAAACTGAAAGAGTCAACCAATGCTTAGAGCAATATCTACGATGTTATTGTTCTCACTTACAAGATGATTGGATAACATGGTTGCCCATGGCAGAATTCGCATACAACAACTCCTATCATACTAGTAGCAAAATGACTCCATTTTTCTCCAATTATGGATTTCATCCCTCCTCGTTTCCTGCTCAGACAATTCCTTCGTCTAACCCCTCCGTTTCGAATCAAATCTCTCACATGTCCTCCCTATTTGAAAAATTACATGAAAATCTGGAACTGGCCTCATCCAATCAAAAGAAGTTTTTTGATACTAAAAGACAGCCTCCTCCCACCTATGAGATTGGTGATCTTGTCTGGCTTTCCTCAAAAAACATTTCTACAAACCGACCATCTAAGAAGTTAAGTTCCCTTTTTCTTGGTCCTTTTCCAATAATATCGATTATCAACCGTAATGTTGTTAAATTGAAGCTTCCACCTACTTTGAAACTCCATCCTGTTTTTCATGTGTCCTTGCTTAAACCTCATCATCCTGACCCTTTCCGTAGAGATGTAACTACTTCTCCTGATCCTGTTTTAGTCCAGGGTGAAGAAGAATACGAGATTCAGAAAATTCTGGATTCAAGGATTCATCGTGGCTCTTTGCAATACCTCATTAGATGGAAGGGATATGGAATTGATGAAGATACTTGGGAAAACTCCTCTGGGATCCATGCTAACAAATTAATTTCCGCTTTTCACAAACGCTACCCTTCTAAACCATGTTAAAATAGCACCCTGAGGTTGCTCATTACAGAGAGGGTACTGTCATGCCTTAAATTCATATTGATATTCAAGTTCAGCCGCACCTGTCTTGCTACTGATAACTTCGAATTGAACAATCTCTTATAACTGCTTTCCATTTAACCTGTTAACTAATATAACAGACTCTAATTGATTCAGAACCTGCTCACTGCAAACTGAAGGCAACCGTTTATTATTTAAAGATACAGTACCTGTAATTCTGGAACTGAAGTCTCAGTACCTTCTAAGTGTCCTAATAAAATACCGAAGTCCTAAGAAATCTGCAGTTGTGTTCCTTATCAATTAATGTAGACATGACAAAATGTTTCCATTTCAGGTTTCCAATATTTTCTGTACCTTGGTATGGACATAGTGCCAAATTACTTGTTCTTTAGGCTTGTTGCATCATTTAGACATCGGAGAACCTACCATAATATGATTCGAGCTGCCCATGATTATATAAGCACGCTATAGTGTTTCCTGTTGTTGTATCTATTTACATACATAATTCACATATACATTACTCAAAGAACCTGAACAATCCACAAGAGGAAAAAATACATTGTAAACTTTGCTCTGAATGTGCTGCTAGATTCGTCGTAGCATGATGAAATTGTCGCTGGATGCTGATTCCTTATGATGTGTAGTTTTATAGAATATATACTTTTAAGGCAGAACTGTTATATTTAGTGCATAATTTATTTTTACAATACATTCGGCAATAAAAAGTGTTGTAAAGCAGTCTTTTGAATTACAGAGTTGTATTTTCTAAAATGTATTGAAACCTAGACGAAGGAAGTGTTCATAGATCATAGCAGTAAAATCATTTGTATGGAGTTTATTAGATGGTGGAGGAAAATGCATTTATAAACAGTATTGCAATACCCAATTCAGGGTTCTATGATGCCCATCATAAATGACAAAATACATAGGATTTAAACATGAAAAAAAAATGTATGGGGAGACAGGAAATTCGGCTTGGATAGGTAAAGAAACAAATGTACTTAGAGACGTGATTTGAGGATATATGTCTTGAGGAGGAATGAGGAAATAAGGCTTGGAGATGAGAGACAAATTTTGATGAAATGTGGTTGACTTGCAATGAGCATGACACATTCTATTATTCTATTATTATGTAAGGGATTTAACGAGGATATAAACACACAGAAATTAGCCCTGCACTCAAACTCCCACAACTCATGAAAGTCAGCAATGGCTATACGATAGAATTTACCAGCCCAAATTAATAAACAATACAAAACTTAACAATAAAATTATCAGTGCACCATCCCAAATCCATATGTACATGTAAATAATGGAGATTTGAGGGATTTCTAAGAATACCCTGTGTTCTCTCAATAAAAATTCTGCCTTTTAGCTAAAATCAACAAGGTGAATTGTTAGAGTAGGACTTACTTAAAAGATTTGCCCTGATGTTGACAGGAGAGCTTACAGTTTAAAAGCCATTCCAGTGGAACTAAAACCTGCAGTATTTAAATGTGCATACAGATTTAGGATAGTATGCAGGTAACAGGGTTTTTTTTTTTTGGTATAGGTAACTTACTAAGGGTTGATTCCATACTTGTTAAAACCCAGGCTTCCAATTTGTGCAGATGTCGGCAGGACAGTCCTTATTTCAGGGTCCTGTCCCACCGTCCCAATTTAATTCCTGGGTGTCTCTCTGCATGGTCCCATCACCTGCTCGGTGGTGTCCAGATCTCATACTTTCAAGTGTAGGGAACTATGGGAATCATTTAAAATGCCAAGCGTTATCGTTAACAATTACTGTCCATTTCCATGCTACAAAAGGAAACGTTTCACAGTTGGTAATTAAAGGGTGCTGAAAATGTTAATATCTCCCATATAGATTAACAGGAGATTTGAAACACTACATGAACAACTGGTTTACAAGCTAGTAAAACTTACCACCTGTCTTTATCTGACAAATACATCAAATGTTGGTATTTAGAATTCTATATGGCTGCTTTCTAATGACAAGCATGGAAAAGAACCCAAAGTAAGGAGACAGAGACGCAGAACACAGAGAAAGGTTAAAAAACATGAAGTCAAACAGAACCAAAAGCTGAGTTAAAGCGATTGTAGACTGACAGCTCACAGGGCCCACATGCAATAAGAGATCAAGGGGCCCTCTTCCGTTGCAAAGATTTGGGGCTGCATTGAATACAATGCTTTCCTATGGGAATATTCCTATGGGGAAGCTTGGATGGGCATGTATTGCTTGTTGCGCATGCGCATCAGGTCCCCAATACTCCACTATGAGAAACATTGGATTGGACAATCACTAGAGGAGGTCATGCCTCCTCAATGATGCCGCAGGAGGTGGAGAGGTGAGCAGGGAGTGGTAAGAAGGGTGCTGGAAAAAGGTGAATAAAACTTTTACTCTATTAATGTCTGTTGGAAAAAGGTGGGGGGGGCTGTATATGACTAGGGAAAGGGGCACTATGCTCCAAATAAAGGCTTGTTTACCACTATTATTTTACTAAAATCTATGTAGAAAAAAATAATAATTTTAGGCATTTTTATAAAAATAAATTATATATTTTTTTGAAAGCATCAGCTTGGACGCAAAAAAAAATCTCCTTTCAGAAAATATATCTGTATATGGTTGTAAAAAATCATATCACTGTCCTGCCTCCACAAACTAACACAATATCACACACTTTGAAATACGACATATACAGTGACGTATTAAATATTCATAATGTTTTGGAATGATATACTTTTAAATGTATCATAGAGCAATCAAACAACGCCTGAGAAAAGCAAACTGACTAACACTTGTTTATATAGCAATGAACTCTCGTATGTTCTTGTAATGCATAAAGAATGATAGCAATAAGCCTGATGGTATATTAACCTATTTATGATATAATTTCACATTTAAAAGAAATGTGTGTTCTTTGCCTTATAGGGCTCTTGTAAATAGTTAACAATACTGGTTCAATCTGACGGTGTTACATACACTTTAATATAATGTGACAATGGCATAACTGCATAATTTGTCATCTTCCTGGTACCACTTCCTTAACTGCAATATAATAATGTCAGAATGCTGTGAGCTATCAAAGTAAAACTATCAAATATTCATCTGCAATCCTGTAATTTAACTAACAGTTTGTACACGTTTGTAAAGGATTGAAATTGTTTTTATTTTATAAATGTATCCTCTGTTGCTATTTTTTTTATTTATTTATCTATTTATATATTTATCATATATTTTAACAAACAGAAAGTAAACTGATGGTTTAAAAAAAATAAAAATTTAAATGAACTAAAAATATACTGTTTTAAACACAGAGCAATGATATCCCTAAGGGAAAATGCATGCATTATTCATTTACTGAAATAAATGTACATAATATATTTTTAAGGCAACATTATTGCTTTTACAGATCTTACAAAAAAAATGTGGTACTGTAGACAAATACTGTTGTCCTCTCATGATAAACCTGTCATTGTCGTAATTGTCAGTGCATATTTGTTGTAATTTGAAAGTCCTACAAAAATAAAGAAGGTAAAAAAAAAAAAAAAGTATTACACATCCATTATTATACACCTAAGCAAGCATGCACGTGATTACACAGTTCAAGCATGTGGCCAGAGGTTGCACTGGTTAATTTTATTTTATTTATTTATTACTGGCATTTATAAAGCACCAACATATTCTGCAGCGCTGTACAATTGGGAAAGACAACACAATAAGAACAGACCGATACAACAGGTAGAGGGCCCTGCCCATGAGCTTACAATCTAAAGGTTAAACTGAGGAGATGAGACAAGAGGTAACAGAGGTATATGTGATGGCAGAGAGAGTTAATAGTATAACAGCAGTAGTTGAAGGTATATGAAGGGAAGGAGGAGGTGATTGGCTGTGGTTCCAAACAGCTGAAAGAGCATGTTATATAGTTAGAAGGAACCGGGGTGGGTGGGGAGAGAAAATATTAGAAGAACGGTTAGTTTGACATGGCAGAGTCACTCTAAGTGTTACAAGCATAGACGGTGGTTAATTGCCTGACAATATAAGATTTTGCACTGCAGAGAGTCCCAGTAGGATGTACCAAGTAAGTGGGTTAATCTCATAGGAGCAGTTTTGTAATCTACACATTTTTGCAAAGTAGGCAATCATCATGCAATTCAATGGAACCAGAAAGTAGATGCTATATCTTTGCACCACTTTTATATCAACTGGCATGGTTATTTCCTAAAGGGAAAATTCAAAGTGAATTCAAAGTAAATTTCAAATGTAAGACCAGAGTAGCTTCAGGTTTGTCTGTTTTGACCTTAAATTCAAAATTCACTTTGAACTTACTTTGAGTTATCTCTTCTTTAAACCACTCCCTCCTATAGTGTTACCTTGTTTAAAGGAACACTGTAGCATTAGGAATTAATATCTTTATTCCTAACACTACAGTCCTGATGTGGCATTTTAGTTTATGACCCCCCCCCCTCCCCCCCCAGCTATTAAAAAACAAAGAGTCTACCTCGTTGTCGCAACATCCTCCTCGAGCGGCCTCATCCTTGAGGCATGCATCCAGGAATCCAATGCTCCTCATAGCAGAGCATTGGGGACCTTAGGCCCATGTGTAGCACTCGCTGCAATGTGCCGAAGAATCTGGCATACAGAATCATTGCATACAGTGATTCTCTATGGCAGGCTGTGATGGCCCTGTGCATGCATGTGACATCACGGTATGTTACAAGATGAGAGCCAGGAAGATTAAGTAAGATTCCCAGCTCTCATACCCAGAAGGCTTGATGCCGTTGCTTAAAGCTGCACTACCAAGCCTTCTAATTAGTGAAATTAAAGGAACACTATAGGGTAAGGAACACAAACATGTATTCCTGACCCTATAGTGACATCATCAAAATGGCAGATTTTTTGTCAATCCATAGGGAAAGTATTGGATTGGCTAAAATCGGCACGGGGACGCTGAACATCAGGGCTGCTTTTACGGCAGTACTGACCCAGGAAGCACCTCCAGTGGCCACTAAGGAGTGGCCACTTGTAGGTGTCCCAAGAGACAATGTGAACACTGCCTTTTCTCTGAGAAAAAGCCTGAAGGGAACTATTACACTCACTAGGACAACTACATTAAGCTGTAGTTGTTCTGGTGACTATAGTGTCCCTTTAAGAGTTTGGGGAAGTAGAAGAGGGGGTCTTGACTTTAATAAGGTGAAGTAGATAAAGTTCCTACTTCACTTACTTTACTCATTATTTAATTGCTCTTATACATTACCATTATCACATTGTAAAGTGATTTAGAATATATGCTGTATGTTCTATAAACATTATAATGATAGTAAAAATTATCTTGTTTTGGTATAATTGTTCATTTTTCCATTCGCAACAGTAGAGCAAAATTTATTTTACTCTTAAATGTCATCTTGTTGGTCGTGAGGCGCATGGTTAGGAATTATGGAGAAAACAACATAGCAGAATATATTATAAAACTGAAAAATTCTTTATCACTTTTCCATGACAATTTGTCATAAACTTGGCATTACGAATTATTCTTTTATTAAGATAATTCAAACACAATTTAATATCCTATTCTGATAAATATATGAGATGTGCAGGTTACATTGTTGCGCATATATTTGTAAAATATGGACACCATACTGAATAATTTAAGGTGCAATATTTCTTTCGGATTAATAAGAATACATTTGGTTATTATAAAAAATGTAAGACAGTCATGTAGAAATCCTAATTAGTATAGTTCCAGCTGGTTCCGAGGATTTTTACTGTATGAATTCGTATTGACTTATGGCTCTGATGAATTGCTATTGTGGCAGACAATGCTCATTTCTCTAAGGACTTACCATAGTTGGGAAATCTGATTGATTTGACTGAGTTAAAAATTCTAATACTTATGCATATGTAACTTTTTCAGCACAATATTGCATGCTTACCAGTAGATCATACAAGCTTAATATGGCTGTGTCCTTTTGACCACGTGGAATATACTGAGTGATAACTTATGCCCGTCGAGGCCTGTAATGAAAACAAGCACTAGTAGTGGATACAATGCAGTGGTTATGGTGCAACTGCTGCTGTGGTTATGGTGCTAGGAGTGCACTGGCATCCTCCCAGTGTAATCTGTCAAAACATTTCAGAACAATTTGACATCTTACCTGGTTCCTGACAGACTCATGCAGCTTAAAGTGATTGCCCATTCGTAAAACTGGCTTGGAAACAAACATACTCTTTCCAAGCAAATTTAGTTCATAACAGCTTGATTTGAAGATAAATATGTAGTGGGATGTAAGAATAGTAAAATCGAAGTAGGAAAAAGTCCAGAAAATGAGTTGGTCATTCTGTAGCCAGTGTTTCACTGTATATGATGAGTAATGTACCTAGTATCTCTGTACAATTATACCAAACACTGGTGTTTAAATGCATCATTTTTATAGTGCAGCTATACAAAGTTGATTTATTGTTTTCCTTTCCCTCCAAAAAATCCACTTTCTAGCTATTAACTTCTCTTTTATATAATAAATGTAATGGAATGTTCGCTGCATTGTGAGTCATTCTATACATCCTGTGTCTTAGTTCTACTGACATGCATTTGATTGATGGATTCGATGGCAGTGCAAATACATGTGTGACATCACGCTTGTAGGTGTCGCTGAGCCTTGACAATCACTAAGTTTATAACTATTGGAAAGTAAACAATATATCATTCTTAAGTTGAAATTTCTGATGAAGAAGAAATGCAATCTTTTGTATTTTATCATACCACACTACCAGTAGTGTATTTGTTATATACAATAAGTGGTTGCGCCTTCTTAGCCTGTTACAGCTATTTATGGTGTGCATAAAACAAGTAGATGGGTATTGTGGCAGTAAAGTATGTAGGAATATCAGCAATCATAAGCTTATTTATCAACAAATGCCTGTCTAAGGGGGTTTTAAGGGAAGCTCTGTGTGCCAAAACAACTTTTATTCAATGTTTGTTCTTGGCTTAAATCATTATTTCATTTTTTTTACATTTTCAGTTTAAAAAATGTTTTGGCATGTTCTACATCTTGATCTTGTCCCACTTGCTCCAATTTCAAATACTTTCTTCTGGGCACCTTTGTACATGATGTCACAGCTCCCCAGGCCCTCCTTGTTATTTATTTTTTAGTAAAAGCTATGCTATTAGCAATATGCATTGAACAAGTTAGTACAACTTAGCACAATATATGACCATGTTAGAATAGTGTTAACATTGCAACTCTGGGGTATATTTGGTGTAGCTCTCATTTCTAAGTCAGTCAGACCTCCCTCTTCTCAGTTAGCTACTCCTCTTGACTCCCATCTCGGCTCTCCTTCCTGGAAGTCAGGTGCCCTACCCACTTCCCTACTCACCTTCCAAGGTCCTACCTCAGTTGCTTTCTTAGACAATAAGCTGCTCTCCTCATGCCGTCCAGACTCATGACTAAGGCTCTGTTGTGTGGCAGCATGGTATGAAAGGCAGAGAATAAGATGAGACCCTTAAAGCAGCACAGTCACCGTCTGGGGATTTTTGCAGAATTCACAGACACCCGACAGTGACAATGCCACTGGGGGTCCGGTGGCCAGGGGGGAGCAAGTAAAGGTGAGATTTACTTACCTAAAAATGGTAATTTTCCTCCGGCTGGTCCTCTTCAGCTCCTGGCGCTTCAGTAGTATTTCCAACTTTGTCTCTGTGTATATTGACTTAGTTGGAATTTCAGTGAAATTCCAAAACAGTCAAACGGGGTATTTCATAAAAATTCTATCTTTATGAAATACATATTTTTTTATGGGGGAAGGAGAGAAAAGAGGGCCTGTAACGGTGTGTGATGGCAGGGGTTGACAGTGCCTCTTTAACAGTGTATAACAGTGCAGCCCCCTGTTTTGACCTTGGGTGATAGCAACACAGATGATATTTCTCTCTTAGCAACTATCACATTTCTGAATTTTGCAAAGAGAGACAAATAGCTAAACCCTTCAATGCTGAGATGTGAAGATGTCCAACAGCTCGTATTTCACAGACCAGAACAAGAGGCTACTAATCAGTTACTTCCTGGAATGGGTGGAGCTCAAGGCTTGGTAAATTCACGTCTGTGATTATGCTCTACAAAAGCTTTAAAAGGGAGTATCTTAGTTTATTTCAAAATTTTCATTTTATTTTGACATCAGCCTGTTTCAGGCATGTACCAAATTACATGGCAACTTCATACTAGTGTGTAAACGAACCATGCCATTGTCTGGAACCAATCCTAACGGGTTAAATAGTGATGATTAGGAAGTAAAAAAAATGGTGGTGTCTATTAAGTCAAAGTTGAGGATATCTTGGCATTGTGATATCATGCTGTGTATTGATCAAAGTTTATATATTTAACAAGGATTTGTTTATTATAGAAATATGTTACAGTGTATGAAAGAGACATATTTACCATATTTGAGGATTCTTAAAGTGGCATAATATGCAAAACTCCTGATGTTGACTGCCTCACTGGCAGTGTGCTGGTCGAGGGATGCAGGGAAAGATGAGCTATACTATCTTGAACCTTCCCCTTCCCATTGCCAAAAAATGTACTCAGGGCATCACTGTAACACCGTAACATAGGTACGGTATGTATTAAAGGTTTTTACTTTCTATGCTTTTCAGATGAAGGTTTCCTTTCTTAAGCTACTTCAGTAACAAAACCGTTTTGATCATAAATACTACTGCACATATAACTGGCAACAAAAATGATCCCATAATATAATAGGGTGGAGGGTGCATCCTTTGAAGAAGACGGAAGTCGAAACGCGTAGTGCTTTGCAATTTTTTATACTATTTGTCTTAAAAGTATTTCCAATAAATTCTTTTATACTTTACCACTTGGTCGTTTTGGTGTGACCGGAGGAATATTAAGAGAAGGCTTAAGCTGATCCTGGAGCTGATCCTGTTGGAGTATACAGCATACAGGAGTTCTGAAGAGCCTACACAGTCAGAGCCTGCTAAAATAGGCTCTGTTTATCGTGAGTGACCCAATACCACCATTACTTATACTCATTTCTTCATACAGTATTATGCTATGTGCATTCTGTTTATGTTTTTTCTAGATTGATTCGGTAATCTGCCGAGGGATCTAATGATGTACAGATATAAGTATTTTATGTCTATATATAGCACCCCCCTCTATATATATTTTTCTTTCTTACTGTAGCGTTACTCACCTTTCCCAGGGGCCGGCCGCGGTCCTCTCTTCAAGCCGCGCGCGGTCCTGCGGCTGCACGAACCGCGCGCGGCTCATCCGACGCTTCAGACAGGAAGGCGGGCAGTGACCGCGAGATGCGGTCACATGTCCCGCCTGAATCTAAGAGCGCGCTGCGAGTCTCGGGCGCGCTCTTAAAGAGACAGTGGGAGCCTAAATTGCCAAAAGGCTCCCATTGGCCCCTGTCATCCCACACACCCCATACACTTACCTTTTGGGGGTGTGGAAGTGACAGGAGCCAATCACATTAGTTTTTAACCTATTTATACTTACCCTTTTCCCTTAGTTCCTTGCCCTATCGTGGTTTCTGTTTCAGTTCCCTTTAGCGCTTGTTGTGTTCAGTTGTGTTCCTCCGTATTTGACCTTGGCTTTGTATTCTGACTTCGTTTTCGCTTTATCCTTGTCTGTTCTGTTTGCCGGCTTGCTGTTTCCTGTGTACCAGACCCCGGCTTGTCCTCGTTTACGCTGTCTCTTTGTGCCCTTGACCTCGGATTGTTCCTGACTCTGTACTTCTCCTATATACGTCGAGTCCGGCCATTCTAAGGTCCGGTAGACGTATCTCTCCTCTGTTCTGCCTTCTGTTTAGCTGGATCCTGCGTGGAGGGGTATATTCTCGTTACACTTACAGGGAAAGAAGAACAGACCACACACCTTAGCCAAGAGCAAGAAACCGCAAAGAAAGAAGGTGACAGGACCCAATATGGCACCCTGCCGAAAGTCTACAGCGCACCTGGGAACTCTTACACATGGGACTGAACTGCTCCACATGACCGCACCGGCGCCCAGAGGCTTGAAACGCCTTGCTGAACTACAGGACTGTGTGGTGCCCGCAGCAGGCATTAGCTGACCGAATCTAGGGCAAGCACCATGAGGGCCCACGACCCCTCTTAATTTTATGTACCCCCTCTCACGCACAGCAATCAAAAGAGAACTGAGTTAATGTTTATGTTGTGGTGCTCTATTGCCACACGCTGTCTAGTGGAACCGGAGCCTACATAAGCTATTTAACCTGATGTTTCCGGCTTGATATCCCCTTTCCCTCTGCTTTTCCCTCTTGATGTAACCTAGAGGTATCTTCCTGGGGCAATCACTCTACTTATTATTAGCAATACGATTTAACTTGTTTACTAGTAATATGTATACTCTCAAGCAAGGTTAGCTATTGTGTTAAGTTTAACCGTTTCGACTCATATCTTGAATCTCGCTTAATTTAAGCACCACATGCTATAAAGAATATTAGTCTTAGCTTTGCTCTTTCAATGCAGATATATATAATCACTCTACATTGTGCATATTCTGCAGTTTAATCGACCTCGGCATAGAGCTAATTCTATGATATATTGTTACTATCTACTCGTGTTCACTACTCTTATTAATAATACGACAGGATGTAACTCATTGACAAGCGACATTAACCTATAACAATGGGCACTGTTTCTAATGACTACCAATGTTCGAAGTTATGCTTACTCTAGCTGCTGTGGCATTGTAAGGTTGTGTGTCATATCTTTGCATAAATAAAATAAGGAATTAAAAAAACAACATAAACAGTTTATATTATTGTAATGCAGAAATTGTAAGACAAATAAATCTCTGTATACAATGTGAACGGGTCAAATCAAAACTGAAATGTATTACAATGGTTGCCACTTGTTGTAAGAGGGATAGTGTATTTGACTATGCCTGTAGCATTGGAGTGAACAAAACAAAAAAAATCATTTCATGAATAATTTAAAATGTAGGCGATATCTAGGCAAACAGCTGCTTACATTAAATATTCCTACACCTCATTAGTCCAAATAATCATGTTTTCTATTATTTTGTAACCTAAATGTACGCCGTGTTCTTTGCTTAACATACACACGAAGGGTTGGAAATCTAACTGTAGTTTTGAAAACTACTCCACCCAGTGCCACATATGTTTGAGTTGCAAAAATGCCAAGGCACCTTGCCATAAATATAATTACTGTTTGCACTGTATTTAGCTTATGATGAGAAAGTATAATGCTATTTCAGTTTTCGATCTTTAGAAAACATACATATGGATTATCTGGCTAAATATAATTCATTAACTCCACTTCGATATTCGTTTCATTTAAATGTTTCAGGGTAATGATGCCATATTTAGGTAAGTTAGCACACAAACCTATTAATAGTCATGAGTCAGGACTCCTTTAATTTTTGCACACATGCACCTGACTGCCTAGGATTAGTGGGAGTGAGATGCCAGAAGACCCGAGGAAAACAAACAACACCATCTCTGTCCCTTATCCCCTCTCCAATCATATAGATAACTATGGAGGGACAGGACTGATAAAGGGACAATGTTAGCACCAAAACAACTTTAGCTTAATGGAATGGTTTTGGTGTATTTAGGAGATAAATCACTTTAGTTATGTCACCTTAGCCACAAATCCCCTGGCTGAGATTCAAACAGTCTCCCTGTTCATTTACTTAAAAAATATCTAACATTTGTAACCTCCCTTATTGCACAACATGTTTTTCTTTCTTAATTTAGTATTTCATATTTTCTGCTTTGTTAGTTGCTTGCAGGAGCCTCCTGTGTAATTTGCTGTAAGATCTGTTGAAGATGAAACCATTTTTCCATAGAGGTTGTATAAGCTATATCTATATATCAATATGTTTCTCTAGATTTTCCTATGGCTGGGGGTAAATCCATCTATGTGCCATTGATAGACTACACAGATGTGTATAAAGGTCTTAAATGGGCAGTTTAAGAACCGTAATCACTATAACCCATTGTAGAGGTTATGGTGTTGATAGTCTCTTGGTGCTGACCCCGGCTCTTGATTAAACAATTTTTGAGTGATTCTCGGGAGTCCATGGACTGGTCACCTATTCAGCTATTGCTAATGTGGCATTTCCACATTCCATAATGTAATGTTCATCCATATTTGGATGGTATTGATAGGCTGAGCATGTCAGCTGACGTTATCATCATATCAATGGTGTCCACATATGGAAAAAAAATATATTTACAATATAATGAGCTAAAACTGTGCTGCTGGTAGTTTTTTTTTTTTAAATGGCTTGAAAGAGTGCAGAGTGCAAATACAAGCCAAGGCGAGTGCATTCAGTTGACACATTCTGTCACATAAGCCCTAATTCACTTCCCAGTTAATAACTCCCGCTCACATACCTCCAGTCATTACCCACAAAATGTATTCTGTTAATTGACAACTACAAGCCATTTTTGTTTTAGTCGTATTTTAGTGATCTAAATTGTTTTAGTCGGCTAAATCTCCATTAGATTTTACTCGGCACAACTAAAATCTAATGGGTTTAGTTAAAGCCTCGATCTGTTTCTTTTGCCCCTTCCTCAGCCCCTCTGTGTATCTTTCTGTTCTCCCAGACCCTCTAGGTGTTTCTTTTGCCCCTTCCTCAGCCCCTCTGTGTATCATTCTTTTCTCCTAGACCCTCTAGGTGTTTCTTTTGCCCCTTCCTCAGCCCCTCTGTGTATCTTTCTTTTCTCCCAGACCCTCTATGTGTTTCTTTTGCCCCTTCCTCAGCCCCTCTGTGTATCTTTCTGTTCTCCCAGACCCTCTAGGTGTCTCTTTTGCCCCTTCCACAGCCCCTCTGTGTATCTTTCTGTTCTCCCAGACCCTCTAGGTGTCTCTTTTGCCCCTTCCACAGCCCCTCTGTGCAGAGTTAATTTTGGCGGCAAATTTCAATTGTTTTAGTCATAGTCTTTTGACCAAAAAACATTTACGTTTTAGTCGTATTTTAGTCCTCTGAATTGTTTTAGTTTTAGTCGACTAAATCTAAAAAATCTTAGTCAACTAAAATTTGACTAAAATTGTTAGTCGACAAAATTAACACTGCAGAACACAACAAATAAATCCCTCCTTGACCTTTTTTTTTATAAGCTGATCAACCTATTGCTGGATGTCCTTTCACATCTGTTATGATATTAATTTAATATTAAACCAATTAATACAAAACATTTATTGGATTTTAATACACTGCTAAATTAATGTATTTTGTGTTATAAGACTAGATAAGACATCTGAGTACAAAAGAGCATTTAATGTGTCTGAGGTTACTCTGCAGGCTTGTGGTTTAATTCACGATTTGCTTTGTTTCCTAACAAGATCATTACCAACATTAAATTTACAATGAACAATTTTTCCACAAGCCTCAGATTTTTCTGTACAATTTATAATGCCTAAGACTAGATAAATGAGCCATTACAACATAAGGGATAATATTCAGGAATTCATTGGGAAGAACTTAGTTATTAGCAATAATCAGCATGGCTTTATGAAACATAGGTCATGTCAAACTAACCTAATTGCATTCTACGAAGAAGTAAGTAGAAGTATAGATCAGGGTGTTGCAGTGGATGGCTCCACACCATAGGTTAGTCTTCCAACTACAAGAAATTGGTCTAGATGAATATTCTTGTTCTTGGGTAGAACATTGGCTTAAAGGGAAACTCCAGTGCCAGAAAAACAATCCGTTTTTCTGGCACTGGAGGGTCCCTCTCCCTCCCACCCACCAATCCCCGGTTACTGAAGGGGTGAAAACCCCTTCAGTCACTTACCTGGGACAGCGGCGATGTCCCTCGCCGCTGTCTCCGCCTCCGCGACGCTCCTCCTAGTGATTACGTCGGCCGGTGGGCGAGACTAATCTCGCTCACCGGCCGAGGAGACCTAATGCGCATGCGCGGAAATTCCGCGCATGCGCATTACGTCTCCCCATAGGAAAGCATTGAAAAATCATTTCAATGCTTTCCTATGGGGTTTTGAGCGACGCTGGAGGTCCTCGCACAGCGTGAGGACGTCCAGCGACGCTCTAGCACAGGAAACCTGTGCTAGAACCCAGGAAGTGACCTCTAGTGGCTGTCTAATAGACAGCCACTAGAGGTGGAGTTAACCCTGCAATGTAAATATTGCAGTTTATGAAAAACTGCAATAATTACACTTGCAGGGTTAAGGGTAGTGGGAGTTGGCACCCAGACCACTCCAATGAGCAGAAGTGGTCTGGGTGCCTGGAGTGTCCCTTTAAGGATAGAGTACAAGTTGTCATTCATTGTAAATTTTCAGGGTGGACAAAAGTGGGAAGTGGTGTCCCTCAGGGTTCTGTTTTGGGACCACTTCTATTTAACATATTTATAAATGATCTTGAAATAGGCATTGAAAGCTATGTATCAGCGTTTGAAGATGACACAAAACTTTGTAAAGTAATACAATGTGAGCAGGATATTGCCTTGCTGCAGAGGGATTTGGATAGATTTGGAGACTGGGCACTAAAATGGCAGATTAAATTTAACATTTAAAATGCAAAGTTATGCACTTGGGGGTCAGGAATGCACAAGCAACTTTCTACTTAAATGGTAGTGAATTAGGGATAACCACACACAAGAAGGATTTGGGTATTGTTATAGACAACAAATTAGGCAGCAATATGCAATGTCAATCTGCAGTTGCTAAGGCCAGTAAGGTTTTGTCATGCATAAATTCTCAGGATGAAAATATAATTTTGCCTCTTTATAAATCGCTGGTAAGACCACACCTTGAATATGCTGTGCAATTTTGGGCACCTGTTCTAAAGAAGGATATCATGGCACTAGAAAAAGTGCAGAGACGAGCTACAAAATTGATAAAAGGAATGGAGCATTCTAGTTACGAAGAAAGGTTAAAAAATGTAAGTCTCTTTAGTTTGGAAAAAACGGCGCCTGAGAGGGGATATGATAACATTATACAAATATATTCGCTGCCAGTACAAACCATTATCTGGAAATCTATTCATAAACAGGGCAATGCATAGGACACGAGGTCACACATTTAGGCTGGAAGAAAGGAGATTTCATCTAAGGCAAAGAAAAGGGTTTTTTTACAGTAAGAGCAATAAGGATATGGAATACTTTGCCTGAAGTGGTGGTTTTATTAGAGTCCATACAGATGTTTAAACTGCAATTGGATAAATACTTGCAAAAAGATAACATACAGGGATATAGTTTCTAATTAGTGGTGTAATAGCTGCTTAATTCAAGGAGATGCAAACAAAAACAACAATATATGTGAACACAACCCAGTGAAGAAAATATATATATAATTTGAAGCAAACCGGGACTTCCCTTTATATTTTAGGTGAAGTATCCAGGTGAATCCCCGAAGACTTCCTCTTGTCTTCAATAGATTTGTGCAAATAGAATAGTGGACAATTTGCTAAATACAGATACAATAAAGAAACATAGCGTTTAACTGTGTGGGGACTGGTACTAATATGTAATCACAATTGGTCACTCACAAATTTATGGAGTTAAAACAGCCTTGAATGGTATCTTTTCCTTCAGTATCCAATGTATTGTCCCTCCTCACATATTCATCAGCGAATGGATGTATATATCTCAAAAGAGAAAAATATATACAAAAATGTAGTGCACTTCCAGAGTATAATAAAAAAGTATTTAATGACTTACATTCAGGTATAAAACAAACAGCTTGTCACCATAAAACGTCCTACGCGTTTCGTCCTAGGATTGGACTTCCTCAGGGACTTGGTGCAATAAAGTGCAGTAAAAGATAAAAAATATTTTTAAAAGATAAAATATTTTGAATTGCTGCTATTATCTTTTACTGCACTTTATTGCACCAAGTCCCTGAGGAAGTCCAATCCTAGGACGAAACGCGTAGGACGTTTTATGGTGACAAGCTGTTTGTTTTATACCTGAATGTAAGTCATTAAATACTTTTTTTATTATACTCTGGAAGTGCACTACATTTTTGTATATATTTTTCTCTTTTGAGATATATACATCCATTCGCTGATGAATATGTGAGGAGGGACAATACATTGGATACTGAAGGAAAAGATACCATTCAAGGCTGTTTTAACTCCATAAATTTGTGAGTGACCAATTGTGATTACATATTAGTACCAGTCCCCACACAGTTAAACACTATGCTTCTTTATTGTATCTGTATTTAGCAGATTGTCCCCTATTCTATTTGCACATGATTCAAGGAGATATCTGACTGCTATTTTGGGGTCGAGAAGGAATTTTTTGCTAGTTTGTTGCAAAATTGGAGCGCTTCAGACTGGGTTTTTTGCCTTCTTTTGGATCAACAGCAAAAACATATGTGAGGAAGGCTGAACTTGATGGACGCAAGTCTCTTGTCAGCTATGTAACTATGCAACAGCAGAAGAGGGTTTAAAAGACAACAAAATGCATGGATAAAAAGCTGGAGTCATTTTAATAAGGGTGGAAAGTCAGATTTGGTTATGTGAAATAGAATTATGATAATAGCAAGGAACTAACAAGAGATAGTTTAGGGTTCAAGATGTTGTAGTGGCATATGACTTGTTAAATATCATGAGGATTATAGCAAATTAATAACAAGTTATGCTTTTAGCTGTATGAATGGTTTGATGTTTCTTTCATAGGGACCACATTTATTGAATATGCAGTTTTACTTAACGTGATAAAGCAGGTGAGATTGTGAAATGGTGCTCACTCACTCCTTCACTACTACATACACCCCAGGAAGAAGAGATAAAAACCAATGTTCAGACAAAAATATAGTAACAGCAAGATGGTTGAAACAAGAATGACTTATGAGCTTTGAGGCAGGAGAACCGCATCCCTCAGTCAATCAAAATAGAATCATGTCTATGTCACAAGAAGGGTAACTTGATAAACCTCCCAAATCGTTTTTTCATAAAACTCTAATGAAATTTATTAAATAAAATCGTTGTGTCTAAATGAATTTGCTGCCAGAACTACTGTGTTTTTTCTAGACAATCAGTATATATTCCCTTAGCTGTGAGGAACTACATATAGCAAAATCCCCTGGATGTTGGGCTAAGGTAACATCCCCAGGACATACTTGGAAACCAGAGTAATGTGAATGTACCTTTCCTGGTTAAGCAATGTTATTAATTATTATTATCATTATTTGTGTGTTTAAATATATGCTCTAGTTCTCGAATGAAGAGGAGGGCTAGGTTTTCCTAACAATCCTAGATGCAAACTCTCCAACAGTAAGTAGTTAAGCATTGAGTGTACCTGGAATTCCGTTAAATGCATCCCAAATGTGCACTGTTCTGAATGTGGCTTCCACATATATTGCTCAACTATAAATGAAATCTCTGTCAGCTCAGCTATTTTGTCCTTTTCCCCCCTAAATTTGCAATTTTCTGGTGAATTCCCCAAAACTCCTTATGTAGTATATGTCTCCAAACATCTTCAAGTAACTTTCCTGAACAGTACATTTAGCTCCTTATCAATCTCTGTCTTTTCTAATAGGGATTGTGGGTCACCTGAATTTGGAATATATATATATAATGGGAACATGGTCTGTGGCTCAGACTTGGAGGACGGTTCCTAAGACTTGATGTACCGGATCTTACCAGAGCAATATTTTAAATTACTTATAAGATGACACATCACTCCTTTCAAAATCTATAATCTGATAGTCAAATCCCCTGTGTGACAGACAATAATGTCCACGAGGAAACGTATATGAAATGGTTCCCATTTTTTTGAAACAATTCTGCATACATACCAGCATCAGAAACTGAATATCCCCCATACAAACACACAAACCAGATTCTTTGGTATTTTTGTTTATTAAGCATAAAACTAAAATATTCTGCTGTTCAAGATTAAACTTTGCTGTTAAAAGAGCCTCTGCAGAGTAATATAAATGTATTCATTAAGCTGTGATTTTCCTGAAATTACATTTAAATTGCACAATTTATGCAAAAATAACTCTAGCCACAACTTGACAATGTTAGGCATAGTTTTACATTTTGGATTTAAAGGGGAAATACATAGACAATGTTAATGTTTATGAAATTGATTGTACCATGTATACAATTGTTTTTGTTTGCTTTATAACAAATACTCTACTAGATTTAATATACTGCTATAAATATATTCATACTTTTAGCCTAAATAAAATAGAAAATATACATAAAAGCATTGATATCAGTTCAGTAAGATTACAATTTCGCTGATTAAAAAGTAAGTTACCATTATTTAATTACAAGCTATTATTTAAAAGCCTAGCTAAACTGCACATTCCGGTTATTATACTGCATGTTCAATAGTAATCTTTCTAGATTCCCAAGGTCAGTCAGCTAGATAGAAATTTTGGTTTCATGCCATATATTCATTGTTCTAAAAACGCTTATTTCATCATATCTGAAATAGCTCAGGGAACAGATGTTATGGGGATCAAATCCTCCTGTAGGTTTAACACTATCTCATTGGAGTGGTCTGGGTGCAGTAGCCCTATTCTTTTAACCCCGAAATCTTGAAGAAACTCCAATGTTTACGTTGTAGGGTTTAATTTACCCCTAGTGGCTATCTCCTTGATAGCCACTGGAGGCGGTCCGTAAAAATTTAGCAAGTCGGTAGAATAACGCGGAAGCTCATAAGAAAGCACCGCGCATGTGCGTCAGATCCCAAGTGTTCCTTTATGAGAAGCATTGGATTGGACGACGGATGATGTCACGGAAGGTGAAAAGGTGAGAAGCGAGAAGGGAACCTTGCTGCTGGAAAAATGTGGGTCAAACCCGTTATTTTGTTAATTATAATTGATAAAAGGTCATTGGGGCTGCGTCTAACTTTGGACAGGGACACTATAGCGTTAGGAACCTATGGAAAGTGCTTGTTGTATTTCTGGTTTCCCATGATGTCCGCACTTTACATCAGAACGAGGGCTGCCATTTATTTACTCTCATATGTAGATTTTTTTGGTCAGTGACCATGATTTAGGTTTCAGCTGTATTCTGACTAGAAGGCACCAAGCAGCCAATAAGAATTAAGTTATTATTTGATTTTCTTTTTATTCTCTTGTGTCCTCCTGCAAACTTTATCTAAAGTTCAGAATTTCTTGCAACAGTAGGATGCAGGTCAGGCAATTCATATAATCTTTACATATATATCTGTTCTTCTTAATTCACAATTCCTTATAACATTTATTCATACTAAGGCATTACTGGCTCTTCATTTGGTATAAAAAAAAATCAAAAACAAGACAAAAATCAATAGGGAATAAACAAAATATATCTGTTTCTAAAATGGCTCAGAAGGTTTAAGAGGAACACTTCCCTGGAGAGGGATAAATGTCAACTTATCTTCAATGGAACTCATTATGCCAGGAACAATACAAGCACCCATATGACCCTTCGCCTCCCCCTTCTTCCTGTCTGCAGGGCCGGCGCGTCCATAAGGCGGCACAGGCGGCCGCCTTAGGGCGCACGGGCTCTGGGGGCGCAAGATTTCAGTGACCGGCAGGAGGGAAGCTCTCCCTCCTGCCGGGCCACCATCTCGGCCCCCGGTGCGGCGTGCGGCTGTGCTGAGATCAGATGCGGCGAGGGAGCTCTAACCTCTCTGCTCTGCTCCCTCTCGCGCTGCCTGTCTGCTGATACCGCGGGAGCCGGAATATGACGTCATATTCCGGCTACCGGGGTATCAGCAGACAGCCCGCGAGGGAGCAGAGCAGAGAGGTTAGAGCTCCCTCGCCGCATCTGATCTCAGCACAGCCGCACGCCGCCCAGCAGCCCCACTGGACCCCAGGGAAGGATTCCTCATCCACACCAGCTCTCCAGGTAGGGAGGCTGGGTGGAAAATATGTATTTGTAAAATAATTAGTGAGTGTATGTGTGTGAGTGTATGTGTCTGTGTGTGTGTATGTGTCTGTGTCTGTGTGTGTATGTGTCTGTGTGTGAGTGTATGTGTCTGTGTGTGAGTGTGAGTGTATGTGTCTGTGTGTGTGTGTGAGTGTATGTGTCTGTGTGTGAGTGTATGTGTCTGTGTGTGAGTGTGAGTGTATGTGTCTGTGTGTGAGTGTATGCGTCTGTGTGTGTGTGTGAGTGACGGCGTGTGCGTCTGCGAGTGACGGCGTGTGCGTCTGCGAGTGACGGCGTGTGCGTCTGCGAGTGACAGAGTGTGCGTCTGCGAGTGACAGAGTGTGCGTCTGCGAGTGCGTCTGTGTGTGTGCATGTGAGTGTAGGAGTGTGTTTGTCAGTGTATGATGAGTGTGTTTGTAAGTGTATGAGTGTGTGTCTGTCAAATCAGTGAGAGTATGTTTGTCATTGAGTCTGTGTGTGACTATCAGTGTGTCTGTCAATGAGTCTGTGTCTGTCAGTGACGTCTGTGTGTTTGTCATTGAGTGTGTGACTGTCAGTGTGTACAGAGTGTAGCGGAGCGGAGCACGGTACAGGAGCTTCTGTTTCCTGTACCTGGCCAGACTGACAGGAGGTGCTCACAGAGAGAGCACTCCCTGTCAGTTCGGCCGGGTACAGAAAACTGAAGCTCCTGTACCGCGCTCCGCTACACTCTGTACACATTGACACACCAGGAAGGGGAGTGTGACCACTAAAGGGGTGTGGGGTGCACCAAGGGACAGGGAGGGGATGGGAGAGAAACACCAAGAGACAGGGAAAAGAGGGGGGAGGGGAGAAGAACACTAAGGGACAGGGAAGGGACCAGGGAGGGGCTGGTTAAGAGGCACATAGGTGAAGATGTTTTTTTTTGGGCGGGGGGGGGGGGGCGGAAAAATGCATCTTCGCCTATGTACCTAAAAATCCAAGCACCGGCCCTGCCTGTCTGCACTTATTATTCTAAGCAGAGGAAACAAGGAAATATAGACATAAAGAAACACAAAACTTGTGTAACCCATTCACTCCTGTTTGCCTTCAAACTATGTAACATTGATTTGAAACATTGGATGCATGCCTAGCATGTAAATGTGAAATAAAACAGTAATTGTGTTAAGAGAGTTTTGATCAGGGATACCAAATATATCTTCCATTTTAGTTATTTTTTCCATTAATTCTTTCACCTTTTGCATAAAAACTTAGGGAGAAAAAAATTGTTTCAGCACAGGTGTCTAAAGTCAAACACATCACGGGGTGGCTGGCAATGTTATCCTCTCCCATGGGAGCCACATATGTGTACTGCCATACGCACATACAGCTACACACTCTCATACACACACACACATACATAGAGCTAAACACTCCTGTACACAGATTATATAACTTTGGCAATATGGTTGAGAGTGAAAATCATTATAGCTGCTCTGTGTTGCCACTATTCACCCTAAACCTAGTGAGGTCATTTGAAGTCAGTTTTATTAGCTATTATTTAGTTTAAGGATATCCAACACAATGAAATCATCTATGGAGAAAAGTAAGCTTATAAGTAAGTGCACACTTAATATTGATACATGTTGTAAAAACATTTTCCCATATAAACTTAAAGACAAAAATTGTGTAACAGATTCCAGGAAGGTGATGGAACCCATAATAATCATTGTATGTACCAGAGTCAAGATACTGTCCAACCAGTATATTTGTGGTTTTAAGGACAGCATCTTTATGGACAAGTCCAGCACTTATCTGCTTCTTTGAATCAAACTTCTAGGAAAGTAAAGATGAAAAGGAAACTGCCACTGTACAATTTAAATTTGGATTCTGATGACAAAGACAAAGATTAGCCTCGTTATCGTATAGTTATTAGCCTATTTATCCGTGTAGAGGGAAAATTTTGTAGACTTTTCATGATCCTGATGAAGAGTTTCAGATGCTAATTTCAGAGGTTACAGCTGTGCTTCAAATCTGTAAAGCAACAATGATGGATCCTGAAAAAGCCTTTCCATTTTTAAAAGCTTGAAAATCATTTTTTCCTAACCTGGAAGATGAGGATAAGTCTTGGTTAGGGAAAAAAACACACCATTACCTTGGAAGGCTAGTCTAGCCTTAAAATCTGTAATGATAGGAAGATAGAGACTTCTTTGAATGGTTTTCTAATCAGGTGCTTCTCCAAATAATGCTTTAATGGCAGGAGACTCAGTAGCCATATCCTAGTAAATATGTCTTATTTTCGATATCTATGTGGCATCACTGGTAAAGCTCTTGATGATTTAGGAAAAAAATGGGAAAATAGCAAAAAATGGGAAAATAGCTTTACTGCGGGATACAAAATAGAAAATGGAACTAGAAATTCTTTTTTAATAGATCTCCATATTAAGACAACTCGAACTACCTATTCCAGGTGCTCCTTTATAAGTCCCTCTGCAGCTCCAAGAGTCTTTACAAAGATCTTGGAAGTCTTATCTAAATTTTTTCACAAACATTGTGAATGTATTTCCTTGGAAGACTTCTTTCTTAGATTAGGCTATGCGGAACTAGAAGACCAAGTCAGGTTAATAGCACATTTCCTGCCAAGGCCGGCGCCACCTATAGGCGAAGTAGGCGCCAGACTAGGGCGCTTCTATATGTGCTGCAGCAGTATCCACGCAGCACGGCACTGAGGACCGTACTGCTACTCTGAAACAGCAATTGAGCCGTCCGGTGCTGTGTCACCCCACCCGCCGAAGCTGTATTTGAGCGTTGCTGTGGGTTACCATGGCAACACTCTGATGCATTTCCCAGCGCCGACCGGAAGGGGCTGCATTTCCCACCGTACCACCTGGGAGCCGGATTCCCGCAAAACAAGATAATCCCTCCTCTGTGCCTGAGCGATAATTGAGTCAAGAACTGTATTCAACTCAATTATCTCCCAGGCACAGGGGAGGGATTATCTTGTTTTGAATGTCGTCTTGTTACTGGGAGGGGAAAGGGCTTTTCTTTAATCACTGTTCCAGTGTGGCGGATTCAACAGGGAAAGTCCTTGTAAGGACTATAGCTCCCAGGACTGAGTGTCGTTCAGTGCCTGGGGGTGTCTAGAGTGAATTCCCCATTCGGCTCCAGGAGGGAGCGGCTTCCAGGACTAGAGCTCACAGGACTGAGTGTCGTCCAGTGCCTGGGGATTGCTAGAGCGAGTTCCCCATTCGGCTCCAGGAGGGAGCGGCTTCCAGGACTAGAGCTCACAGGACTGAGTATCGCCCAGTGCCTGGGGATTGCTAGAGCGAGTTCCCCATTCGGCTCCAGGGCCCCAGTCAAGCCACGGCGACTGTGGGCAGAAGTGCTGCGGTTTGTCCCCTGTTCCAGCTAGGAAGCGGTCCTTGGCGGAGGTACCCAGCTAAGAGTACAGGGAGCTCCGTTACATTGGTGGCAGCAGCAGGATGGCTTCCTAGTGAGTATAGAAGCATCCTGGAAACACCGGTATTGTTGGATTTATAATTGAGGGCAATGTTAGCATTCGTGCAGAACCCCTGGTTGCGGAGGAACTCAGCGAGATGGAGCGAGCTAGCCCCCGGGCAGCGTCCCCATATGTGGAGGTGTTCCAGTGGAGACTACAAGGTGCACCGGCACAGGACTATGGTCCTGTTTCAGCCGAGGATGAGCTGGTATGGAAAGATGTGGTACACCAAGAGCTCTGGCACGAGGCCCTGGAGCAGTCTCAAGCTCAAGGGAGAGAGCCTTCACAGTTCAGATCTGCGCAGACAGAGGCAAACAGTGCGGAGGTTGCCTTTACTGAAGGATCCGCGTGGATTATAGAATTCCAGTGGCTAATCAAGAAGGAAATGTGGCTGGACGAAGCATACCGAGCGCTACGGTGGTACTCGGAGAAGAAAAGACCAGAGGACGGAGAAGAAAAGACCAGAGGAGGATGACTACGATGGCCCTGGTCTACTATGGGAGGCATTGGAGGAGGACAGTGATTTCGGCAGCCCGGAGGAGTCTAGGTATTGGGACATTCAGGAATACAGTATGGACCCACTGGAGCTCCCCAGTACTGCAGGCCTGGGACCAGAAAGACAAGCAGTTCAGCACCGGGCAGCGTTACCGGGAGTTGAGACAGTCGGTCCGACTCCCCAGCGGCAGTATGGTTTTAAGGGAGAAGAGACAACTGTTCTCTCTCCCCAGTGGCAGACAGAGTTACAGGGAGAGGAGATTGTAGGTCCCTCGTCCCAGCAGCAGCCAGCAGTACTGGGGGTGGAGACTGTCAGTCCCACTACCCAGCACCAGGCAGCATTCTCGGGAGTCGAGACAGTCGGTCCAACTCCCCGGCGGCAGTATGGTTTAAAGGGAGAGGAGACAACCGGTTCATCTCCCCAGTGGCAGTCGGAGATACTGGAAGAGGAGACAGCTGGTCCCTCTTCTCAAGTACAGGAGGACCTCATAGACTAGTCCTGGGGGGAACCCCAAGTGGCAGGTGGAGATGCGACCAAGGTCTCTCCACCGGCCCTATAGGGATGCTGGGCAGTCAGCCCAGATCCCCAACTGCAGCTGGAAGTACCAGGAGGGAGGACAGTCGGTCCTCTACTCCTTAGCAGCAGCATACCATACAGGGAGAGGGGATAATTGGTCCCCCTCCCCAGTGGCAGCCGGAGGTACCGGTAGAGGAGAAAGATGCCCACTCTTCCCCACTACAAGAGGAATACCAGGAGGAGGTGGACGATTCCTCCTCTCAGCAGCAGCTGCCCAACCGGGTCCTGGGGGTAGTGAATGAGATGGCAATACCCAATGACCCCATCCGAGCAGAAGCGCTGGCATCCGGGCAGAGTGCAGCTGGCCTCTGCCCTACCGGCCCATGTGTTTTGGGACCAGACGACCCACTGTCCTACCCAGCTGTAACGCTAGCTATGGGGCAGAGCGCCGCTGGCCTCTACCCACAAAGTACCCACAACTCCATGCCTGGGAGCACAAGGGAGATCGGGGGTGACGGACAGCACCCACATAGAAACCGGGAACTGACAGGACAGATCATGGATGAGGAGGCTACCAGGTCAGACAATTGTTTGTGGGTGGGCTTCCAGACTACCTCAGGCACCGACCCACAGGAGGTTAGGTACCTGGTTAGTCTACCCTTGGGGGGGGAGATATGTGACAAATGCCCTGTGGTCTGGTCGTTTGCCACAAGCTCCTGGAGGAGCCTGCTTGCCAGCCTCCGGCCTCAGGACTATGGGCCCTGCAATATACCTTGCCCAATGCACTTTAAAAGGCTCCGTTCATGTGATCTATGTACTTTTGCACTCCAGAAAGAGAGACCGACCATTAGCCCTGATTCCCTGGAACTGTTTTGGGCATGGGACCATGTACATGGTCGGTCAAATATTTAACTTCCATGAAAATCCCAAACCTCTGAACCGATCTGGGTGATTTTTGGATATGTTGGTCACCCAGATTGGGACTATCATGGGATGTAACTTTTGAGGTTTTTTTTTTTAATGTGTTTTCAAGGTATTTGGGGGGTTTTGTAAAAGGTTTTCTGTGCCTGGAGATAATTGAATTTAATACAGTGCTTGACTCAATTATCTCCCAGGCACAGGGCAGGGATTGACCTATTTTGTATTGGAGTGTCCTGGGCCCTTGCATGGGGACCTGCATATAAGGCCAGTTGTGGCTGCCATTAAAGAGATTTGTTTTACCCTTCATGAAGTCTAGGCTCATGTTTGCAGGATTGGAGAGCTATATTCACTCTGGGGATTGCTATAATCACTATACTCTCTTGGATCACAATGATTGCTCTTGTAAGAGCATCCTGCTTCGCTCTCTGGACTAGGAGAGGTCTACCCACTGGAAGCTGGATCCTGGTCTTGGGTCCAGGGTGAGTGGAGGACAGCGAGGCCCAACCAAGCTGCGGCGGTTTGTGGGGTTTACGGTGGTCATGGTGTTCCAGTGCGGTGCTTATGGTGCTCGCAAGTACTAGGAAGCAGCGATTGAGGAGGTACCCGGTCGGGGTGCCAGGCGGTCCGTCACATATATATACTTATTTACAATATATTGTTCTTATCCAGTCCGTCCATCTCGGACCCAAGCCCTAGGCCATCAACACCCCCTCCAGAAAGGACCAGTCCACTCTGTCAAGTGCCTTCTCGGCAGCTATAGAGAGTAGTATAGAGGGTATCCCTGTGTGTCCAGCCAAGTGTACGAGATTGATAATTTTGGTGGTGTTATCCTTGGCTTCACGTGAGGGTACAAATCCCGCTTGATCAGGGTGGATCAGTCCCCCCAGGAGTGGTCGAAGCCTACCCGCCAACATCTTAGTAAAGAGTAGACATGTGCATTCGTTATAGGACGAATATGATTTCGTCCGAATTGTCTGACTTTTACGTATTCGTTTAATATAACAAACAAATGTCCTACATACAAATTATATATGAAATGAAAGGGCAAATGCTGAATGTAGTACCTTTTCGTTTCAGTTCTTTCGTCCTGTCAAAGAGATAAAAGAGAAACCGTAGTTCCTATCTACATAGAGACCAGAACCAAAGTACGGAAATACCCTTAGAAAAGTGTAAAATACTTTATTATGGACAAAGGATCTAACTATACAAATATTAAAAAGAACACTATAAATTTAGGATACAAAAAAAAAAAAAAGAACATATAGCCTCTATAATCACTGGGAAATTCCTTTATTAAGTATTAGGGCTTATTAGTAGTGGTTTATTAGCTAAATGGCTATTAAAGGAGATAAAAGTAAATTTACCACATAAGAGTCGAAGTGATGAGGATTATATTAAAGTCTAGTACAGATAAGAATAAACAGAACTCTATGGAAATAGATAGATTCTTATAGGGAATAGAAACATTGTAACCCCAAGAATCGCATGTACGGCAAAAATATGTACGGCAGCTGCATAATTAAACTTTTAAAGTATTACCCTGAGTAGCTTAATACTATGTAACACAGAGTTCTATTACAGCGGGCGATAGCTTGCAATGTAAGGTAAGAATATTTGGAAGGATGAGAAGTGCGTAAATAGGGATAAGAATCAATAAATCTCTCTCTTTCCGAAATATAACTAAATATGTAAGTAAGTTCACTCAGAATCTAACTAGGATATAAATATCTGGTTCTACAGGATATACCCAATAGCACAAATACCTCCGGATAGAGATTATATATAGATATATATATATATATAATCCCTATGTAGCACCTTAGCCACAAATTATTCCATTAGGCTAGAAAAACCTCATTAAGATACTGCCCTGTGTGGACAAATCGATTCCTACTACTTAGTAACCTCAATTGCCTACATACCACATATGCCAAATACATTTCTAATAAGAGCTGTCAAAGACTCATAATGATTTCTAACCCTGCATAGACAGGAAGATAACACCTCATCCCTGATAAGTAAATAAAGAACCTAAAAATCCAATTTCTCGTGGTCCCCCCCAAAAAATATGTTGTTGAAACAAGCTAAACTAAATCACATTGAAACTAAGTAATATAAAAATGCCCAACGCACATTTCGGCGCTAAAATACTGCGCCTTCATCTTGGGTTAGACAGGACACCAGCAAAACTACCGAATTTCGCTCTAACATAATGATAACAGTTTGTTCATTCATGTTAGGACGACATTCGTACTTTTAGTTCAGTTTGAAATTTCATTTGAATGAATGAAATTCCGATCCGATCTGTGCTGTGGCTGTAGACAGCTCCCTAATTCCCACGGTATCAGGGAGCTATCTACCAAAAACTTTACTAATACTTAGTATTGGTAATTAATCTGCCCCTACTCATTAAATCGCAAGTAGGTGCATGTCTAGTAAACAGCGAGCAGTATGTAAGGTAAGGTTTTAGAAAAAAGAAGACATCAAATGGTAATTTTTTTTTATTTACATGTTTAGTTTTATTGTGTCCCCCCCCCCCCTTTTTTTCCCCCACGCATTGTCTGACCCAATGTGCATGTTTATGGTTGAAATCTCTTTCGTCACGCCGACGGGTGGACAAACTACATTTCCTATACTCCCCATGACGCCTAATATCCTTGCATCACGTGATATTCTTCAAATCTCTATTTCCACTCAATACACTTTCGTTTTTAAAAGATGCTTTCAATTTTAGCATCTCCTACACTTATATTTTCTATTTATATTTATCCTTTGTATATTTTTATGTGTTTATTATATACTAATTCCTGATTGGCTAATTGCATTTTTGGGGCCAATTTTAATTCATTTGACCCCTATTAAACACCCTCTGCCAGGTTACTACTTTTATCCCATTTGAAGAAGCCACATATGGTGAAACGCGTAATGGTTATTTTAATTTGTGTATTTTAGTCTTTTGGTTACTTTGCTGTGCCAATACTATTTTTATTGTATTTTCTATGCACTTTTATTTTTTTTAATCTATCCTGGCATTTTGCTCTTCCTGTACTCAAAGCAATCCGAGGTGGGGATCATACCACCAACGCTTTACCAATATAACAATGTTTCTGCTCTATGCTTGTGAGTATTATTTTATCTACTTTTCCACTATTATCATAATTGAGAGGACTATTGTTGCCTTTTCTATTCCTCTTTGAAGCCTTGGATGACTGTGTTGACAGACACACTTTCTCTACACATGCTGTAAGCGGGGATACTGCTTTATGCCCTTCACACCAGTGCTGGCTATAGCTCTTTTAAATGTGAGTTTTCTACCTCTTACCCCTTTATTTTATTTTGGATTTTAGACTTATTGCACTATTGGTTGCCTCTGTCTCTCTTTTTAACTCCATATAACGAACAAACACCTTGAGACATTCTGACGCACCTATTTCTACTGAAGAGTCTACCCATCTACATTCTATCAAGTATCCCTGCGCAGCCCTACTCCATCTCTTTGTATTGCTTTCTCGATCCGACGCAGGATTTGAGGTTTCCTTCGTTTGGGCTGCTGCCTATTTACATATTGTCTGTTAATTAGTGCAGACTTCCTGTTGTATTGTGTACACCAATATATGCCTGAAGAAGTATCTAATATATTATCCAAAAAAAATAAAAATCTTCTATTTTATGCTCTATATATTTATGATTTCCTTAATTTTCTAATAGGGAATCCCTAAAGTCTGCAAGTTGTTCTATTAAAGAACAGGAAATCACTATCCAAATACATTTTCAAAATGCTGTGATCAGACCACGTATTATCAATGATTTCTATTTTTTTTAACCTTATCTACTAACATGTTATTGCCCCAAATCATGTCGATTCTCAAAAAAGAGTGGTGAACCCTGGAGTGATGAGTAAACTCTTTATCCGTGGGGTGAAACACCCTCCATATATCAAACAGGTTGTTTATATTAATTTAGAGATTTTGCTTGTTTTGATATGTATCTACTAAAAGTGGCTCCTGCTGGTATTTATTTTATCCTGAGTTGGATCTAGGATTGAGTTATAATCCCCCAAGTATATTTAATTTTATTTATTTTAGAGACCAAAATCATATAGCGACCATCTTTATCTAAAAATTGAAGATTATGCTAGCGCTAGTGTACTTATAATCTTAATTTTAATAATGACAGGAGGCGAGTATTTTGCTTTACTCTCTTTACTAAAACTCCATAGCAGTAAAGAAAGTGAATAAACGTTTTAACCAATCAAAATGCAAATAGGGAGTATATTATTTCAGTCAACAGGCTCCTCCCCCTCTTTCGGAAGCGAACATCGGAACAGGGAAGAAAATAGTCATAAAGTCTGTAACGAACATCCGTAATGGAATCCAACGGGAATGATGAACTTCTTGGGTTGATTAGGAAGAAAAAACAGGCACCAACCGGAGAACTTCCGATGCTTGGTCTTTATATGATGAGAAATATCGTTATGGTCATGCCGTAGATGTTCCAACTTCTTTCACACTTAAACTGAAAAGAGAATATGAGAAAGGTTAGGCACCGGTCTTGAAACTGTTTGTAGTCATGACAGTGATCCATCGGATTACATTGCAATAATTTAATTAGTATGTTCAGTATATAGACTACTAGTAGTTAAATAGGCTAATGACAACAGTGACTACCTTATGAACATAAGATACAAGGAGTTATGAAGAAAAACAGAAGAATGAAGAAATGTAGAGAAGTATGATTAGAGTATGAATAGAGTAGTTCCCCTCCTCCCGGGTGGGAAAATACTCGCCTCCTGTCATTATTAAAATTAAGATTATAAGTACACTAGCGCTAGCATAATCTTCAATTTTATCACATGACAGGAGGCTTCATATTTTGCATTTTTAACGCTGTAGAATCAGAGACATGGCAGCACTGGAATTCGGACGGAAATAGAAGGTGCGGAATGCAGATTCCCTAGACCAATCAGCGGAGCGTAGGATATCCGTTAAGGAGGCACCCGCCATGAAGGCTGAGGATGCTGCTGCTCCGCGTACTGAGTGGGCTCCGAATGTAGTGTCCACACCGGCTAGCGATAGTAACCATCGAACCCATCTTGCTAGGGTGGTGGAAGTGATGGGGACATGTGGTCTGACGTATGATACTAGGAGTTGACCTGATGGTGTAGACCGAAGAGGTAGGGTGGTTTCCACGTACTGTTGTAGTGTGGAGACAACACAGAGTTGCGGTTCTGTGGGGAAGAAAGGATAAAACACAGATGTGGAGTCCGTCTTAGTGCGGCGAGATATCCGGAATGTAACTCCTTCTGGAGAGATTGAGAAAGCGTCTATGTCCAGTGCTCGTATGTCTGACACTCTGCGGAAGGAGACCAGGCAGAGCAAGACTGAGTTTTGCTGATAATTGACGGAGGGAGAGTCTGTCGTTAGTTAGCCAGTCTTTTAGGAATCGGAGGATTACGTCGACGTCCCAGAATTGAGAGTATTTGGGCCCTGGGGGACGTTGTAATCGAATGCCTCTCAGGAGTCGGCATACAAGTGGTTCTTTGCCAACTGGAATCCCTTGTATGGGGATGTGGGCCGCTGAAATAGCTGAGCGAATTACATTAAGTGATCTGTAAGAACGTCCTAATGAGAAAAGGTGAGATAGGAAGTTCAAAATGGCTGAAACAGGGGCCGTAAATGGATCGAAGTTCCGTTCCAGACACCAAGTGGACCAGGAATTCCAGGCGGATAGATAGCATCTTCTGGTTCCGGGTGCCCATGAGTCCCATAGCAGTTCTTTAGCAGCCTGCGATAGTTCGCCGACTTGCCAGGAGCCCCTGAAAGCGTCCAAACCACCAGATGGAGATGGTTGTCTAGGATTAGTGGATGAGGGTTGCCTTTTGGATCTGTTAGAATGTATTGATGATGAGGTAGTAGAAGGGGATCGTGGCATGATAGAGCTAGGAGATCTGGGAACCATGGTTGTCCCCTCCATAGTGGAGTGATGAGTACTAGTGAGGTTTGCTGATTCTTCAGATAGTGTATGGTCCTCGCTATCATGGCGAAGGGAGGGAAGGCGTAGGCTCCTGTGATCGGCCAAGGTTGTAGGAATGCATCCACTGCTGCGCTCTCCGGGTCCGGGAGCCAGCTGAAGTATAATTTCGTTTGTCTGTTGTTGCGGGACGCAAACAAGTCCAAGTGGAGTGGACCTAGGCGTTCCGCAATGCAGCTGAAGATTTGTGGATCTAGTTTCCAGTCGCTGGTGTCCCGCCAGTGGCGTGAGAACCAATCCGCTGTGAGGTTTGTCTCTCCTGGGAGGTATTCCGCCGTGAGGGAGATGTTGCGGGGTAGGCAAAAGTCGAAAATTTCTTTTGTTATTTCTGATAGGAGACGTGATCGGGCTCCTCCTAGGCGGTTGATGTAACGGACTGCGGAAATGTTGTCCATCCGGAGTAGGATGCAACAGTCCGACTTGTCCTTTGCTAGGCTTCGGATCGCGAAAGACCCGGCTAGGAGTTCTAGGCAGTTTATATGTAAGTTGAGGTCCTGGGATGTCCAAGCACCTCCTGTCGATATATTTTCGCTCGTCGCTCCCCATCCCCAGAGGCTGGCGTCTGATTCTAATATCATGTCGGGAGCTTTCCCGAAGATGGCTCGGCCGTTCCATGCTTCCATGCTGTCCAGCCACCATCTGAGTTCGTCTCTGACTTCCTCTGTCATCGGGACCGGCTGATCGTATGAGGGGTTTTCCCTGAGAAAGGAAGCTTTGAGGCGTTGCATTGCCCTGTAGTGAAGTGGACCTGGAAATATAGCTTGAATGGAGGCCGAGAGAAGCCCTACGATGCGTGCGAGGGTGCGGAGTGGAATGGTGTGGGAGCGGATGGCCCTGCGTAATTCCTTGCGAATGGCTGAGATTTTTGCCGTCGGTAGCCGTAGAGTGCTGGAGGTGGAATCTATCTCGAATCCCAGAAATTGAACTGTTTGTGATGGGGAGATAGCTGATTTTTGAAAGTTCACTGTGAAGCCCAGGGATGATAGGAGATCCGTGGTGTAGCGTGTGTGTTGTATCAGTCTGAGTCTGTCTGAGCAGAACAGAAGGAGGTCGTCCAGGTATATAATGCAACGAATGCCTTGAGCTCGAAGATGTGCGACCACGGGTTTCAGCAGTTTGGTGAAACACCAAGGGGCCGAACTGAGGCCGAAGGGGAGGCACGTGAATTGCCAGGGACGGCCTTGCCAATGGAAACGAAGGTATTGTCTGCAGGATTGATGGACGGGTACTGATAGATACGCGTCCTTGAGATCCAGTCTCGTGAACCAATCCTTGTCTTGTAGGAGGTCTCTTAACAGATGTATGCCTTCCATCTTGAAATGGTTGTAAGTGACGTATTGGTTGAGTTGTCGTAGGTTTATGACTGGTCGTAGATCGCCCGTTTTCTTCTTGACTAAGAAGATGTTGCTGAAGAAACCTCGAGGTTCGGACGCGGGTTCTATCGCGCCTTTTGAGTATAGGGTTTGTAGTTCTTCGTTGATGAGAGATTTGTCTGTTCTTGAGCAGTTGATGGGACGTGGTATTTCCGTCTGTCGGGGTTGGTCTACGAAGTCTATGACGTAGCCTCGTACTGTCTGTAGGATCCATGCGTCCGCGGATATTGAAGTCCATTCCTGGAAGAAAAGAGATATGCGACCTGCTGTATGCATTGGAAGGGAAACATGAGTGAATTGGTTGCTTACCTGAGGAGAAACGTGCTCTGCCTCGAGTGCGTGGTCCGCGACCTCTGTCTGCGCCTCGTGTGTAGGAAGATGGTCGGTATCCCATCTCTGGGTAAAAGGGCTGTGGTCTTGTAGCTCTGGGGCCTGAGGGCCAGAAGCGGCTGGCAGCACGGCCCCTTTGGCGGCCAGCCCGTCCAAAAACACCCCTAGAGGGGTTTTGTCTAAAGACTCTTCTCATTGATGATTGAGCCTTGTTCAGGGATGTGTAGACGTTAACATGTCTGCTTAATTCTTTGAGAAATTGTTCTCCGAAAAGCTTGCCCTGTGCCATAGGACCTAACTCCTTGGTGCCCAACTCCACCAATTTTCCGTCAATGCGGAGAAGTGCTGCTTTGCGTCGCTCAGATGATAAGGCGACATTGGCATTACCCACAAAACAAAAGCACCTTTGTGCCCATTCCCGCACGTCATGCGCCCATTCGCGCACCATAGTAGGGTCAAATTGATCGGCTTTGGCTAGAGCATCATCAGCCAAGTACATAATTCTGGATAGTGGTCCCACCGAGTCCAGAAGTTTATCTTGAACCCCTCTAAACCCTTTTTCCACGCCTTTTCGTGGGTCACGGCCACCTCGTGACATAAAAGTTGTCATCACTTGGTCAAATTCTGGCGTGTCCGCCACGTGGTCGGGTAGAAAAGGCCTTGGGCATTCTGACCTCAAACGGTTGCGGACCGTTTTGTCCATGGGCTTTCGTAGCCAGAGGTGCATAAACCTCGCTAGGTGGTCAGGAGGTGTCCAATCGCTTGAGCGAGGGTGTCTAATTTTTCTTGGGTCAAAAAGTTTTTGTCCCAGTGGGTCAAGGATGGTGTCTTCATCCTCTTGCGGGTTATCCGCATTATCTTGGTCTTGGGGTTCTCCCATGAATGTATGTTGCGGAAAAAATGATTGGGATCCGGAGTCTGAACCCCAGCCACCTTCATTGGAGTCTGAATCGTCCGCTTGCCATTCATCTAAAATGGCCATGGGTTTAGTTTGGGACTGTTCTTCATCCGAAGAGTAGTCGTGTTGAGGATTCGTGATGGTGGCAGAAATGGGTTTAGCGCGTTTAGCGGGGTTTTTACTTTTATGTGAGTGGTCTTTTTCGCCTTTCCACTGGCGTTTGCCCGTGAGAGTTTCAGGGCTTTTGTGAGACTCTTGTGCATCAGAATCGGAGTCATGGCGGGATGGGTGGGCTTTAGATGGTTTCCTCTTGTCGGAGCCAGAGGCCATCATCTTGGAGAGGACTTTCTCCATTGAGGCAGAAACGGCCTCGTTCACCATATTTTGGAGATCTGTGGTTTGAGAGGTCTCCATGGTGTCTGGGTATATGATAGGCACAGGGCGTGGTAGAGGTCAGTCTGCTGTATTTTAGTCGATATAGACTGTAGTAATATCGCTATGCAATACCCCAGCAGGGTGCAGTAACGTAAATTTTGTATAGTAGTACAATCGGGACCCCAGCAGGGTTATTAGAATAAATAATAATAATAATAAAACCGAGTACCCCAGCAGGGTCTAGACGGTATAGTAACTGGTCAGATGTAAGCCAGATAACCCCAGCAGGGTTGTAATAAAATGATACCCCAGCAGGGTATGAGTAGTGGTATGTTGGAGATTAAGCTCCAGCAGGATAGTAATCCGATTTATATAATCACCCCAGCAGGGCAAATAGACCACTTGTTGGGATTTTAAATGTATTCTGGGCCTCACCCAGTATGACAGAGGTGGCCACAAAGCGACCTCCTTAGCAGCACAATATATAGGGCAGCACCCCAGTCAGGCACAGGTTAATACCTGATGTGCCTTTAAACAGCTTGAGTGACTGACCTCTTGTAGCAGACTGTAGAAAGGCTTGCAGTGTCCGTTGAACTTGCCGTTCTGAGGTTTCGCGGCAATTTGCTGCGGTCCTAAAATGGCGGCCGTAATCTCGCGAGACGCGGGATTAAAAATGGCCGCAGCGAGAAGGAAGCCGCGGCTGAAATAGGGCTGCGGAAAACGCGGCGGAAAATAGCCTCCGAGCGGCGGCAAGGTGGGGAAAAAAGAAGGATGCAGGGAAAAACCCAAGCAGAAAGGAGAGAGGTAAACTACCACTAGGGTGAAGTAACCCCGGTGGTACTAAACATAGGATAGATATTAGGATAAAAACGGTTTAGAGACTACAGAAAATAGCAGAACTATATAGATAATGAAAAAGTTAGATAATAAAATAGTATATATGAGGAAAAAAGGTAAATAAAACATTCACATGAGGTAAAATAAGGAAGAGCCAAAAACTCTGACCTGTCTGCGATGGAGCAGTAAAGAAAGAGGGGGAGGAGCCTGTTGACTGAAATAATATACTCCCTATTTGCATTTTGATTGGTTAAAACGTTTATTCACTTTCTTTACTGCTATGGAGTTTTAGTAAAGAGAGTAAAGCAAAATATGAAGCCTCCTGTCATGTGATAAAATTTGTATAGAATCTCTACCTGTAGAGTATTAGAGAATAGGATAGCTACTCCGCATTTATTTTTGTTACCTGTTCTTGAGGCATGAACTACCAAAGGAAACCATTTGGATTCCAATGACGTTTATTCATTAATCTCCAGTGGGTCTCCTGGAGAAAGACTAAATCTGCTTTTGCTCTTCTCAAGTGGTTTAGCACCATTGATCTCTTAAATCAGTGAGTTAAGACCCTGCACGTTTACAGATATCAATTTAACCATACTTCCCCCTGTTTAAAGTCCACTCTCTGCTGCTACACATACAACATAAAATACAAACAAAATTATCTACAATTTTCTCATTAACATAGTGAGGGCCTATTAGGACCGCTTGCTCTATTCTTTCCTGACAAGAATCTAATAAGATTCTTTCTAGATTCTTACTTTGCATGAAGCATAACTTGCAAATGAACGTAATCCCAACAGTGCTGCATGTGCACCATTAAAGAATGTTTTAAGTGTACACACCTTCATATGGCATTTCCCTGCAGATACCCAAGCATCAAGAGCAGACGGTGTTGTCCTATAAACAGAAAAGTTGTGGGCGTACGGAGTATAACCATGGGGTGAGGAAGTCAAGTTAAGTCACTTTTAGACAAGTAATACTTCAGTTTAAGAAGTATGAAAACACCATGTACTTTTCAGATTCCGAAAACATTTTTTTTTAAACATTATTACTTTATGTTCAATAGTTTAGAATGAAAAGTCAACGGTTAAACTATTCTTCATAAATGTCTTGAACTGTAGCTGGAGGGCCAGGTTTACCAAGATACAACTGTAAGCCGCTAATTGAACACTGATAGAAAATTCCGTGGATTTCAAGCAGACTACAAACCACATCAATAAACAATGGTTACAAAAGAGCAGGTTTTAATATAGACATATGAAAAGTAACAGTTTCAAAACCATAGAAAGAACAATTTCATGTATCAATGACAGCTGCTAAAATACAGCTTTGGTTTTGGCATTATAGTTTCTCCAATAGATAAATGCCAGTATTTAACAGTAACGTACATTTAATGTCCAATGGTGTTTCAGCACATGAAAGAATCTTGTTCGTTATGTACAAAGCAGTTATTTTGTCAAGGGAAGTATTATATAAAAATAAGTTGAAAATAGTCCTGTTACTTTTAGAAACCCCCTTATGGTACATAAAATATCAATTTTAAAATACTGAGTATCAGTGGGACATAAGAGATGATCTGTGGGAGCTTCTGGAGTGCAGGGAGTGTTTTGAGCTGCTTTCATGTTTTTTTGATCTGTCCTCATCCCTGTCCTTGTGACGTTTTCTGTCTGTTGATTCCTTGCGCCTACCTTCATTGGATTGTTTTTTATGAGGTTCCTTTTGGGAATGCTTACTTTTCTTTTTCTGTGAAGTCTTTTTTCTCTTAGGGGAATCTAAATTAAAAATACAAAAAAAAAAAATTTTTTTTTTTTAATAATGAAAATAAACACAAGAACCATACCTAAGACAGCTTAATGGGATTAAGATACTTTTTTTTTTTAATATTTCCATTTGAAGATCTTGTTTGTTTTGATAAAAAAAAAAAAAAAAAAATCAAAGGTGCCATGACTCCACCCACTTCACACTGACATTATAAGGGAAAGCATGGATTCCGTAGGCAAAGCACTCACTCAATACTTTCCTACGGGGAAGGCCTAATGCTTGCCGCGAATACGCATTATGTTCCCCCTCACGATGACATCTAAGGAGACGTAGCCAGCACCACGGGACTTCACCACTGGAATCGGGTCAGTGATGAGGAGGAGAGGGATACTATAGTGTTTGGAATACAAAGCTGTATTCCTACCATGATAATGTTCCTTTGAGGAATTAAAACTCAACACAGTAGGTACAACTTGCTATATAAAAAAAAAAAAAACAAAGAAAACACTGTAATAAGCTATAGTGGTTATGGTGCCTGTGGGTGTCTCTAGAGCAGTTTGTATTACCAATCTTGAAAAGGTTAACTTGATTACCACCAAACACATAAAAGGCTGAGCAGACATTGCGGGGAATCAAAGCCTGTGGCCCTATGAGTTGATAAATTATGTAGCTGTGGCCCAAAACTTTTAACTACCGGTATTTCCTGCCATATATAAAGTTTTGTCAGCTAAATGAATGTCTGTACTAAGAATTTAAAATAAAGCAAGGATTATTTTTATACCCAAAAAGATTACAAAAATAAGTACAATAGGGTATAGTTATATTAATGGATACCAAAAATATAGGTTATATATTAACGTCTTTATCCTTAATCTCAGTGATATTCAAAACATACAAAAAAATATCCCTTTACAATGCAGAATATAAACAGAATATAGCTATATACTGCACAATGCCACTCAGATTCACAGTAAATTTATGCAGTAAACATATCCCCTCCTGGAAAAATAATTCTGCGGTTGTATGTAGCAGGGCTGAAACAAAATAATTTTCAAAATGCAGACATTATGTGAGACCTTCAACCACTGCAGTATATTACCATTAAGAAGTCTCAATATGTCTACCACTGCAGTAACGTTATATATCAAATTAATCTCAAATCAGCAAGATCCCCTAAATACAGAAGTTCATGCTGTTTTATCATCTGCTCTCTAAACAATCTGAGTAAAAGGCACGTTGGATCTTTGAATTAGGCTGTGAAAGCACTTCTCCAAAATTACCAAGGCTCTTAATGCCAATATAGGAATGCAGAAAGGAGAGGGGGGGGGGGGGGGAGAAGCAATTTTTAGCATGCACTGATCAAAAATTCATACAACAGCATTTCTGCAATAATCTTTGCTCTTAAATTCTAAGAAGACCAAGATACCTCCCTAGTAAATACGATTATGACAAATGTAATAACTTGACTAGTGATTTTTAAGGACTTTGCAATTTTAAAAGAGGGCTCTCTTGTCCTTCTAGGATACAGATGATCAACAACATCCACTAGGTCAGTATTTTATGGAGGGATTTGGGGGTCTTTAGAATTTGCAAATCACATGTCTGAGGATAATAAGGAAGCTCTTTACCCCAAAAGTGACTTATAGCACAATTGTCGCTTTAAAACTATTTCTTAGAATAATAATAATTTTATGAAGTTTTAAAAAGGATATACGTTTGTTTTTACATGAAGCATATGTAAAAGAGTCAGAAAGACTAATCCTAACTTTTAGTATATGACAGGATATTTCAACCATATACATGCACCTTGGGTCAGACAATGCATGGGAAAAAAAAAAAATACAATCTCTGTGGTCCCTCCTTGCTTCACTCCATGTAGACTGTTTTAAAACACTGTCGTTCCAAAGGTGCATGTGTATGGCTGAAGGATCCGGTCATATACTAAAGATAGGGAGGAGGGTTTTTTTTTTTGGGGGGGGGGGGGGGGGGGTTTACATATACTTCATTTAAAAAAAAAAAAAATTCAAGACTTGGTTCTATTATTATAATAAAAAATAGTTTTAAGGTGACAGTTGTTCTTTAAGAAGCCCTGTATAATTACTGAAATTGGGTAAGTGGCCTTTGAGGTGAAAACAATAGAAGCCATGCTAACACCATATGCAAGTTAACAAAATCACGAGAGGTTAGGCATCTTTCTTTTGCTATTAACAAATATAAAGACAAGCCAGAGCCCCTTTTTTATGCAAATATTTACTATTAATATTTTACTATGCTAAGTGAGTTTGGACAAGGGTACGATAAAGCATATATTAAAAAAAATTTGTTACATTATACACACACACACAAATTAACAAGGGAAGGTATATTTAACTTGACGTTTGTTTCCAAGTACGTCATGGACACATATATAGATAAAATACCTGAGTCACCCCCACTGGATGAACTGCTGGAACTCGCGGAGCTAGAGCTACTGTCTGAGTCAGAAGAAGAAGAGTCTGAATCGGATGCAGAACCGTGGGATGAGGAATCCGAAGAGTCTACATTCTGCTTTTGAGTCATTATTATCTTGGGTGCATTCTTCAGATGTTCACGTAGCTCATCGCTGCATTAAATAGTAGAGAAGATGTCATTTTACCAAGACGAATAACACAATTCAAGCAGATTTAAAAAAAAAAAAAATGTATTCCAAACTTACGTTAATCCTCCAAGGCCAATTGATGTGAAAAAGTTGATAGCAAAGCGGGTGTTTTTTGGGTTGTCCATTGGCAGTAATCCTTGGAAGAAAGGCTGAAGAGTCCTAAAATACATCATTGCAAGAAGAATCATTATTAAAGCATATATTACAGAACTGTCATTAATACTACACTGCCAAAACTAGTATTCTAAGTAGGAGCTTGTGATTATATTTTGATCTTAAAAGAATATTCTGTTGAAATCAAAATAATATTTTAACCATTTAGTAGATTATGCCGCAAAGAAAACATGAATGTATTTACTTTTTGCGTGTTTTCTTTGTGGATACATGAAACATTAGCTTGAAATATCAGCAGATCTAGTATCTGCAGCTTCTGCAAACCCTCCCATTTTTACCCTAAAGAGACTTTCAGTGGAGGCAGACTGTCAAATCAGAATTGAAGGCAGGCACTGTCTAGCTAAACACCTGCCTCATCTAAATTTAGTAGAGCTAAAGGAGGCGGGACAGCTAAGAAGGTGATACATAAATGTGGCAATTTTTGCATTGAAATTGGCACTTTTATAAATTGAAAAAGCTGAAGAATTCCTTAGTCCGTTAACTCTATTTTGGCGTTGTATCGTTATCGTTGAGCTTATTCACCAATTAATATTTTGCTCTGACATGAGAAAAGCAAAACTGAATAAAACCAAGAAAAAAAACTAAACAAAATGCCAATTTAGTAATATAGTTGAGCTGCAGAATATTTTCTTCAGTATTTCGCCTTACATTTTTTTTTTTTTTTACTTATGTTGAGATTTGTACAACCAAACAAATATTATTCCACATGTTTTTGTGCATCCTAAAAATTTTTAAACAATGAATATAATATGCCCAAGATGCCGGTTTTCCTCTGCAATAAATGTATTTCTACACAATCTAAAAAATTTTTTTAACACATTAATTTGGGAAAAATTATTAATTGCACAGTACTATCTACAATATTAACAGGATTCCGTGAAATAGTCAGGAAAATGACCCATGCATGATAACTGCTGAGCAAAGGCTATGCTGGAGCCTAGCACTATTAAATAGTATAGAGGAACCTTCCCATTTAAAAATGAAGATGTAGTGTAGGTGTTGCTCAGTGAAACAGCAATAAGCTGTATTTGTATGGAATGTAACCAATGCAGAGATGGGCAAGGTGTGATGTAAATTTAAAAATAAAAAAATGACATGAGGAGTTATGCAAGTTATAATGTTAAAGCAATAACATAAAACTCAATTTTGCACACGATTCCTAATACTAAATATTACATTTTTATTTAGTATCTACCAATTTACATTCTGCCCTAGAAGGTAAAATAGTTACCGTTCAATGCTCTTTAAATACTTACAAATCCTTAAGTCTTGCATTTAGCCTCGGAAGTCCCATATATTCACATAGTTCCTGGAAGAATATTTTTACAAATATTCTACTAGAAGAGGTTGTAGTTTCTTCACTTAAATTTATACATTCTAATACCTGCATACAGGAGAAATTGGTGATAAATCTTAATTGGCAGTAAAGATAATAAAAAAACTGTAATATATGACCCATGTAACAAACTAAATGCACATGTTAAATATGTAATATGCAAGCCATATTCTACTCACCAGGGCTAAATTTGCACTTGCCTGTATACCTTTTATACACACACACACACACACACACAGACATTGGGAAAAAAATAAAGTACATTCTCTTTGAATTCTGTTTATTAGCTTCTCTAAGATCATTATTGATGTACTTCCTCCTTGGCATTGTGTTAACACACCTAAATGCTGTAGACCAGCAAACTTATAAAACTTTTGCTTTTATAGAGGTGGTCACACTTGCTGAAGATCAATGAATTAAGGGCATTTGATTAGCAGCATCAATAAACTTGTAAAGCAAACATGAGCAGCTTCGTTCATCTAAAGATTGATAAAGCTGCTCAGCAAGCACTCAGAAGTAACCGGTCACGGTTCCCGGTTCACTCCTTAGGTGATATCCCCTTGTGCAGTACCATTGATCACCACTCGCCCTGTTTGGTGCTATTTTCTAAATCTAGAAACATTAGCACCTTCAGCTGGCCCCTGTATAGTCTGGCCTCACCCTTCCTTCCTGGCCAGATCATTGTTTAATTATTCCTGTTGCAGTATAGGCATTGCACCTTGTGGCTCTGTACCCTGTGGCTCTCGCCTTGCATCCAGTGGCTCTGTAACTTGTGGCCCTGGCCTTGCATCCTTTGGCTCTGGACTTGAATCCTGTCTATTTCCTATGCAACATACCTGGTCCTGCCCAGCGTACTCTATTTAACCAAGAAGGACTGTACCCTGAAACACAGTCCACACCTCCTGTGCTTGTCCTGGGTCTACTGTATGATTTGTATTGTCACTGTATTACTAGTGTATTTTGTTCTTTGGTTACCTTGTATTAAATTTGTTTACTTCTTATAATAAAATTCCTGTCTGCATTCATTCCTTGTGGTTGTCCGTTATTTTCTCTGCATATTGGGTTCCTGTTCTTGAAGGGATTTGCTGTCATAGGTCATCACCCCTTCCTACCCTGACATAACCCAATGGTTGCAATTAGCTGGCTGAGTAGTTCTATTCAAGTATTCCTAAGAGAAAGTGTTTTCATGAGATGAACTACCTAACAACCCATTGCTTAGAATGTATTGCCTTTAAAGGAACTCTATAGTGGTAGGAATACAAACCTGCATTCGTAATACTATAATGCCCCGGTCCCTAGTTAGATATAGGTCTCCCCCCTATATTGAATAAAGTTAACAATAGAAAGGATTTAATTACTGTTCTTCATCGACAAGACTCTGTAGGTGCTTCTCACCTGCTGCTGCATCATTGAGGAGGCACAGCCAGATAGAAGCATTAGGGATCTGATGCGCATACACAGCAAGCACCATGTGTGCTTACAAGCTTCCTCATAAGAAAGCATTGTATTCAATGTTTTCTTTTGAGCTTCACGTCACATGACTAGTTTTACCAAGTCAGTGCAGTGGAAACCCAATCGAGTGGTATATGTTTTACATAGTGACATATGTTTTACATTGCAGTGTTAAAAGGAGAGGGACACTGCATCCAGGTCACTTCAATGAGTTGAATTGGTCTGGGTGACATTAATATCCCTTCAAGAAGCCCACAACATTTGTTGCATTGATTAACGATTTAATTCTGTGTATGTGCGTAAGAATCGCCAAATATAATGCAGTTTTAACATGTGTTTTGGTGGACTTTAATTACTCAAAGTCAACTATACACTCTTATAACATCTCCCAGAAGATACTCACACTCCATGGAATGGAATCTGTGTAGAGGAGATGGGCAAACATTTTTGCAACGTTTCTCAATTTGTTGGTTTCCAGTCGGTGGATGGTGTCATACTGTTCCTTGAAAATGGCTTCAAAAGATTCCATGTAGTCTTTCTTTAACAAACAGAAGCGCTGCAAAAACACACAGAATAAATTAAATTGGCAAAAACCTTATTAGCATTAAAATAACACGGAGACACGGAGGGACACACACACCACAGACCTGAGGAAGAGAAGAAAACCATCAAAAGCTTGTCTTTTGAAGGGGCACTATAATCACCAGAACAATCTCAGCTTAATGTAGTTGTTCTGGTGTGTCCTTGCAGGCTTTTTAATGTAAACACCGCCTTTTCAGAGAAATGTCTGTGTTTACATTACGGTCTAGTGACACCTTAAATGTGCAGCACTGGCATTAAGCATCTCCGCTGAGCGTTCCCCATAGAGATGCACTGATTTGCAAAGCGTAGAGTTTTATTGAGCATGCGCAATATACACCCAACCAATGCTTTCCTATAATAAATAATTGGTTTGGCTCTGGACAGCAAGATCATCAAGATATCCATTCTACATTACACACACCTATATATATCCCAAAACATGTACATTAGTATATTATTTCAGAGGAAAATACTGTGTCCTTTACTGTAATCTTCAAATTCTAAGAATAAATTCATTGATATGTAACACGAAAGTATAGCGAGTGAAAGAAAACCTCTAAATAACAAACAACAAATGAAAGACTTCATGGGTTAAAATTTAAAATGGAGCATAATCTTACCCCTGCAAGCAAGCCGAAGAACTTCTCATATGTTCTCTGCTGAGCACAGCAATCAAGGATCATGTTGCAAAGTTCTTTCTGTTTAAAAATAAAAATTAAATATTCAGTAAGCAGATTTTTATTCCACAGCTGCAGCACAATAAACTGTAGCTAAAAGTGCAGATAGGCATTTCCCATTTGTTTTTTTTTAAGTAACTGTAATGAATACAATAAAATATGATTGCGCCGGAGAGTTGTGCAAAATAGCAATAAATTGATGGTAGCGCAGTACGAGCTATGTAATATTAATCATAACTTTATATTTGGAAGCAGTTTAACAAAAGGTAAAAGGTGTAAGCACTATAGAGAATCATAGATATGTTCAATACAATAAGCACTCATAACTCATCAATTCTTACACAAAGTAGGTTACCAAAAACATTTTGCTGACTATATTAATAGAATTTTTTTTTATTTATTTTTTTTTTTTTACGCTTAATATCACTTTAATCATTGGACTTCTGTTAATGTCATTACATTTATTATTGCACAGTTTACCTCTATCATGGCTAAATGGAAAGTCCCTGATGCTGATGAAATGGAATACTGTAGTGGAGAGTCTTATTATTTCCCAACACACCAATTGCTGTATAACACATAATTGCCCAAGCCTTAGAAAGGGCATGGCATACGGTCAGTCTGAATAATCACAGGGTATCACTGCACCCTAGAACGCTCCATCACTCTAAATCACAGCTCTGACTCAGAAAGACACCGTAACCCGTTCGACGTCGGGGGGGGATAGATTAACCCTTCCAATGCTGAAAGGGCGGTTTAGGCTCTAATCCATTGCTTGCGTATCCAGTGAGGAGGAAAGGGTGTGTTCTCTAATCTGATAGATTACAATTATTATTTTTGGCATTTGTATCGCGCCAGCGTATTCCACAGCACTTTGCAATACTGATGACTTTTTTTTTTTCTTTTTTCAATTTATGTTTTTATTAGAGTTTGGATATTCATGGTATAGCTTTGCCATAATATACATGTGATAGTAAGATTTAAGCATCAGTAAAATTACAACAACAACTTAAAATTTTCTGTGCTATAGAATGACGGGTGTCGACATGACTAAGTCTACATTTTACGTCAGATTATAATAATAACAAACATCTGTTGGGGATGCATTTGAGAAAGTTTAAGTGGAGATTAGGTGAGTGTTCAGGCGGTGTCGGCTCTTGCGCTATTTGCGCCTCAGCTGGTCATCCATGCGGGGTCCGAGGGCATGCGTGCAGCTACTGTGTGGTGAGGTTTGAGAACGTCTCTTGGTCAGTTTCGATATGTACATATGTTTCACCGGACCCAGATTACTATTGGGAGTACGCTGCGACACTGTGTCTCTTTCTTCGGAGTCTGGCCCGTCAGGATCTGGGAGGTGCAGCTGGCAAAGGAATTCCTTTTGGTCGTCTTTAGATGTCAGGGTGAGCGTTTGGTTTCCCCGTGGTACCTCCAGGGATCCATCTGCTCCCCACCTGTATCTTACTCCTGCGTCTCGTAGTTGTTTGGCCGCTGGTGCTAGCTGCCTCCGTTCCGCGAGTACTGCGAATGGTAAGTCCCCATAGAGGGCCACCGTGCTGCCTTCCATTTGCACAGTGCCCAGGTCTCTTGAACGGGACATAATTGCGGAGCGGGTCACCATGTCCTTTGTGACCACTATAGTGTCTCTGGTTGCGTTTTCGGGAGCCGTTGCAGCCTTCCGGATACGAAATGCTGATACTATGGCTGTGGGATCAGTGCCTCCTTTAAGGCCCATTGTAGTCAATAGGCGGTGGATGTAGGGTAGTAATTGCTCTCCTTCTATATTGTCCGGTATCCCCCTGAGGCGTATATTCCGCCTTCTGTGTCGAGCTTCCATTGTGGTGATAGTCCGAGTGAGTTTCTGGACCTGTGAGGAGAGGGTCAGCATTGTGTCTTGGGAGTTTTGTGTCTGCTGGTCCCTTGGTCTTTCTCTAGTTTCCAGTGCTGTGAGCCTTTGTTGGATGCCCCCCACCTCTTTCTGTGTGCTTAGTATATCAGCCTTCCACACCTCTCTCATTTCTTGTAAGAGGTCCCTAATGTCTCTTTTTGTGACAGGGGATGATTCTGCCTCTGATTCTGTGTCAGGGCATGGGGGTTCAGACTCTGCTGTGGGTGAAGTAAGGCTTTCCCTTTCATCTTGGGAATCCTCCTCCTCGCTGCTGACTGCGGCCGCCATCTTGGCGGCTGCCTGTGGAGTAGGCCTTGAAAATGATAGCCTAATATCGGACATTTTGGGTGTCTCTGGCTGGCGACTTTTTTTATTTTTTCGCCCCATTTGTGTCTCTGTGCGGGTGGCCGATTTCGGGAGCCGGTTGTCGGGTAAGTGCTTACTTTAGTTTATGCCGGTACGGAGCTCCACACATTCACGTCTGTTTCTCTCGGCAGTCGGCCACGCCCCCCCATTAATAGAATTTTTAAACATTTCAGTGTAGTTTACACCTGAACTTTTAACTTTGAAATTCAAAAAGATTACATTTATTGTACGTGTATGGTAGGCTGCACATAAAGTACCCTTTAAACTCTTCTATGTACACCAACATGAACAGCGAGGATTCCACGACCCTGAGTTTGCTATAATTCTTAGATATAACCAATGTCCCTAAAAAAGGTCTTCTATTAATGATGAATGACATTCTGTTCTTAATTTTGAGATTAGCTTCTGGAGATCTTTGGATGACACTCTGGGGTTGTCCATTAGTTTTCCAAACTTTCTAATTTTAGAAACATGCACAATGTGGTTGTGATTTTGTTGTGGCCGAGTCCTTGAAAGTTGTGTTTTTTTTTTTTCTTCCCAAAAGCTTGCTAGATTGATATCAGTCAAATGTTTTTTTACAGAATTCAAAAATGATAAACTTGTGAATTTTTGCAATAGACCATTAAATGATTAAGTCAAATTACAAAGATATATATAAAAACAAACAAACATTTAGTCTGTTTATATATTTGCCAACATAAAAAACACATGGATCTTCTACTCTGTTCCTGAGAAACTAAATAAGGTGGGTTTTGTTTTGTGGCTGTAAGATATGCCCATAGACCTACACTTCTGTCTTGGATATCTATTCTTTATAAACATTCATTATCCAACAGCTTGGTCAGTTAATGCTTTTATATTAAGTCTTCATAGCAAAACAAAACAGTATGAAGATGAATTATAGAAATAACACAATCAAAACCAAGTCTACATGTGATATTAACCAAGTTAGTAAATACAAGGAATCTAAAATTAGTTTCCCGTTTATGGAAATGTTCGGCGAGGAGCACACATTTTTTAACTTGGTCTACGAAAGCCAACAAGCTGTATATAGGCTTTACAAAGAGTGACTTGTGATCACATACAGGTATCCAACATTTCCTGAATGTGTTGTAAATGCTGACAAACATATTTGTGCATGGCACAATTCTACACCTTTACGTTTGTAGTAAAATTCCTACCACACCAGACAGACTCTCTCTGCCAGTATTAAGTACAATAACTAATACAAGGAGAGGAACTGTGGATTATAGCTGCCATTAAAACAGAAAGATGCTGCTACATAAATCTGCATGTATCCAACACAATAGATCTAATCTGTACAAATAGACGGTCACATACTTAGATTTAGGATTTAAGTTTAAGAAAACTAGAGACACTTATTCAAAGGAAGGATTTGTTGTGGGAATATTTGACTTGACAAAAAAAAAATATATTTTTTTTAAACTAAATGACTACAGTTTCCTTTTTTTTTTAGAAACCTTGATTACTTAACAGGAAAACTTTTTATTTAATAAAATAAAAAAAAAATCACTAGTTTTTTTTATTTTTAGTTCAATTATTACATGCCCTGCTGGGCATGATATGTAAACTAGCACACTGCATGTTTGCAACTCTACTGATGAAGGAGAAAAAAAACACAACCAAAAAAAAAAAAAGTTATAATAAAAACAAATCTCAGGTTAACATTCCCACAGAAAAATAAACAACAAAAAAAAAAAAGACGTGAAATACAGGTGTGTGAAAAAAATGGCACAATTTTTATGCACTAGTTACATTTATTAAATATAAGACTGACCCACATCGACGGAGGGTCTACCACTGGGGGGGGGGGGAGGTCAGAACATTGGGACCCCCAGCTACTCTCGCTATGGGAGGGACTCGGCCCATCAGGGGTACAGGGTCTGTGGACCGAAGATATCGGCCTTTATAACGGCCTGGGGCGGCCACCTTTGAACACTGCCCCGCTCCATATGAGCAGAGGAGTACCTCACCCGTGGAACAAAGGAGTACCTCACCCGTGAGCTGCAACAGGTCTCCTTCTGATGGACTTGGCTGCAACCACCAAGCAGTGCCCAGCCAGGGAGTTGGGTGAAGGATCCCTGTATGAGGGACAGCCTGACTACCACACGCCGACCACTTGATATTCCAGTGGATGATCCAAACCTAAATATGTGCCCAAGATACCAATGATGCAAGCTAGAATCCAATGAGCATGTTTAATGTACTATATTCTTATTCTACACTCTCAAGAATGATTCCTAGATTCAACTATGCTATCTACTTGCCCTCTCATGACTTACCTTTTGTAATGCAGGATGCTAGTGTTAGTATGGTTCCAGCGGCTACCTCTTACGCCAGTTGCTCTTAAAAGCATGCTTAATTTCATGTAGCATTTGTTATGTCTCTATAGCAAGCAGTATTTGCATGTTTTTGGTTCAGCATGTGTACCCATACATTACTTAGCCTAGCATGTCTCCTGGCTATACAACTCACTCATATGTTTGCACCTAACCTGTATCCATATTATTAGCTAGATAGACCTGACACATTCCTATCCGATTATCTCTATTATACTATAAAATTGTGCTATATCCTAGAAATGCCCGTTATAGGATACAAAGCATTGGATTTTAAGCTCCTCTCTCAGGAGAACATCAATACTGAAGACCTGCCAGTCAGGGGAGCTACTGTGAGGAAATCAGGATTTAAGGTAAGTAGCCTTTTAATTTAGAGTAGTAGTAGTAGTAGTAGTAGTAGTAGTAATCTAAATAGACTTTAAAAAAAACAAAACAAAAAAAAAACACCTCTAGAGTAACAAAGGTTTTCTTTTGTAATGTTGGACTATTATTTATTTTTTTTGTATATCTTGGATTGGTTATTTTTGTGTGTGTGTGTGTGTGTGTGTGTGTGTGTTTTTTTTTTTTTTTTTAAATACATACAGTAGTAAACCGTTTCTGTTTATCCCATTTTTCTTTACATTTATTATTTTCCCCCATACTACGGAGATAGAATAAAAACATGACATACACTATCCTATTAATCTGCAAAAGTATCACAATACTGATACGGCTACTCCATAGCCATACTATGCTATATGACTATATATAAACACATAAATAGAGAGATTTAAAGTATTACTACATTTTAAAAACCTATAATGTGCCAATTTAAATGATCACCAGTAAGCCTCATGAATGGTAATCACAAAACGTAGAGGAAAAAGAAAAAGAAAAAAAAAACCACACAATTAGGAAGCCATCTGTGTCACAGAAAATAAATTTGGACGTAGTTCAGTAGACAGATGCTCATAAAACATCATTTCCAACTTTGCGTACTGCCCCTTAAGAATAAAACAGCAAAGGCATGTAAAAAGGTAATTCACAGAGCAGTTTTGGCTTTATCTGAAAATTGCAGAATAACCTTCTGAGCCTCTAAGCTATCAGAGGTTACAAAATGGAAATAAAGACAAAGATTAACACAATTAAATTTTCAATGTGAATATTATTCAGTGAATACATGGTATGCTTTTCAACAAGAGTTGTAGTTCTTAAATTGATTTTGGTAGAGTATCGAATTCAAACCTCACACCTGTTCCGCATCAAGCAAAACCACTGACCGTTGTAATTTCTCTGCTGTCCAGTGTATATAGAAATTGTGGTGAATTAAGCGGATGATGATCGATTCTTTGTGAGCCTCCTCACAGTCACTTTGGATAGCACATGGGATAATAATTCCTCAAGTGTGAGAATACAGAAATGTATCATACACACATACATACTGTATACACACACCTGCAATAATGGGGGAGGTTGCTGTTATTAGAGCAGGAACGAGAAAGAATAAGCTGGATATTCTTAACAGTTTGCTGACATAACTGCAGATATGCGCACCAAAGGGCACATTCATGCTTCTGTCTGATTTCTGTTTACATGTAAAACAATTATGTGGGGTAAATTCTCTACCTGAAAACACCACATGAGTGCCAGGAACAGAGAGAGAGACAAAGACAGACATAGAAACATAAAATGTGACGGCAGATAAGAACCATTCGGCCCATCTAGTCTGCCCAATTTTCTAAATACTTTCATTAGTCTCTGGCCTTATCTTATAGTTAGGATAGCCTTATGCCTATCCCACGCATGCTTAAACTCCTTTACTGTGTTAACCTCTACCACTTCGGCTGGAAGGCTATTCCATGCATCCACTACCTTCGAGGTAAAGTAATACTTCCTGATATTTTTTTTTTTTTTTTTTGAATTCTTTATTTTTGCGTGCATGAATGATAACAGACAGCTTACCTCGCCACAACAGCGTTTGGAAGCCGAAACACAATACAGTTATTATACAGTTATGGAATTGAAACAGTGCACATTTTTTTTTTTTAAAGTGAAAACAAGCTTATACGTCGTGAGACAATATAGGAACATTATAATGGTAGAGACA